>NW_027186352.1:3566201-3572825 GCF_028583685.1 Petaurus breviceps papuanus
CAGGATCACTAATATGAACATATGTTTTGCATGACTTCACATGCATAATCTATAGCACATTGCTTGACTTCTCAATATGTGATAAAGTTGTGATAGGGAGGGAGATAACTTGGAACTCAAATTGAGAAAAGCGAGTGTTCAAATATTTACAAGTAATTGGGAAACACTTAAGGAGACAAATGACACACACACATACACACACACACACACACACATTGAAAAGAATGGATTGTCCTTGAAGGAAAGGACTCTGGGTTTTGTTTGTGTTTGTTTGCTTTTGGCTTATATTTATATCCTCGGTGCTTGTATCAGCAATGCCATATTCACAATGCCTATGGAAATTACAGATATGCTGATATAATTATCCATCACAAAATACATCAGGCTAGCCATATGGGGGAATAAGCTAGAAAATTTATTAAAACACCAAAAGACTGAGTCCCAAAACCAGAAAGTGAAAGCCATCAGAGGAGTTATGAAATTGGCACAGGTAGATAAAGTAGAAAGCACCCACATTCTCAAGCCTTTAAAACAGAACAGGCTACCTCAGGCAAAGGTCCTCCTCTCCCCACTCACAGCAACCACCCAGCATCCAGGAAGCGTGCTCCCAGCAGCTCCGGCCCCTGGCAGTCCTCAGCAGGAGTCCATAGCAGAAATTCTGGCTGACTCAAAAAGGGCTTCGCGCTGCCGCTGCTGCTGCCTCTGCTGCTGCTGCTGCCATCACCACCACTGCTAGCCACCGCAGGAACTCTAGCTTGCCTTCCGCTTCCTCTTGCTCCACCCCTTCCTGCTACGTCAGCATGTCCAATGGGGCATGGAAGATCTCTTAAATCCCATAACCTTTACATTCGGCCCCAAGATCTTTCATGTCCCTTACTTGGCAAAAATACAGTAGGAATAACTGGTGGCAACAAAATTTCCCAACAATATAACAAGAATAGCACACAATAAACAGAGAAAACCATATTTTAGGGTGGGGCTTGAGCATGAGCTCCCCATCATTCCCCCCACCCTGAACAAATGGGGCTCCAAAATCTTGTGGTAAGGGGTGAAGGTCTCTTCTTCCATGGCTACTTGCTGCTGAAATCGGGTGTAGAGCTGTCCCTGCCCTAAGGGGTCCCATTTGAGAGGTCAGTTCTTAATATGCTTGATTCCAGGTCCAAGGGAGACATATCACAGTTGCAGACAGGGGGTGACATCCAGCTTAAGCTATCAGGGATCTACATGTGGAGGGTACCAAGCCTGCGGAAACAAATCTAGCAAACAAGGTGAACAGACAAAAAATCAAGAAGAAGCAAGGAGACAATAACCAGACTATTGTAGCCTCACTCATGGTAGAATAAATGACTTAAGGGTACAATTTTGTAATCATCTTCTCCAGAAAAAACAATAGTTACAGTATTATCCCTCCCATATGCTATAATCTCTGCAGTCTTTGGAACATCATCTGGCTTCCGTTTTACCCATACTTTAGCTCCTGATTTTATTCTATCAGTAGAACCAAATCCTTCAGTTCCTGTGACAGTTATTTTGGAAGGAGGGTCAGTTTTTACAAGTGGTATTGTTTTACAAGGAACAATAATCACTTGAACTATCCTATCATTTTTGTGAATCTGTATGGGCCCTTCATCTAAATTCTGGAATGTTACAACAATTTCTCCTTGATAATTAGAATCTATTACTCCAGCCAATACATGTATTCCTTTAGCTGCTAATCCTGATTTGGGTAAAATCTGTCCAAAGTGATTTTTAGGGATTCTTATGCATATCCCAGTGGAGATTTTTCTTATTTCTTTTCTGTCCAACCAAAAGTCCTCTAAACAATGTAAATCATACCCCACCGAACCAGGTGGTTCTGGGTACGGTGCTGGGACATCTGGCCTCAAGGTCCAATACTCAATATTTGGGATCTTATGTGTTTGTTTTTTTTCTAATTTGCAGATTGGGGGTCATCATTCTGGCTAGAGGTGTACTTCCTCCCAATGGTCTATTATTCAAATTACGCAAAGCCATGAACAAATTATCCTTCCAATGTTGATATGAATTATTGGAACTTAACTTCCTCAACTGTTCTTTCAGTAATCCATTCATTCTTTCAATTAACCCAGATGCTTCTGGATAATATGGAATATGATATATCCATTCTATATTGTTTAGTATACAATACTTCTTCATTTCATTGCCTTTGAAATGTGACCCATTGCTACTTTGCATCTGCATTGGGGTTCCATAATATAGGCTTATGAGATCTAGGGTTGTACAAGTGTTTTTCTGGGTTGCATTCTTATAAGGACAAGCTACTAGTACTCCTGAATAGGTGTCAACACAAGTACATATAAATCTGCATCCTTTATCCAGTGGTAGTGGACCAGTATAATCTATTTGCCAGATTTGGGCTGGGAATTTTCCTCTTGCTATCTCTCCAGTTATTACCTGAGGAACAGTTCACTGCTTTTCCAATTGACATATATGACATTCTTCTGCTATCTGTTTTAACAGTGAATGAGAGATATTAATACCTCGATCTTGTGCCCACTGGTGTGTGGCTCTGACCCCCAAATGGCCTGCTGTTTGGTGGACCCATTTTGCTAATACCAGATCATCAGTTGTTGTCAAAGTAGGGACAGTATGTTCAGTAGCAATCTTTGCCAGTCGATCAGCATGAGCATTGTACTCACGTTCTGGTGTGGTGGGGGCCATGTGAGCATCTACATGAAAAACTGACAAGTCAGTGACCAAAGACATGTTCCAGATATCTTCCCATAATTCTTTGCCCCAGACTTGTTTGCCATGAATTTCCCAATTTTCATTTTTCCACATGGGCATCCATGTAGCCGACCCATTAGCTACCGCCCATGAATCAGTGAATATATGACACTATCCTCCTTGTTCTATTTTGATGGCTTGATATACTGCCATATGTTCAGCATATTGGCTACTTGAACCTATCCCAGTACTTTCCAAAGTCCTTCTAGTACATGGGTTATAGGCCACTGCTTTCCAATGTCTTTTTTGCCCCAAATATTTTGCTGTCCCATCAGTAAACCATGCATGTCTCTTTTGTTCCTCAGTTAGTACATCATATCCCTCATTCCATTTTACAGTGGACTGTACCAACTGTTGCTTTGGCTCAGGGGGTGTGTCATTCCTCTCAATTTCTATGTTTGCTACAGATTCATGTAGAGCAGAGACTCCACTTTTGCCTGTTTTTGCTCTATTTTGAATATACCACTTCCATTTGAATTTAATAGCCTCTTTGGCATGTCCAATTCTGTGAGAAGCTGGGGTACTCATTACCCAGGTCATAATCGGGATTCCAGGTCTTAATATTACTTCATGGACCAGAGTCAGTTGTTCAGTCTCCACCAAAGCCCAATATGCAGCTAACAACTGCTTTTCAAAAGGTGTATACTGAACTTCAGATGAAGGGAGTTTCCTACACCAAAATCCCAAAGGTACATTTCGGCTTTGTTGTTTTTGCCATAAGCTCCAGTTTGCATAATCATCTTGTACAGTCACTTGCAATTCCACTGGACCATTTTGCATGGGCCACAAATCCAGGGCCAATTGTATGGCAGCCTTGGCTTCTTCAAAAGCTTTACTCTGCTCAAGTCCCCAATCGAATTCATATTTCTTCCATGTGACTCTATATAAAGGTTTTAAAATCTGTCCCAAATGTGGAATGTGGTGCCTCCAGTATCCAAACAATCCTATGAACTTTTGGGCCTCCTTCTCATTGGTAGGGGTAGGAAAATCCTGAATCTTTTGTCGGGCTTGAGGAAGAATATCCCGTAGGCCCTTGTTCCATTGTATACCCCCAAATTTCACATTTTGAGCTGGTGCTTGAACCTTTGCAGGGTTAATTTCCCACCCTTTACTTTTCATATGCTCAATTAGAAGGGTCAAACTCCTTTCCACTACTTTCGCATCTTTTCCCTGTATCATGATATCATCAATGTAGTGGGTAAGCTGTACACCAGGTAGCTTTAATTCATCCAACCGTTCAGCCACAATCCTGTGACAAATAGTGGGGCTATGTATGTAGCCTTGTGGCAAGTGGGTGAAAGTATATTGTCTACCCTGCCAAGTGAAAGCGAAGTGGTCCCATTGTTTAGGGTCTAGAACCAAGTAATCACATGATAAATTACTTTTCATCCATCCATGTATTCATTCATTCAAGTGTTTTACAGGCTTAAATTTGCTACAAAATTGTACTTTTCCTCCTCTTCCTCCTCCTTATACTGTCCTCACAGACAGAAGGCCCTAACATCTAACATATCCTCATGAACTGGCTGAGGTAGGGAAATTCAATCCCTACACTTGGTGCTTCTCTCCCGCCTTTCACATCACTACCTCACATTGTGTACATGGGAATTTATTGACCCATTTCAATTTGAACCTTTTAAGACAGACAGAGATCTTACATAGTTCTGTCTCCCACATGTCTTGCACACAAGAGGTACTTACTGTCTGTATTTAGTTGAATATACATCCTGTATGAGGTCAACCTGTGGCATCCAATGACTTTTAAGTAATTATAAAAGAATCAAGGATTTTTTTTTTTAACCCAGTGGAAAGATTTTAATTTATTGTTTCAGTAAAGGTCCCTAGGCTTTGTTCATACTTCCAACATCCACCTGGTTGGTCGATGGCTAGTTATCTGACAAAGGAGTGAGGATGTAGTTTCTTTCCATTATTGTGAGAAGGGCCATAGATTCTTGTCATCACCCGACAATCTTCTGTTCACCATAGAATTCACCATAATTTCACCATAATTCACCATAAATTCACCATAATTGTCATCGGATTTCTGGGCTTTGCTCAAGTTTTGTCTTGCTGGATATTTTCCCAGCAATCTCAGCTACTCGGATCTCTTCATCCTTGGGTTTCTTGTAGTGTCCTTGGCATTTACTTTCTGATGTCTTAGTTAAAGGTAAGAGTACAGGCCTCAGAATCAGCACACCTGTCTTACAACACTAACTTTGATACTTACTTCTTATGAAGACTTGGGAAATAGCTTCACCTGGGCATAATACTCGCATGCCCTATATCTGGCTTGGGGGGGAGATGGAGCTGGCCATTAGTAAGGATATGCTATGAAAAACCTTGTTATAGAAATGTGTAGTCATTGTTTTTATTGTCATTAAAAACATGCAACTATGTTACTGTTCTTTGTGGCCAATTCATGTGTGTGCCTTGAGGTAAGAAATATTATTTTGCAACTGTTTACATTCTGATTCAGATGAACCAGTTTTTATTGAAAGAGTAAGTAACGTTCCTGCAGAGAAAGCAGAGTGCACTGACTAGAACATTGGCCTGATGGTCAGAACAACAGGATTCAAATACCATTTCTGGCATTATTTGCCTGTTTGACCAGGCGAGTCATTCCTCACCTGTAAAATCAGGGTTTTGCCCCAGATGGCCATTGAATTTTCTCCTAGGTCTAAGTCACTAAATACCTGTATAATAACAAATATGTCCCAGATAACTTCTATAGCTTAAGGGTGGCCTTTTTCACATCCTTAAAATGTGACTTTTTTCCCCTTTCATCACCATTTGAAACTAAGCTTTTTCTCTTTATCATTTTCTACAGTGGGATGTTCAAATGGCCTTAAGCAAGTTGGCAGTCATCCAACCATTGCCATCACATCAACAGCCATGGTCTCTGTAGAGCCTGAAGGGCTTCGGGGACCTTCAGCTTCCACTGTGCAGCCATGCCATTTGCTGACACTGGCACCCATCAAAATCCCCCTGCTGACAGCCCCCTTCTCAGGTAAGTGCCAGATCTGGCTATGGTATTGAGATGAAGCCTTATTATGTATAAGCCTCCCCTGCTACTTCCTACAACCATGGATAAACTTTCCCTGTGGGAAGAATTTTGTTCCCTGAAGCAACCCTTTGGTCTTAAGTTTGGTAGAAATCAAAGATTGTCTTTACTAGTTAAGGCTGTATGAGTGAATGAATCTAATAGTAATGTCTGAGGAGGACACCAGTACCAGAGGTTTTCAGTGGTAATTGGAGAAAATGATGGGAAGCAAGGTCAACATCTGCAGCAAACTCGAAGCTCAAAGTGAGAATATGCAGAAAAGAGAATTTGGGATGAAACTGGAAAAGCCATCTTTTTGTACTTCATGAACATTCTCCAGTTATAGGCATTTCCAGACATATGGTTGCTTATGTCCCCCACTGTTGGCAAATGATCCATGTGGCAAAGGGCAGAACTCAGCTCAGTGTGAACAGAGTTGACCCAAGAGCTTATTCTGTTCATAAATGATGTGCTGGGAACTGCTGTCAAAGGGATGAGGAAGGCAGATGGAGGGGCTCTGGGCATAGTGTGCAAAGGAGGGGGAAAGAGAAGAAACAAGCCTTGTGTGCTCCACCAGCTGGGCTCTTCAAGATTCAGCCCTTGCATCTTCCTCAAAGAGGGGTTTTTGGAAAACAAAAGAAACAATATAAAAAAAAAACCTCAATTCTTCATTTTTATGCCCAAGAACCATGTTTTCTAATGTAGATGTTATACTCTCTACCTACCTACCCACCTATCTATCTACCTATATACCTATGTATGTATGTCTGTATCTATCTATCTATCTATCTATCTATCTATCTATCTATCTATCTATC
>NW_027186352.1:3572835-3573045 GCF_028583685.1 Petaurus breviceps papuanus
ATCTATCTATCTATCTATCTATCTATCTATCTATCTATCTATCTATCTATCTATCTATCTATCTATCTAAGCCTGTCTGTGTATCTCTATAGAAAGATATAGTTATTTCTATTTCATTCTCTTTTTAATTTTTGGAAAAATAGCAAGAGAAATATGTGTCAAAATAGAAATAGTTACTGAAGAAATAAACCAGGTGGGGGAAATTGGACC
>NW_027186352.1:3573145-3595403 GCF_028583685.1 Petaurus breviceps papuanus
CTCTCTCTCTCTCTCTCTCTCTCTCTCTCTCTCTCTCTCTCTCTCTGCCTGGGATATGTCAATTTGTATTACATCAACAGTTATGAATTTGATCTATTAATAGTTTGCCATGGAGGAGGAGAAAATTCAATCACTTGCTATTCTAGTTATTTTCTGTTCCTTTGATATTTTTCGATGGGCAAAATTAATTGGTCAGTTGATAAATTTGAGAACCTATCCTTGGGCAGTCAACTATAGCCTGATGGTTATATTTCCCCAAGGAAATAAATGGTCTTGAGAAACAAGACCTATAAGCAAATACACAGAGAATCCATTGTGGGGAACATCATTTACGGTCACATCAGGCTTTTGGTTAAAAACATCCATCCTTCTACACTTATTAAAGATGACATATGATTTCCCAAAGAAATAAATCTTTGAATGAGCAAAAACTGTGTAGCCTGGCAATAGGGGTGGAGGAATTTCATTTCCTGTCCCTCTTTTATGATTTATAAAGTCACATAATAATTAGGCGGCTTTCCATGTTTGAATTGTATAAGGTTTCTATAATCCAATTTACCATAATGTGCATTCATTTAGAAACATGAGCACCAATGTCATCCATCTTAGCGATAACTGTCGGGACGTACTGTCAACAAGACATAAAGGGCAATATTAAACCAGGATCTCCCCACTTTATTGTTGCATTCATTGGTGTTAATCAGCTTGATTCAATTTGGAAGGGATGTTCCACCATGGAGAGTATCTTGGAGACTTCAAGGGAAGAGGAGGTAATACACTGGGAAACTGGGAAACGCTGTGGTCCTTTGGCACTCTTATTGCCATTAACTGCTCTTTCTTATGGATGAAAAACCTGAAGACAAAGTGGATACATCCCATGCCTTATAAGTCCTTCTTCTGGAAAGTTCATCTGGTTCCCAAAGCAAACTGTTGGCTATCTTTCTCCTCTCTGGTTTAAGTCTAGAGACAGAGAAAGAGACAGAGAGAGAAACAGAGAAAGACAGAGAGACAGAGACAACAGACAGAGACAGAGAGAGACATAGAGAGACAGAGAGAGACATACAGAGACAGAGACAGAGAGAGAGACAGAGAGACCAAGAGACAGATAGATACAGAGAGACAGAGACAGAGGGAGGGAGAAAGAGACAGACAGAGACAAAGAGAAATAGAGACAGAGAAGACAGAGAAGAAAGAGAAAGAAGGAAGCGATCCTTACACCCACATATGTTTGCTCTTAGGTTTATGATGCCTCTAAAGAATTTTGGCCTCTAAAAGGATAACTATATCCATAAGGATATGAGCGCTAAGATTGAAAACAGGGTATATATAACCCTCAACAAATGCTCGCGTGGCTGTCATGGCAGAACTATGCATCAATATTAATCAAAGTTCACATCTCCTTAGCAGCACATCAGTAGGAAATACCAGACCAAACACCAAGATCATGTTGGTTTCAGTCATAAATCTCCTTAAAGACTCAAGTCCATCACTGAAGGAGTCGCTTCACTCAGAATGCCTGAGAAAGGCAGAAAGGAAGAGGAGGGTGTAGGCCTTTTGTCCAGAATGAGATGCTACTTTTGGGACTGAACAGTCTCTCTTCAGCGTAGGAGTGGGGGCCAGGGCTGGTTTGGGCTGCAGCTGTGATCTCATGCCTTGGCAGGACTTGGGCATCATTGGAGGGATCAGCAGATTATTTATAACTTAAGAGTCTCTGAGAGTTGCTTGGGATTTTGAGAGTTCAAATGCCTTGGCCAGGGTCCACACAACCAGAATGTCTTGGAGACAGGACATAGATCCTGTTCTTCTGCACTCCCAGGTCATCCTTATTTCCACTGTACCCTGAAGCCTTTACATTCTAAACTTAGGGATTTTGATTGGAGCATTGGTATAAGGAACTCCTAAGTGAGGAGACTCCCTCTCACAATGCAGTTCAGCACCATCTCAACACTTATAGTCTTAGAGATTTTTCCGGGGAACTGAGAGGTTAAGGGATCTACCCAATGTCACATAGCTACTGTGTATCAGAGACTGGGATTTAGGCCAATGCTATCCTGGCTTTGACCCCAGGTGTATTCACCAGGTTATTGAAATAGACCCTTTGCTTGTCAAGGAAGTGGAATGTTAGGGAGAAAGTGAGGGATTCCTGGGAGCAATTTGAAGGAATTTTCCCTTTATCAATCATGTCTTCAAGGAATGGAATGGCACATTTGGCAGGCAGGTGGCACAATAGAGAGAGTGTTGGGCCTGAAGCCAGGAAGACTCATCTTCTTGAGTTGAAATTTGGCCTCAGATACTTACTAGCTCTCTGTGACACTAGGCAAATCATCAACCCTGCTTACCTCAGTTTCCTCATCTGTAAAATGAGTTGGAGAAGGAAAGGGCAAACCTCTCTAGTATCTTTGCCAAGAAAACCCCAGATGCAGTCACAGAGAGTTGGACACAACTGAAAAACGATTGACCGATCACTGAGAAATGTCTCAGAGATATTGTCTGACTGCATTCTGATAGCTATCACAAACAGTCAGGCAAAACTGAAAAAAAATGACTGAACAACAAAGTAAGAAAACCATGGCAGCTTCTAGACAGACATTTCCAAGCTTAACTAATTCCACAGGATAATTTTGCTCTACATTGGATTACCTTAAATTATCAATTTTCTCTTAGTCTTACAACTTCAAGATGATTTTTGTTTCTAAATATGGCATCATCAAATAACTATTCAATGAGTGCACGTTAAATTTGAAAACATGGCACATGGACATCACAGCAAATGCCCACACACAATATGGTAAAGAACAAAAAAGGACTATGCCTCCATAATCATAAATGACTCTGATTTTGTACTTTACTATCAAACAGAGACTTGATACATTCATTCCTTCAATCCTCATAGCGATCATGTGATGTAGGAGCTGAAAGCATAATTATCTCCATTATTTTTTAGGCAATTGGGGTTAAGTGATTTGACCAGGGTCTCACATCTAGTAAGTGTTGTGTCTGAATCTCCATTTTGGGGGTAAGAAAATGGAGGCTCAGAAAACCGATGAGCCTCACACCTCATCATAAAGCTGGGCAACAAACCCATTCGCAAGAAAAGAAAAGAATAACCATGGTACCAATAAAGCCAATCGCATTTGCACACCACTCTAAGATCTTCCAAGCCCTTCACAGCCATGACCAGTCTGACATTGAGAACACCCTATGAGGTGAGTTATGTTGTAACTTTCTCTTGGAAGAGGAAGAAAGCAAGGCTGAGAGATATTAAGATCATACCAAAGTCCTGCCACTAGTAAATGTCTGGGGCAGAATTCAAACTCGAGTCTTCCTGACTCCAAGTTCAGTTCTCCATGCATTGTGGTGCCCCCTGGACGCCTATCCTGTGCTATGCTTATCCTTTGTTATTGAAGAGGCCCATGGCATCAGGGAAATGATGACATGACTTGAGGTTGACCTTGATTGGAGTGAGGGAGGCCTGTGCAACGTCACCAGACTCACTTTCTCCTCTAGAATCCTCTTGCTCCAATGGCCAGATATGGATCAGGATGACTGGAGATGACCCAGGATGCACTGGGAGACTCTGGTCCTTTAATGCTAAGGCTTTTGCAGGTACTCACTTAGGGTGAGGTAGCGCCCATTCAGCGAATAGGCCCCTTTAAGAAGCGAGTCAAGGAATGGCCCCTTTAATTAGAAGAACCAGACCAAATGAAGCTGGGGGAGGAAGCCCCTCAGGACAGCCCTATCAGAGGCAGGACTTTGTGTCTGGCACCTTCACATTTATACTCTGCTCACTTTTGTTGGCTGACTGGGTGGGCATATGTGTGCAGCTAGTATTGCAAGATTTTGAAATGTCCTCCACCTACACTGATCATAAAGCCCCTCTCCTCCGGTGACATGAGTCACTATGCTGTTTGTCTCCCCACGACTGATCACTCACTGTGCCTTTTTGAAATCTTTTTTAGATTGTCACTTGAATTCTGAAGAGGAAGTTTAATTTGTGCCTCTATTTAACATTTATCCCAGATTTTCATTCTGTAAATCTAGGCTCCAGGAACCCCAAGTTACCATCATGTTGCACTGAACCTTTAGAGGGCATCCATCTGGAGGAACAGCACAGGTTCAAAATCATACTTGTGATTATTTTTATGTGGGGGTTATATATGTACACACACGTAAACACACAAATACATACTCTAAAGTATATTCTCCCAAGGTTATCAGTTAATTAAGATTAGAGCCTCTATAACTTTGGTAAGAACAAGGAAAGTGATATGAAAAGCATATGATCATGCTTCTTCCCCCTTTTTATTAAACACATTTAAATTCATTAACTCCTATATCTCCAACGGATCTTTGGGAAGCTGTCCAAATTGGAGGACTGAATGTAGGAGTTGAGAAAGGTAGCTCAAATGGCAAGCAACATGCATCATGCTTACCCTTCCATTTGGGGAGAAAAGAAGACTACTAGAAAAGAAAATATGGTAGGATAAATTGCATCTCTATCAAAAAATACCTTTTTTCAATGAAGATAAAATGGTTTGTAGTCAAAACTTTAGTAGTCAATATTTTGGATTGCATACACTTTTCAGAAACCATGTTGGAATGAAGGGGAAAGCAAAATTAATTCAGCTAAGGATGAAATGAAGTTATTTAATGGTTTTCTACTCTCAGTAAAGCAGATGAGGTGAAGCTTTAAAAAATACCAAATTCATTTTTATTTCTTCTCCCTCAATTCCATAAGCATTCACACGAAAAAGGTAAAATCGGTGTGAGCCATTCTGGACCCTCATAGTGTGAATTACTATCAAATGCAAATATTAAAAAGGCACCATCTGCCATATAAACCATTTGCCACCTGTTCCTTTGCTTTCAGAATTATTTAATGGTTTAAATTTAACATTTTATCCTTCCACAGAACAGCTGGGAAGTGACTAAGGCTTTCTCCTATCTGTAAAGTAAGAGCCAAGCAACATGGCATATGAAAGCTGTATCTCGATGCCAGAATTCTGTTAGCCAGCCTTCCCTGTGTCTGTCAGCCCACCTCATTAGCAAAGGCTGCTGATGGTAAAATGAGTTTTACAACAACAATAATCTAGCCATGTGTGGTGGAAGGCATCTCTTTCTTGGTTTCCTCCTCCACTGTAATCAAAATTGTCATAATACATATTAAAATTTCAACCAACTCTCAAGGGAAAAATTATAGCAAAATAATTATCAACAACCAAAATGCCAGAAAATCATCTGTCTTCTGTGCAAAACATAGTTGTGGGTTCTTAACAAAGGGATCAAGCCAGCTTCAGACAATTGTCGAGATTTCAAAAGCTTTGTCTGATATTCAATGCATTAAAAAATAACAAATGGCTACAAATAAAACCATAACCACTTCCCCCCAAAAGAAAAAAAAATAAGACAGTGAGTAACTGAGCCTCTCTAAGCCAACCTCTGTGTCAAGACCTAGAAGAGTTGCTAAATGTGTGGCTGATTAATGTGTCTTGTCTAGACCGTGATCAGCTCACTGAGGCCCTCTCAGTACAGTCTCACGGTATCCACAGGCACCCCCAACATCTTCCTGGAGCATCCTTAGTGGGTATTTACCAGGATCTTCAAGGCCCAGTGTTCCCAAGGCTAATAGGACTCTTGATATGTTGGGTCAGTCCTTAGGTCCGAGTCACCCTCTGGTAGAACAAACTAGCAGTGCAGAAACCATGGACAGCGCCTGAAGAGTTCATTGGTGGCACTTCCCTGGCCTCCATTCTGCCCACTAGGTACATACTCATTGTCTTCCATGCAGACAAGGAGGCCATAGGTTTCCATAGCAGAGTCTCATGTCTCCTGTATGTCACAAAGGATTTTTGCAATTGAACCTACTGCTACCCAATCAACGGCGTTCGTGGTTCTTGCCAATATTTGACCTTCTTGTGGCCTTTTCCAAAGGTTTTGTGTGGGATGGAGGGACTTTCTGGTGGCAGGTTCCTCCCTGCTTCATAAATCTAGCACCTGGGGAAGGAGCTGCTGAGTGAGCATAACTTCTCGTGCACATCACAGGTGGGCTGACCTCTGCAGGGTAAGTGAAAGCAGGGCTAGTCCAAATCCACCTCATCCTGTCATGTGACTGAATAAGCACTGGGAGTGTGACCAGAAGTACAAGCCTGTCACAGGAAAGATGAAGTGTCCTCAAGAAACTGGCTAACACAAATGGGCTGGCCAGTGCCGCTCTTATGCACAGATGGTCTGGCCAGTGCCGCTCTCATGAACACATGGGCTGTCCAGTGCTGCTCTCATGTACACATGGGCTGGCCAGTGCCTCTCTCATGGAGGAGGTATTAATTCTGAAGGAAATGAAAAGGAACAGAAGCTCTAAGTGCTCGATGGGACAAAGACATGGGGTTGGAGCTTTAATACCAGGAGAAAAACCATTATGATTTTAGCATTCACAGACACATTCTTGGCTTAAGGAGTTCTGTCTCAGACCCTATTTCCCATGATCTTCCGAATACCTCTGTAGCATGAGCAGAGGATATCCCATTGTTTAACATGTAGGAAAACTACAAGATAACTGATTTTCTCAGACTTTCAAGGACCAGAGATATGATTAGAATCCAGGACATAGATTCGTAAAATTTTAAAACTGAAAGGCATCTCTGAGATCACACAGTGTGAGTCTGTACAATTTCTAGGTAAGAAACTGAGTGCTGAATAGGGCCAAGGTTCCAGTGCTACCGAGGGGCAGATCCAGGACTTTCTCCCAGGCCCCATTCCTGCCAGTGCTATGTTATTTTTTCCTACTACCACATACTGTTTCTTTGCTCCATAAAATTCCACTCCAACAGATCAACATATATTCCTCTGAAAATAGAAATTATCTCCTGTTTTTGCTAGGTAGTTGCAAGTTAAAGGACTTCTTTCTATCTACCTATGTTCATGTTCTCCATGTTTAATTCATGGTAAAGACCCATCATCCTCTCCTCTCCAAGACTTCTCTTCTCCAGATAAATATCCCCAGTTCTTTTGAGAAAGTCCCAAGTGATCTGGACAGCAGGCGTTTCACCATCCTGTCTGCCCTTCTCCAGATCCTCTGCACCTTAGAATTCTTTGTTGTTCCCTCAAAATGGAGATGCAAAGCACAGAGAATATGTTCGTGTGGAGGTCTGATGAAGCCAGTGTCCCAAGTAGAAACTGCCTCCTTATTCTACTGCACTGTCTCTTTTCATAAATGTCAAGATTCTGTTTAATTCCTTGGGCAACACAGCCCACTGTTAACTTACAATGAGTTAATACAGCCTCACGTCTTGTTACTTTTGTTTTTTCAGGCCACCTACTGGACTGGGAAGAACTAGACATTCCTTTCCATATAAGACGCATAAAGTTCATTTAAAACAAATTCTGACTTTAATGCTTTACATTTTTTCTAATAAATTATATCTTATTACATGGCCTAAAGCTTCATCCTTTCAAGATCTTTTTGGAATCGTCAGTCATGCTATGTACTTTCTTTTTGTTTGTTTCTCACTTATTTCTTCTCTAATTTTTATATCTTCTCCTTTGTGTTTATTTTGCATTTGTTTATATTATATAGACATATATATATATGAATTCGATTTCTAATTTAAAAAAAAAGTTTATTCCATTTATAAATGTTCTCCTTTTTCTATTTTATGAATATATGTTTATAGACATAAAATGTTCCCTTGAGCACTACTTAACTTTATCCTATAAATTTTGATATGTTGCTTCAGTATTATTTTCTTTCATAAAATTTTTAATGGTTTCCATGATGTGTTCTTTAACCCATGAATTACTTAGGTGTTCATTGTAAAGTATACATTTGTGCCTATGTCCTTTGTTTATACACCTTGAACTGATTGAAATTTCATTGAATTTTAATCTGTAAAAGATACATTTATGATTTCTTCATTTTTCTATTTGTTTGCAATATCTTTTTGCCCTACCGAAAGGTCATTTTTAATAAAAGTCGTATGTGACCCTCAGAAATACATATATTATTTTTCAGTCCATTTAGAATAATGTTGGTCTATCTATCTATATGTCTGTCTGTCTGTGTTTTTCTATCTACCTCTCTTTCTCAAGTATCTATATGTTATCTATATATTATCTATATCTTTTCTAGTTTGTCCATGATTTGTTCATTCATACAGTTTTCATTCCGTTTTCATTTCTGTTAGAAATGTCCAAAAATTAGAAAGGGATACTGATACTTCTTGCCACTAATGGGTTCTCATCTATGTCTTTGTAAACAGGTTGTTTTTTTTTTAATTTAGCTGACAAAACCTTTAAATTTAATATTTATATTGATTTCTATAGTTCATGTGAACATAATGTAATTTCCCTATTCATCACATTTATATATTGCATTTTTTAAAATTCTCTTTGCTTTGTCTGATAGCATGATTGAAATTCTTTTTCAGACTTGTCAGACACATAGTAAATTTCATTTCCCTCATTTTTATCTAGGTATGTTTTGGGTTTTTTAGGTATGTTTCTTATAAGCAATAGATTGTGAGGTTAGGTTTTTCTTTTCCAATGACAACTGTTTTCCCCATTGTATTGTTTAATCCATCCACATTTAAAGTATTAGCTTTATGATTTCTTCAGTTGGCCAGTTTTTTTTAATCACATTTTTTTTTCCCTCTATAATGATAGTGCTTTATATCTTCAGTTATTTTTGCTAAATCTGCTCATTCACTCTGTCCTTTCACTCTCTTCTTTGTATATTCTTTGCTCCTTTTCACCCCAGGTTACCCCTTTCCTTCATTTTAGAGGATTTGTTGGTTAATAATCATTTTGTTTTATTTCTTACTTTAATGTATTCATTCAATTTTCCCCTCCTTTTCCCTTTCAGTTAATTATTTGAGTAAAATTTCTCTTCCTCTCCTTCCTTCCAATTTATTTGGTTGCTGTTGTTGTTGCTATTTAATTCCTTTGACTTTTTCAAAAAATGCATTTCTGCCCTTAGTTCTTGCCAAAATTTCTCTCCCCTTCTTCTATTCTAAACATATTTTTTCTTTCATTCATAATCCTTATGATTATTTTTTTTGTTTAGTCTCTAGATTCTCGGTGGAATTAAAAGTTTTAAAGCTAATTCTTAGAGTTCTCTTTTCTAAAGAGTTTCAGAGGCATCTTGCTCTCTTCTACCATATTGTCCCATTTCTGTTGTTCCAAAGACAGAGAGGATAGAGTGTTGTCCCATGATAGGAATTGTCCTGTCTCTGATTATGAAGTTCATTATTACCCTTTGCCATCTCCATGATATTGTTCCCCCATTGTGATGAATCCTATACCTAAATTTGTGTACTCCCATTCTTCTGGATTACCCAGGATTCCCAATTCTCCTCCTGAGGCAAGAGGAGTTGTCTTAATTAGCACAAAATTACTATGGATGATACTCATTGCAAGATTCCTATTTCCCTTTATAAAATATCTCTTCCCTCTGGAAGTGATAAAAATGTCATTAGTTGTTGACTTCATTTTCTTATTTTTATCTTTTCCAAAGTGTTATCATCTGTAGTATCTGCTCTGACCACAGAAGCCAAATTTCTTTCCCATATTTCAATCCCTCACATGCCTCCTCACCCATTTTCCTCCAATAAATCTACTTCTTGAGAGTATAGAAGTTATTATTCCTATGTTGCTAAACTTTGAATTCATTTGTGTTCATTACATCCTCTCCTATATTTCTTCTTCATTAATTTTTGCTTTTTGGAAGGAGGGAAGGCAGGGCAAATGGGATTAAGGGACTTGCTTAAGGTCACATGACTAGTAAGTGTTAAGATTGTCCTCCTGACTCCAGGACCAGTGTTCTATTCACTGTGCCACCTAGCCACCCTTCTCCCATATTTCTTTCTCTTCTCTTCCTTCTTTATTTTTTTCAATTCTTCCATTTTTTCCCACTCAAAAATGACAACAACAGCAACAACAACCATCACACCTGGAACCACAACTATGACCAGAATAACCAAATATTTATTCATCCATAGGAGTGGCTTTGTGAGTTTTAGGCCATGATGTCCCAAGTCTGTTTATCTGTCATTTTTCTTCCCATATTTGACTTTAACGATATCACCTTGGGCTCCTTGTACACATTGATTTTTTTTTAATTTTCAAATTTTAAAATAAATTTTATGTTTGCAACATTTATTTCCACAAGATTTTGAGCTACACATTTTCTCCCCGTCTTTCCCCTACCCACCACCCCAAAATAGTGACCTCATTGAATAGCCTCTCCCCCAATCTGCTCTCTTCTACATCTTCCCCCATGCCCCCTCGAACTTTCCATTAGGGCAAGATGGATCTCCATACCCCAGTGCCTGTATATCTTATTTCCCAGTAGATATAAATGATAATAATTTTTAGACATTTTATTTTAAAACTTTGAATTCCAGATTCTTTCCCTTCGCTTGTCATCTACCCTTATTGGGAAGATAAGTAATTCAATATAGGTTGTACATGTATAGTTATGAAAAACATTTCCATAATGGATATATTGTGAAAGACTGACTATATTTCATTCCATCCTATCCCGCCCCCACTTGTCCTGTTTTCTAATTTGACACTGTCCCTATTCAAAGGTGTGTGCTTCTAACTACCCTTCCCCCAATCTTCCCTCCCTACTATCATCCTGCCTCTTATCCCCTTCCACCTTACTTTCCTGTAGGCTAAGATACCCAATTGAGTGTGTATGTTTTTCCCTCCTTAAGCCAAATTCAATGAGAGTAAGGTTGACCCATTTCCTTTTGCCTCCCTGTCCTTCCCCTCCATTGTGACAGTTTTCCCTTGCCTCTTATGTGAGATAATTTCCTTAATGCTCAATTGTTTTCCTGAAAAACTGAACTACCTCAAGTTCTACTGGCACTGGATTAGTGTGCTTGTTTTTCTAACTATAAATACTCCAACACTGATTATTTTAGTATTTAATAATGTTTGTTAAGTTTATGAGTTTGATATTATTCCTTGGAAATTGTCAAATTTTATAACCAACTTTATATGTGTATATATATATATATATATGTGTGTGTGTATAGTATATGTATGTGTATATTAAATATATATATATATATATATATATATTCACATACTTATATACATATATACATGCTTGCATGGATGTGTCACTCAAAAAAAAATCCTATGAGGGACATAGGTCCTAATTTTATCTGCATTTTACAAATAAGGAACCTGGGACAGAGAGATGCTAATTAATTTGCCAAGAGTCATGCACCTAGGAAACATCTGATTCAGATTTGAACTAAGGCTTCCCTGCTCCAATCATGTCTTATATTCATTACACCCCATAGATGCCTCATTTTTTTTCTCTTATTATAAGTAATTTGGAATATTTTTATACGGTTACTATATTTTCTATCTTATTTTTAAGCTTTTTATTTTCTTTAACTGTATATGTATTAATGTATGGCTATTAATCTTTATATTTCTATTACACACATAGAGAGATAATAGACATACACACATGAATACATACATACATACAGATAATATCCACACATATGTTTGTGGATATGTATGTGTGTGTGTGTGTGTGTGTGTATAATCCAACTTTTATAGTAGATGCAGGAAAGCAAATATTTCCCCCATCCAACAGCCTTCCTTCTTATGGTTCCATAGCATTAATGCAAACACTTCCAAGTTATATGTTTTCCCTCATTTTCATGCCCTCTTCCCTGTATTGAATAATGAATTTTCTCCCTTGACTGTGGTTGAAAAGGGTCCACTCTACTTCTGTTCTACTCTAGTTCATTTATGATGCTTATTAAATAATACTTTTGCAAAAAAAAATAATACCATTCCCAGAATTCTCCTCTATTTCAAGTTTGTCATTCTATACAGTGTAAGCTGCTAGTCTAAACTAACTTTCTGCCAACCCCGTTTGCAGTTCTACAAGTTTCTTTCAAGTATAAAATTCTAAAATTTTAAAATGAAGTCAAATTTTGAACTCATTTGCTGGGCATTATTTTGATTTCCACTAAATTGATATTAGATTTTCTTAATGTTTTCCTCTATTGAGACATTTTTGGATATTTACCCTCCCACTTACTATAGTAGCCAGTCTTGCTAGTTGTAAGACATCTGCAAATGTGTTAAAAAAAATCCCATATGCATCACCACTCAAGTGACTGATAACAATGTTTGCTTCCCTGGACACTAGACTAGAGCACTCAATTGAAATCTCCCTGGAACTTAACACTGGCACACGAATGACTCTTATATGGGCAAAGAGTCAAACAATTCTAAAAGTACATAGGTCTACTCTCATTTAGCCCACATGTCTCTACCTTGACTTGGTGTCTGAACAGGAGCATCATGAAAATCTTCAGCAAAGATTTTGCTGAATTTTAGGGATGTGATGCCTTCAGGAACTTCCATATTTTTCAATCTACTAAGGCTGTCAGAAAAGGAGGTGGATTTTGCTGGTATGTCTCGTTTAGATGAAGCTACACCTTAGCATCTCTTGTTCATTATTACTTCTAGGTTAGTGACTTCCTTTCTGAATTTTTTTTCATCTTCATTTATCTTTATTTCCAATTCATTGACCATGAACATCCATAGTTATTGTCAAGTTGTTTCTCCCATTAAAATGAGAGATCCCTGGGGGGAGGGGAAGTTTTTGCATTCCTTGGTATCCTCTGTGATTAGAACACTTCCTGGGATGGAGTAGGCACTTATACTCACATCTGTAATATGTTTTACAAATTTTTCCATAAATGGATCTCAATCTCACTCACATATATTTTTCACAAACCAGAAGTGAATCTATAGAATAGTTTAGAGTTCTAGGAAGTGTCTAATTCAGATTCCAGGTAAACACTGGTTGATTCCAGTGTTCTAGTATACTGTGGTGCTATGCATATAGTGGGAGTAGACTTCGGCATCCATAGAGTGGGGGTTGGGAGTGCCAAGAGCCCTGGTGAAACAGTTTGCATACCTACGGTTGCTCATCGTATCTTCACTGAATTATAGGTTGAACAAATACAATTCTGAGCCAAGAAACATATGACTTGGGATTATAAAAGCATTAAGTTTTACAGTCGGAGGACCTAGATTCCAACACAATCTCTGGTATTGCTTTGTTACTAAGTGTGTAATTTGGTACAGATTACGTCCCCTTTTAGGGTCTCAGTTTCCCTATCTGTAAAAATGAAGTGTTTGGCCTAGATCTCAAAAGCCATTGCAGCTCTAACTTCATATGTCCTTAATAATGAAATCAGGCTAGATTGTTAAAATGGCTGTTGCCTTATAATGCTCGTTAGGGCTTCGTTGTTTAGATAAGGTGCAGAGAATATGTTTGCCTTATGTTATTAATGGAGTAAATTGTAGACTTAAGGGGGGAAAAAGCTAAAATTATTATGGAATATATTTTTCTCATAAAGGTGCTACTTAATGTTCTTAAACTGTGCTTACATTAGATTTACTGAAACCATAGCCCCGTGTCCCTGTGTATGGATGCAGAGATGGCTGCATTCAGCTAGAGAAATGATGAGTCTCAGTGGCCATTGCTGGGGCTGTTAGTATGATCAGTTACATCTCATTTGGTTTTTATTGGGGAGTGAAATGGCAATGTTCTTATGCTGCTAAAATAAAGAGAGTTAAAATATATAAGCAGAAAAGTGCTATTGGTGCTGCAGCATTCAGGATTGTCCAAGTGAACACAATAGAGCTAATGATGGTGGATGTGGCATTGTGGGCAAAGATGACTTGTTGGGATCTTAGGCTTACTCTGTGAAGGCTGTAATACAATTGTATAAAGATTGGCTGCATAGCAGCCTAGCATAGCATGTGCATAGGTAAATAAGGAAAACAAAGTAGAGTTCAAATGAAGGCACACACATTTACAATGAAGGCAAGGGGCAGATGTGATACCTGCTAAGATTCTTCTGTTATTCCTCCTTTTAGCTTAGAAGAAAGCCTGGGTTCTTTTCTATTATTAAGTTTCATTTTTAATTATGGAAAAAAAACAAAGTTTTCTAGAACACAGAACAATAAAAAATGACTGTACATGGAATCACAAATCTACTGTACACAAATTGATTGCTATTCTTTTCAAATATACAACAAAATTATCATGGCATTGTTTTCCTCCTCTCTCTCCACCATAGAGATGGCTACCATTAGAAAAAAATAAGAAACACATACACATATGTGTATATATGTACACACATATATATGTATATATTAATGTATATGTACGTGTAATATATATACACACACTATATATATATGTGTGTGTGTGTTATTTCATACATATTTCTATTCATTGGTTTCTTTTTGGACACAGATGGTGTCTTTCTTCATATGTCCTATATAGTTAAATTGGGGATGTATACTAGTCAAAATAATTTACTCATCCAAAGTCAATCTTGAAATAGTATTGCTGTGCCTGTCTGTATACAATGCTCTCTTGGGTTGGCCCATTTCACTCCTCATTGTTTTGTGCAAGTCTTTACATTTTTTTCTCAAACCATTGAGTTCATCAAATGTTATAGCACAGCAGTCTTCCATCACAATCATATGCCACAACTTGTTCAACCATTCTGGATTCTTGATAGTTTTCTCAAAGTCATGCAGACTATAGCAGACACAATAGACCTGAAATTTTTAAATTATACATAAGAGAACGATCTGCTATGTGACACCCCTCCCAGATGAGTGTTGGAACTTATTTTAACTAGTTTGATAAGGATAAAAATATTCATAAAGGCATCTGAAATAACTAGAGAACAATTAATTAACCAGGGGTGATATTAGCTAGCTACCTATTATGTAAAAAGTCATGAATTTTTTGGCCGAAGCAACATATGAAATAGTTAAACATACAGAACAGTCCTCAGATAATCCAATTTACTTTGATAACTTGGACTTACTATTTGGAAAGTACCGGGCTGGCCTTTGGGGATACAAAGACAAAAAATGAAGCAACACTTATCAAGAGGTTTATACCCTTCTCAGAAGACATAATATATACAATGACAAATAAAGCCAAAGTATTTATAAAGTGATTTCAAGAAGGATGAGATTCCCTTGACTGGGAATATCAGTATGCAACTTTAGATAGGAGGTGGCATCTGGGCATTTTTTTTTTTTTGGCAAATTAAAGCTTCCACAAAAGGCAGATGAATCCTTAAATAAATTTACTTATCCAGGATCAAAGCAATCAAGTTACCAAAAGATTATCTTATCAAACTAGAAAACAAAGAGCAACAAAGTGCATTTTCATGGAAGGTGAAAAACAAATGCAAAGGAAGTGGGACTAGCAGTAACATCTCAAACTACAGTATGAAGCAGCAATCATCAAAATTGTTTTATTACTGGTTAAATAAAATAGAAAAATTGTGCAGAAGAAAGGATTAGAACATATCATAATAAAACAAATTAAAGAAAATGGTCAAATTGATGCACTATTGTTTGAGCCATCGACTGAATTAGGCATTTGGGAAAGGAGCTTGGATTGCTGCCCCTGTACTTACTGGACTGCATATGCTCTTTGGCTCAGGAATACCTCTGCTAGGCCTATAATCCAGAGAGGTACAGGAAAAGGTCTCAATTTACTGATATTTCTAGTGGCTTTTTTGTGTTCTAGCTAAGAACTACAAACGAGGATCAAATGGGGCTGGGTTGAAAATATTATGGGACATAAATATATTGGAATCCTCTTGTGCTGAATGGATGGGAGAGCTAGGGTCAGAGAGATCCAGGAAAACTTGTACTAATGGAGGCAGAGTGAAGAAAGAATAACCAGGAGAATGATTTATATTCTATTTTAACAGCATTATAAATATTAATGATTTTAAAAGACTTAAGAATGCTTTTTAATGTAGTGTTCAACCTTGATTTCAGAAGAACAGTAATTAAGAATACTAACCATCACCTGGCAGAGAAGTGATAGGTTAAATATGAAAAATTAAGCAGGCATTTTTGACCATGGACAGTATGGGAATTAATTTTGTTTGACAATGAATATTTTTCTTTCTTCCTTTCTTTTCTTTTTGAGTGAATGAGTGCCAGGAAGGAAAAAAAAATAATACTTGGTCATGAAATAAGAAAAAAATAATTACAGATTAAATAAAAGAATAACTATGTACATTATGTGTCTGTGCAACAAAAAAGTGAAGGTGGCAAAGCAACACAATTCAAAAAATGGGGTCTAGGTAAGGCAAAGTTATGGAGCCACATAAGGACAAAGGGCAACAGATGAGTTTGATGAAAATGGGAAGCATGTTGTGAATAATGTGGAATAAGAATGGAAAGGTGAGTGGGACACAGACTTACATCTTAGTGTATAGAGGGAATAGGGAATCTCAGAAGATTTTTTTTTCCAGTAGAGACCAGAAATCTACTCTGTCCATTTGATAACTGTGCAAACAGCAGATTGGAAAAGTTACAAGAGGCAGGAAGAGGAAGTCGGGAGTAATTATTACATTAGGATTGAAGAATGATATAAATATCTGACCATGGGTCATACTCACTAAAGTGAAGAATAATGGATAGATATGGGAAATATAATGATGGTAGAAATCATAAGGCTTGCAATAGATTGAATATGAGCAGAGGAAGAAGGGGACCTTGGTCACTGGACTAGAGAAGTTTGGGAGAAGGATGACTAGGTATGGAGGGGAAGAGAGAATGTGTTTTCCGTTGGATATATTGAGAATGTGATGCTTAAGGGACATCTCCAAATAACTATCTTATATGAACCTCTACTGTTTCAGGCATGGTCAGGGTTAAGAAAGTGAAGAAAATATCCTAAGAATAAGAAGAATCATGTTTGCATATCGCTTGGTAGTTCATTATAGGATGTGTTGTCAGATGTTGGTCACAGCCTATTTTTCTGCCAATCTGTTTCATTATTTCCCTGACAGTTCTTTTTAAATAAGTTCTTTTTGTCAATAATTTATGCTTCTAGGTTTATTGGAACATGACTTATTAAGTTGGTATTTTAAAATCTTGTTGAACTTTTATGTTTCACTTTCACTTTTCTATTTTTAAAGTGTCAAATAATTTATATGATTACTTATTTATAATGCACTTCAGGTCTAAAAGTTACTTTCCACTTTGACTTGATTTTTCTCATTATTTCCCCTTGAAATTCTATATCTTTATTTACCTCTAAATGCATTTTGTTACTGTGTCTAGCTCTACGATATTCCTCCTTGGTGTATACACATATACATACATTATATGGCAATAAATTTTTAAATTAATTTAAATACTATCATTACTTCTACGATATTAACATATTCAAACTATGAGCAATGAATAGACTTCCAGTGACTTAAATAAATATGTTTTCCAAATGACACTAAACTTTTCAAATGTGTAAAATAGCAGTGTTCTTGGCAGATTATTTGGCAATGGCCAATAAATCTTCAGGTGTGATGCCAGCCAGTAAGTGAATGCAAGAGGCAAAGAGTAAGCGGGAAGAGAAAGAAAAGGACTATGGAGAGTATTTGAGGGCTGCATGCAATACCAATGTACAGACTCTAGACAAGGCTGGGTTTGGATGGGATAGTTCTTTGCAAAGGATCACAATTTTGCAAAGAGAAATGCACGTCCTTCTTCTCATCTGATGCCTCCTGTTTGACCCCAGTTTCCTGAGCTTAACTCTTTTCGGGTAGAACTTGGGTGTGGGGCACCTTTGGACCTCCCTCTCCTCCCATTACAAGCAGCTGAGATGTACAAGGCTGTGGACTGAGGATTTGAGGCAGTTAAATGTTGAGAGGCAGCATCGCATCAAAATGTGCTCAAAGCAGACTCCGAATTTGGGTTCAGATTCTGCCTCTGACACTTAGTTGCGTAACTGTGGGCTGGCATTTAATCTCTCTCAGCCTAAGTTTTCTCACTTCAGAGTTGGATATAATCATTCTGTAGAAGCTTGTCAGGAAACAAATGAGTTAACCTGTGCAAGGTGCTGTGCAGATCTGAAATCACTGTATAAAGGTCAGCTACCATTATTATTATTATTATTATTGTTATCATTATTTGCCTTTTGGAGGGCAATTGGGGTTAAGTAACTTGCCCAAGGTCACACGGCTTGTTTTTTTTGTGCGTGTTAAGTGTCTGAGGCCGGAACTGAACTCAGGTCCTCCTGACTCCGGGGCCAGCGCTTTGCTCACTGCGCCACCTAGCCGCCTCGAGCTACCATTATTTGTAATTACTAGTTAATATCCAAAGACGACTGTATGCAGTTTCTGCTCAGTTTCACATCAGGTGCAGGATTCAGTGCCCCAAGAGGAGGAAGGACACCGCCACGGGAGGCAGGATGAGTCTTCATGGTGGAGATGACCATTCCACCCAACCCAAAAGCCTGGGGAGAAGTCCCATAGGTAGCAATTGGATTCTCCTGATGAAATTCCAGTAGGTGTTGGATGACTTGCTTGGTCAGTGGGAGGAGCAAGCCTGCCAATCTCAGGCATCACCAGGCTTTGGATATAGTAAGTAACTTCTGGCTTCAGGGGCAGCTACATATGACAGTCCCTTATCCCCCCTCAGGTCCTTGGGCTTCTCTTTCTCAACAGCTGTGTGAAGAAGACTTTGATTTTGTGATTAGTAGAAGAGTGGGCCAAAAAAAGGAAGACGGCAGATTCCCTGAGAGCTGGGAAAGTAAGGGGAGTCATTCTCTCATGCACGTTTGGGAAACTTTGCAAAGCAAACCATTTTTCCATTCCTATGATGCCCCTTGTAGAAGAAGTGACCATTTAGTCTTCATGATTTCTGCCAGAGCCTTCTGTTTGACTGAAGCAGGCAGCTTTAGAGGAAACAGAGGGGGAGGGCTTGGCGTTGTCGAGTTTTAGTGGCCAGGCATCCTTCATCCCAGCTGTGTGTTACTCCCTCCTGAACCCACTTCGTTGTAGTGAATGTGAACTGATGACCTCCATTTGCCTCCCACTTACCACCCTACTTCATCTCCAGTGGTGCCTCATTGCTGTTCCTGCTGGAGCTGGTGTTCATCTCCTTCTGGTTTCTCTGGGGAGCCTCTCACAATACCATAGAGACCATGGCCTCCACCAGGCTCACCAGCCTCCAAATGCTTGTCTTACTTTTGAACTGAAGGAAGAAAAGATTGTTAACTACACCTTCTCCTAACTGGTAACTTCACTGATTTTCTTGGACTTTTTTTCTCCTATATTTGATTTTTTTTAAAGACAAACATTCATTTTAAAAACCAGCTTCATGAAACTACCCACTCCAAAATGGGTCTCCATTCGTATTGATGTTTTATGTTTATTGAACTTTGAGCAGCAGAGTTGTGCTTAGGGGCCTTGCCTGGGAGTCCATTAATTGGGCTGCACTACTTCTTCCCCCTTTGAGCCAGCACTCCCAGGGTATTTGGCTCTGTGCTTGGCTCTCTAGCAAAGCCGGCTCCCTCTCCTTCTTGGGAAGTGGCATTTTGTCTTGCCATCAGATATTGTTTGAATGTGGACTTGTTCTTTTTTATTTTCTTCTGCAGGTGTGTACTGTTGACAGTAAGCAAAGCTTATGATATTGGAAAAATACTAAGGCATGAATTATTCTGGGGATTAGCATATTGTTTTCTTGCTCAAGCTTCTTTGCTGGGCTGCTGGGATCCTGGTATCTGTAATCATTTCCAAAGCATGGAGATAACACTCCCTTTGCTTGCAGTAGAACAATTTAGCATTTTAGTTTTCACATGCATTTTTGCTGCTAACAGGCCTTTCTAGTCACCCTCTCACATAATGGGAAGAGGGATTGTATGAATAAATTAATTCATGTTTTACTGTGGTTATGTGGCATCATGTAATTTATGGAAATGGAAGCAAAGATTTCTTCTACATCTCTCTTTCTTGAAGAAACAGGAATGAAATAAGAGTCTGAGAGATGAGCAAGTCAATTTTATAGAAAAAGACACTGGATTAAGCAGCCACCTGCTGCAAAAGGCGGATCTCACTGGGTCTGGCTCAGTGTCCAAACTGCTGAGGGGCAAAGGTCATGAGGGATCTTCTCTAAATTGCTGATTTTCAGAATCATGACTGGTCTGAAAAAGCTGTTTTAGAAAGTCTGCTTTCAGGCCTCATTGTCATTCTGGAGTTAGTTTTGAAAATAACCTTGCTGCCTACATGTTTTATTAGAATATTGGTTTGTTGAAATCATAGAGCAGCCCAGTGAGGGCTTCTTCCAGGTTTCCAATGGGCTCAAGACCCACTTAGATTGTGACATGGGCCTCCGTGGGGCAAAGTGAGGACAATGAGAATCTTTACCAGCTATTGCAGCAACAATAAAACTAGACTACTGACTGTGTAAGCTCCATCAAGATCTTCTGAGCTTGGTCCTCAGTCACTATAATATGGTCTCAGGAAGGCTCTCAGAGGGGACAAAGTTGAGGCCCAATCACCTCCCTTTTTCAACTTTTCAGCTTCCTATTGGGTTTATACTTGTGAGGCTGCTGCCAGACACCCCATAGGCACCCAAGGGACAAAGCACACAGCAAAGTGGGCTTCTTCCCCATCAAATGGAGTTCCAGAAAAGGATAAGAAGTCTTCACAGTGACAAACACTAAAGCCCCTCGACCTCCTCTGTCTTGTAGAGGGAATGGTTGGAAGACCACATTCAGGGAAGCTTCCACTCATTTGATCATGTTGGCTTCTGGCAATCCTGGTAGAATGAAAAGTGACCTGGCCCTTTCCCATGTCAAAGCCAGACTTCCCCCTCATCCTTTTCCCAAGCCTACTGCATTGTTGCACCTAACAAGTCCAATGCCTAGATGAGATTTGACTATGGCTTAACAAGAGTGGTCTGGGGGCCTCCCAAGGACATATGGATGCTAGCTGCATCTGTGGTCTTTTTTGTGCATTTTTAGGTCCAGTGCATTTAATTTTACACAGTACTCCCCTCCCTTCAATGTTGTACAACAATTTTCAACAATTGAAAAGACAAAGGAGCTAGTGCTGGGCTTTCTCCCTTCAGCTATTTAGCTTCATCTACTTGAAGAGAGCCTTCCTTTCCACTTCCCCACCCCCCACCCCCCCATCCACTTGATTCCCCTTCCCAACTTGGGGAGGTTTACTCAATTCCTTGGTCTTTCTTTGTTTGATATGCTCTCCTAAGTTTTCCCCCCTTTTCCCCTCTTAGTCAAGTAAAACTCTCTACCTCCTCCTCCCTCTTTAACTTAATTTCTTATTTTTTTTAATTTAATTGTCTGTAACCTGATTGAAAATAATTTCTTTCTTTTACAGTCTTCATTATTTTTCTTTTCATCTATTTTAGAATTTTATTACTTTATTCATGGACTTCATACTTAAAAAAATTCTCATTCTATTTTCTTCGTGGCTTTAAAGTTTTGAGATAATTGCTGCTCTTTTCTAACAGCTTCTATTTTATAACCTTATCAATATCTTCGACAAACCATCTTCTCCAAGTGATATGTATGATATTTTCCTGCTCCATGGTAGGGCATTTCCTACATTCCTGATTGTGTAGTTCATTATGAACCTTTGCTCTCCCCCAGGGCATTTCCCCCCATTCACTAAGCTATTTCCTCTCTGGCTCCATGCCCTCCCCCTTGTTTGGGAAACAGTTTCCTCTAGGAGCTCCGATTCCCCTTCTCCTGAGGTCAGATCAATGTCCTCTCTAAGCCCTTCTAATCATACCTATTATTAGGTTCTTATTTTTC
The DNA here is from genome assembly GCF_028583685.1 of Petaurus breviceps papuanus. Taxonomy (NCBI): domain Eukaryota; kingdom Metazoa; phylum Chordata; class Mammalia; order Diprotodontia; family Petauridae; genus Petaurus; species Petaurus breviceps. The sequence continues at coordinate 3,594,801 of NW_027186352.1, forward strand.
TTTAGAGAACATCTCTCTTTCCCCATGGGAGCATTAATTAGTGATCCGCACTCCCACCAATAAAAAAAGTCCCTTCCGTTTCCCTTCTCCCTCCCTTCTGTGCCTCCAAACCCACTCTCTTCTGTGTTCTCTTCTCCTAGGAGACTTCTTGTTCAGCCATTTCAGTCATGTTCACCGCTTTGTGATTCCGTTTGGGATTTTCTTGGCAAAGACACTAGGGCTTTGCCATTTTCTTCTCCACCTCATTTTACAGGTGAGGAAACCGAGGCAAACAGAGTGATTTGCTTGGCCTCACACAGCTACTTAGTAGTCTGAGGATAGATTTGAACTGAGGAAGACTTAACCCCTAGCATTCTATCAACTAGCTGCCTTTACCTGAGAGACTACTGGACTTCTTTTCCCTTCATTTGGAAACGTCATTTTCCCTTTGTGTGCACCCCAAAAACTGTGTGCAACAGAAATCCTTACCCAAATAATACTCAGAGGTTTCTCAAGGTAGGAAGCAGAAAAGAATGGTTTATTTGTGATCTCAAGAAAAGGCCCCCCTTCTGACAAATGGTCAGGGAGGAGAAGCTATTTACAAAAGGAAATGGCAAAGATATA
>NW_027186352.1:3595413-3619339 GCF_028583685.1 Petaurus breviceps papuanus
CCTGACCAGCTTCTTCCATTGCCAGGAAATCAGGTGTACAATCTAACCTCAGCAATCTACCTGAAGTACTGGAACAAGGAAACAGTGGATCACCCAATGTACCTTTGAGAAAGCACCTCTGTGCTTATTTCCTATATCTGGTGCTGAGGTGGCCTGGGGAGGGTCTCCATTGCTCTAAGTCCCAGATTCCTGCAAGGTCAGGTGACTTCTAAATTTAGGCCTAGTGGATGCTGAAGCCAGTCTAGATTTGATTTTTAAGAATGGGGAAACTTCACGTCAAATTATCCCTCACAAATCCTCCCTGTTCTTTTACATCTTTTGAAGTTTCCCTACTTTTCTTAATTCTAATTACCATCCTAGCATTGATAACATATAAGGGGGCAGTCCCCTTTATGAGTGCAGACACAGAGATTCAAAAGAAAACAATAATAGACAATTGTCCTTTCAAAGTCCAAAAGTCTCTTTTCACATTGCTGTCTGGATCTGAGAAAGTCCTCTGGGGGCTTAGGGTCATCCATCTAAGTCCTGCATCCCAGCCTCTCTTTCTTCCACCTTCTTTCATTCATTTACCTGCAAAAGGAACCTTGGGACCAATTTAAATGACCACTCCAGAACCCTTATCATTCTTACAAAATTAAAATTGGAGTCTTGGTCAGTTGTCGTGATTACACATTAAAACCAGTTTCCTATATTTTGCATTATCCATTATTATTTCCTCCACCAGGGATTTCACTAAGGGATTTACATTAAGCTCACTATTAAAACATTTAAAATTTTTACCAAGTAGTCCAAAAATTGTCCTCCTTTTAACATTGACTAATTAAAACAAAGTTGAGACAAGTGTGATACTAACTGAATAACAGAATAATATTCCCACAAACCCTTGACCTACTTGTCCTCACATTATTACAAAGAACGCAAGGACCCTGATTTCTACAGGAATGCCTATGCTAAATCCTGAGCCTAATAGCTTTATCTTATAGTAACTTGAGATGTCCCTGAATCAGGTATTTAATAGATTTGTTGTTGTTTTCAAAACTTGTGATTATTGAAACTTGCCACCAAGAATAGGCACAAAGCTCTAATGAGGGAACCATTTCCCCAACTTCAGAATGTCAATTCCAGGCAAAATGTATACCAGGCTGCAATCTGCATTGAGCCCGGCTCAGAGTCTGCCAGGTGTCACTGGGAGGGTTGAGTCAGGAGAATCCTACCTCAGCTCATGCGTTCTCCTGACATTCCATACCCATACTTCCAGGCCTTCCGTGCCTGTGCCTCACAGAATCTGGCATCATGCATCAGTGGCTCAGATAGCTTAGATAGCTTTTTCTCAATATCCATAACTGGAGTTAGACTCAGAGGAACAGTCAGTTAACAATCCCATGAAATCTTAAATAACAAGCTCCAACAATCAGTTAAAGATGTGTTTATCATCTCACATTGGTTAAGGAACATCTCTAAACTGAGCCTCAAACAACCTGTGTTCATTTCTATATTTATTCTTGTTCACAAAAATCAAATCTCCCGTCAGGCTTATACATTATTGCTCTAATAGTTTTGCATCTACTTCCCAAGCTTCCCCATCTTCCTGAAACTACGCTTAATCTGAACTCACACTAATATTTCCTTTCTCTCAACTAAAAGTATCTCTGATTTAATCCCAATTATTAAATCAGTCAATGGCATTAATACCCAATTACACTTTGAAATACACTGGGATCCCATTCCACACATAAACACAGATAAACCTTTTCTACAATAACTTTACAATCCCAATCTCAGTCCATGGGATAATGATTCAATATTGCATTTGTATCCTTATTCCCTTTCCTTCTCAAATATGATTGCACTATTAATTATAAAATCAAGTTACAAATCTTTCTACCTTCCTAAATCCTTCCTCACACTCTTCTCAACATACTTAAGCCATCTGATACGAAGGTATCCACACCACTATCTAGAGACAGGAGGGGCTTCGATAAATTCCCATTTGTCCCCAAACCTTCTTATCTGCCTTCCATATTTCTAATCAATCCTTTATTTATCCTTTCAAATCTCTCAAATCCTTTATCCATATTATTCAGCTTTCCTTTACATTATTAACCACAAAACAAGATAGCTCATAAGTTATTATTCTGTTGCTAACATAACTGTTCTGCTTAAAGAAAGCAAAGAGGTTAATGGCTAAACCACACAAGCTCTTCCCTAATTATACTCAGTCTGAAAGGGTGAGATACATTAGGAATCTAAATCTTGTTCTTATACATTCAATTACAAATGTTAACTTTGCTTATGCCATGCCATAACCACAAATTCAAATTCAAATAGCAAGATCTCTTCAGCAAAACATCTTTTCTAAAAGTGTTTCCTTTCTTTAAAAACAGTTTGAATTTATCCTTGTGTTAAGGGGAATTAAGACTAAACCTTTATGAAAGACTTGCATTATACTCAGCCATAAAGATGAAAAGTGGGGCCTGATTGGACAAAGCAGACATGTAGTACCCAACCCCCCAACCTCAACATCAATCCACTTTCATTTGAGTTGCAATATACCACAGGGATTTGACAGAATTCCCATTCTAAATTCCAAATTTGTATTAAAAACCATTTACTAGAAATCAATTTTACCAGCTTTAATGGCCAGTTTGGAGACTGACTGATTTCTCAGTAAGCCTTCTTCAGAGGCTGAAGAAGTAACTGCTGCCCTCCAAATTCCCTTCCTAATCTGATGACTCTTTAGGCAATCTGCCTGAAATTCCCCAATCCCAGGGTCCCATCTAGAAAATTCAGAAAATTCATCGTAAGTTTGAATATTACAAAATCTATACATAATTGGTAAAATGAGCCATGTTTAGGCCATAGGATCATCTAAATTTAGACCAGGAAATTTTCTTGTATTTTCTTTCAATCTATCAAGAAAAGTGTATGGGGCCTCGTCTTGGTCCTGCTGTATTTCCAGTATTTTTTTTTTTTTAATTCTAGTTCTTAGGCACCGCATTCCGAATTCCCTGGATCACTGTGTTTCTAAGATCTTGTAGGTGCCCTCTATGTATGGGGATATTGTGATCCCAGTTGGGCTCTTGGAGAGGAAATTTTCCTCCCATCTCAGACCCCCTTGAGCCATAGGCTGGGATTCATCCCAAGCCTGCATAGGGGCCTGTCTAATGTCTCCCCTGTCTTCCCCAGTAAGTAATATATCCAAGACTGATAATAATTCCCCCCAAGTGTACAAATAGGGTCCTAAAAATGATTAATCTGATCAGTAAACCCTGAGGGTCCTGAATTGATGGCATCATTTCTTTCTTAAAAGTTCTAATTTCAGTTCTGCTTAAGGGGGAATGAGTCATTCACATAACCTATAAGGGGGGAGGTCATCCACATAACCTATCCCCAGGGCCAGTAGGACTTCCTGAAGAGGGAAAGCTATAGTAGCTTCTACAGTCCCCGGGAGAGGAAAACTTTCTTTAGTTTTTATCACCTTTCCAATTCCCTCAGGAGAGGCGTGTATGGGCATGCCTGACCCAGCCAAGTCCTCACCCCTTTCAGATTCCCTTCCACAGGGAGTGGAGGGCAGGGAAGGATGAGTTGAGGCCGGACCAGGAAGTCCCTGTCCCTGTCCCCATCCCTGGGATAAAAGAATTTAGGGCTGGGGTAGAGAAAGAAGGGGGTCCCTGCAATGGAGCCTCTGTTCTTGTTCTTCCAATTTCCCTATGGGCTTCTCCTCCCGCTTTAGAGCAAATGTGTTCTGCCGCCTCAGGACATATGCACTTTGGGTTAAAGGCTCCTTAGAATTCATGTATAGATTTAGTGGTTGGTGCACCCAGTCTGCAGAGCAGCCTTACTTTGCCAGAGATATTCCTCTTTGTAGAGGGGGCCAGGCCCAATGAGGCCACAGTATTTGTCATCTTCCTTTGGTATTTTGGTAAGTTATCCCAGTTAGCCGGTCTGTCTCCAAGAGGCCTATCCCTGTTAGGAAGGCATTTGGGATGGGCTGCTGTAGACAGCTCTTTACCCACAGTTTAATCTTTTCAGGATCTATAGGCCTATCGAACACTTTCCAAGGCAGGAGAAATCTTAAAGACTCAAACTTGAGTGTCCCCACCCCTGGCATTCCAGGCCTGAGACACTTCCAGACTCCAACTGCTTAGACTGTCCCCCCATCTCTGGACCACCCAGGGACTTGCTGACCTGGGCTTGTGTACACAAACTTGCATGATCCCTGACAGCGGTCTTCACTAGCAAAACCAGAATTTCTGCTTCATACCGAGTCCCTCTCTTCAATTTGTTACCCTATGGGAGTCAGATCTTACAGACCAATTCTAAGGACCTCCAAGAAAACTCGGTTGGCACCTGGTCCTTGTCAAAGGTCTTGTGGGACCCTCTCACAAAAGGATAAACACCGGGGGAGCCCCCAAAACTATATGCACCCCAAAAACTGTGCAACAGAAATCCTTATACAAATACTACTTGGAGGTTTCTTAAGGTAGGAAGTAGAAAAGAATGGCTTATTTAAAATCTCAAGAAAGGAACACCCTCCTGACAAATGGTCAGGGAGGAGAAGCAATTTACAAAAATAATTGCCAAAGTTATAAAGCCCTAAATCAGAATTATCCCCCACCCTCCTCCTAACCGTTTTCTTCCATTGGCTGGAAGTTAGGTGTACAATCGAAGTTCAGCATTCTACCTCAACTACCAGAACAAGGAAACAGGGGACCACCCAATGTACGTTTGGGAAAGCACTTCTGTCCTTATCTGGCATGTCTTGTTCTGAGGTGGCCTGAGGAGGGTCTCCATTGCTCCAAATCTCAGATTGCTGCAAGGTCAGGTGACCTCTAAACTTAGGCCTAGTGGATGCTTAAGCCACTCTAGATTTGAGTTTTCAGAATGGGGAAACCTCACTGCAAATTATCCCTCACACTTTCTACCTTCTTCCCCCCTCTCCCTTTTATTCCCCTGAAGGGGAGTGGCATGAGATCTAGCCCAGAGTGTTTCAGGCCTTTTTCCTCTGCTATCAATTCTCTTTGCCTTCACTTTGCACCTTGACCGCTCATGTAATTGCCTCCTTGTTGTGTCGTTGATTTGTTGTTGTCCACAGTCGCTGTGTTTATTTACCTGACAAGTATTTCTGTTGGTTGAGAAGATTAAAAAGTAAATATTTTGCTTAGGTTTGGTTTGCTTTCTAGGAAAGCATCAACCACATCTTGGTATTGAACATATATAATTTTTAATTAATTGTTAGGCTCAAGATAGCAGGCTATGTCACCTGGTCGCATGTCGAGCCCTCTTGCCCTTTGGAAGAAATTATTCATTGCCTTCTGTGGTTTCTGGTGGCTAACAAATGATCTTGTATTATTAAAGTTTCCTTTCATTTTTTGGAAGATCTCTCTCCTGCTTATTTGCATAATTTGCTGTTTGTCATTGGAATTATCCAACTTAATCTTTATGTGTCTTAGACTTTGCATCATAGATTTCTCCCCATCTCTGCTTTTGAAGGTGATCAGTGTATTCTTTTAATTACTTCCCACTTTTTCAGTCTGTTAAGAACTTCCGGGTGTTTCTTCTGTCTTGCGTTTTGGTGGCTTGGATTCTTCAGGGAGACTTAAAGTCCTTAAGTTGTCTTTATGTATTCTGTCTTCATGAGCACCGTGTTTTGCTTGCATGGGAATCATGTTTTCTGTTTCTCTTCTTCCAGATTTATTTCTGTTCATTTTTGTTCCCAATCGCTTCTTGCTTTGGTTCCTTTGCTGAAGTTGCTTCTCTGGATTCAAGTTTTCCTTTTCTGCCAACTATTTCTTCCATGTAAGTCATACACATTTGTCTTTCAGAATTCATACTTCTCTTTTAAAAAAACTTTAAACTATTTAAAAACATGCGGTTGTGGTTGCATCGTCTCTTGGGAAGCCACAGCTTTTTTTTTTCACTTCAGCAGGTGTTCATTCACTCTCCCTTGCCTCGTAATATTTATTCGTTAGATGTCTGAACTTGTTTAGCTGATCTAGAGGCTATATTCCCTTCTGTTATTAATTTCTTCTCTGTTTTTTTATCTGATTATGCTCAAAGTGCTCACCTGAGTTTTCTTCTTCTCATTTTTTTTCTTGTAGTAAGTTTCTCCCATTTTTTATGGGGTACTGGCGGTCATTTGTGGAGGGGACTGCTAGGCTGAGTTATGACACAGGCTTGCTGGTCAATTTGTTTAGCCCTGCTGAACTGCTGCCATGGTAGCAGGGGGAGGTGTTAGATATTAGTCTTCTCTGCTGTTCTTTACCAGAAGTTTGACATATTAGGGTTTGTAATGTCCTGCACAACTCACAGTGCTTTATCTCTTGCCATAACTTTTGGCTTGGTGAGGTTGTAGAGGTTGTAATGATCAGGGAATATGGCTAGTCTCACACTGAGTTGGATCCAGAAGCCCAAACTATGTTATATGGTTGATGGCAAATCTGTAGACCTGGACAAAGTTAGTCCATGCAGATGAATTTTGGGCCTATTGGGAACCAGGGTATGGATCACAATTAGAAAAACAGGGCACATTCACATTTCCTTTTGTGACAGGGTTCCATAATACATGACCTTACTATGGCAGAACACAGCCTGGAGAGAACTACTGGCCAAGAACAGTGTTTGGGGTGGCCTAGATCTGAAAAAGGAACCTATGGCTAAAACCAGGCTCTAGAACAATGGAACCCTTCTCACAAATATAAGAACTGCATCCCAGAATATTAAGCAGCTCATTTTGCTTCCAGTTTGTACATGTGTGTGCATATAAATCAACTAAACTAAACAAAAATAGGAATCTGACAGATGATTGAGTCCTGGAGGCTCCTTATGGTGCAGATGCTGTCACCTGGCCAAGGGATAGTCAGCTCTTTGGGAAGGTAAGGAAGGATGTTCCAAATACTCAAAGACACTGTGGAATGAGAGTTCACCAGCTATCTAGGAAGAGTAACACCAGAAGATGCCACCAAAGCAATGATTCAACAAGATTCCTTAAGGATTTATTAAGTGAAGTCTGGGATCTGGGGGTGAAGCAGGAAGCAGTTTCCTTAATTAGCTAACAATGTAGTAGAAGGGCAGCTCAGGAGAGTGTTGCCTTTACTGAACTTGAAATCAGAAGGGATCTAGGTTCAAATTCATCCATGAATACTTATTGACTGTGCAACCATTGGCAAGTCACTCAACGTCTCACATGCTCAATCACCACATTCTTAATGGAGAAATAATGATGTTAGGGCTCACCTTATAGGGTTGCTGTGCAGCTTCCATGAGATCAAGTCCACCAGCTGCTTTTTAGACCTTCCAGGATATTCATAGGAAGCCTGGGATTGGGACAAGAGATGGAGCACTGAGTGATGTTGCCTTCTCTGCCTAAAGGAGCTTCCCAAATGTCTTTCCTGGCTCCCAGCTGAATGAGAGATTGGGTCTGACCTCCCTCGACCTGGTGACAGCATGCTCTGCCTCATTTGGAAATCTCTCAGCCTTGGTATGTCAAGGCTCTTTAGCCAAACAGGTCTCATGATCAGTCCTTAAGTCAGTGACTTGTCTAAGGTCCTCCTGGTCTGTCAAACATCCACAGCATTTTGATAACATGCCTTTGTCTTACGGATTGAAGTAGGCAAAGGAGAGGGTGCTTTCTTCATTCTTTGATGAGGGAGGGGGCATAGCAAAAAGGGAAGATAGAAGGTGGCCAGATGTTGAGGTAGGGAGTGGCCGGGGCTGGAGTGGGGGGATGCTGCCCATTTTACTCAGATCAGATGTACATTTGATACTCTGTGGGCTGGGGTGATTATGGGAGAGTCAGTGTTCTATGAACCAAAGGAAATTGCCATCTTTCTTCTCCTTCTAATTCTGGGCTTCCTCTCCAGCTTTTAGCAGGTGATTACATGAGGGTTCTTGTTGCTCCATCCCACACCAGCACATCATGCTAACTGGCTATGCACTGCATGATATTCCTGTGTTACCCCTTGGTTTGGGTGCTGGAAGACAAGTGAAGATGACTGAGTCTGGGTCAAAGCTGTACTGGAGTGTCATTGAGCTGGTGAACACCTTAAAGTCTTAGTAGTGGTAGTAGTTATTTCAGAAATATGTGAGAGAGAAAAACTACATTTATTCATTGAAAAAATAAAGTGTGTATGTATATACAAACACACACATATCACACACTGTTTCACCAGTTACAACATACATAGAGCATGTAAGTGTATATATATATATATGCATATACATATATATACACATAAACACTTTATATACATATACACAGATATATATGTCTGTGTAGGTGTGTGTACACACACTGCCTCGATGTCATACTACTGAAAACTGGTTTTCTTCAGGGATGTTGTACAGCAGAACCTTGTTCAGATTCTTGGGGCCCAAAGGCCTCTAAGCTTCCCTCTAGCTTCTCTTATGAAGTAATGAGAACTTTCCACAGGCCACACAATCTACTGTTGCCTCCATTGCCCTCAAAATGATTAGTCTGAAGAAAAACAAAGTGAATCCACCAGTATATTAACCCAACATCAACTGTTACTGAGCCATGTGTTGCCCTGAGGGGAAGTACAGAGTGCACAAATTATGGCCAAGCCATCATGGGGCTCATAGCTGAGTAGTGGGATGGCATCAATCTAGATAATAATGTACAATGCTGCATGCTAAACTCCATGATCACTAAGTTCCCAGAATCATAGATTTAGCTAGGACTTCAGTGACCAATTTGTTCAATTTGCCCTCCCCTCCTCCCCCAGCCATCCTGTCTTATTATCATCTGATTGTGCTTGAAGACCAACATGGAGTGAGAGACCTCTGCTGAAGATTTCACATTCTATTTAGAATTGCTTGATTTTTAATGTTTCCTTATAAATGCTTGCTCATCTTTTTCCCTCCACTTATTTCTACAAATAATGCACTCTGAGGCCAAGTCAAACAAGCATCATTCTAAGATAAGACATTGAAGTAGAAAGGGCCATATGTGGCCAATGAGTTAAAGTCACTCATTTTACATGTGAGGAAACTGAGGCACAGAAGATTAAGTGGCTTGTCCGAGGTGTCACTTAGACAGTAATACTCAAAGGCAAGATCTTAAGCCAGATTTCAATGCTCCGATTCGTGCGCTCGAGACCCTCTACCATACTTACTGTCATATCTCTTCCCCCTCCCTTTCATTATCTGAAGGTAGACATCACATTGTAACCTACGTCTCCTTTTTTCATGTCCTGTTACTTCACATGATTCTCCCAGGTCTTGGACTCTAAATCCTTGCAAATCCCAACCTCTTCCTTTGAGTGCATTTGATATCTTTTCAAGGTGCTTCCTGAAATATGACTTAGGACACAACACAAGCCTTAGATATGACATTATGTGCCGTTTCCATAGTAGCTCATGGACATAACAAAATGCCACTTAACAATCCTACCAAAATGAAAACCACTTAATTCATCTGAATTGCTTCTACATAGGAAGACAGTAGAATCTTCTGTTATGAAGCAGATTCAAGCTGGATTTTTCTAATAGCAAAGAAGTAGCAGCCATCATTGCTGCTGCTTCCTCTCTCCTGGAGAGTTAGAGTATCTTATTTGGGGCATTTTTCATTCATCTGCCAAGCACACCACATACACAATCATCCAATCTGTGCCCCTCCCAATTTGGAAGCAGAAGTGAACGAGGTGATGGGGAAGCCCATGCTCAACAGTTCCCAAGCAGGTCAGATGCTGTGGTGCCTCCCACTTCAGCTTCAATGGCAGCTGCATTTCCTTCTTTAGCCAGCATCAGGGGAAAAGAAGGGGAGATGCCATCTAGCCATTCAGAAACGGATGACTACCAATGCACTGCACCGATGTGTCAGTAAGACTCTGGAGATGCTGGAACCCAGTACTGGAGTCATCAGTTATGTAAGACTGATAACAAAATCCACCATTGTTTTCGCTGGGGGATCATCACTTGGCAAAGTGCTGAGCACGGAACAAGCTGAAATACCTGACTTGAAAGCTGCTGGAGCTATGAGATGATGAGGGACTTTTTTCTTTGTTAGGTGAGAGGTTGGAGAGTAACACTAAAATCTTGTCAGTATTTAGTTTGGAAACATAAAGACTAAATGATTAATTGATAACTCTGTACTCTTTTGTTAACCTTTAGATTAAATTGGTAGCAGACTACTAGACTTGAGGGCATTAAATCTACAGAATGTCAAGAGGGAATTTGTTCCCTCTATTGCAGGGAAATTCCATAAATACCATGGAATCATCACTGTTCTGTTGTTCATCTCTGACAGATGCAACATTCAAAGCTCTCTTCTCCTGTTTGTGGATGAATGGATTTTAAGTGTGCTGCCGGCTGGTGCAGTCTTGAAATGCATTCTGTAGGGAGCACAGTTGAGAAAACTCCCTAGATCTCAAATGAGACTCACGGCATTTTCATCTCCATGTGCCCTAGTAACCGATCCCTTCTTCCTTTCTCCACCTTTTACTTGCTCTTCATTCTGCTGCTACTCTGTCAAGCAGCCAGTCTCAGAGCTTCAGTTGAATCTTCCATTGTCTTTTGCTCCCTAACCCATCAACTCCCCTGCATCCTCAAGTCCTGTCAGTGTTTTCTTGCAACCTCTTTCACTTGAATTCTTTCCTTGTGATTCCTACTATCTCTGTCAAAGTTTTAACCCTTTTCTCATGCTATTATGCCACCTTTTGTCTTTCTTGCCTCCCTTTTATACTGCATACTACCTACCATTCTTCAAACACTGTTTTCCTTTTGATTCTGCCATATGGAAGACATTTGTATAGTTCACTATTGACCGCCAAATGAAAGTTGAACACTTTATTATGCCGTTCAAATTCCTTTATACTCTGTTGTTGGCAATCTATTCTCCTAGTGTTTGCTTCAATGACATACCCTATTTAGACCCTGTATAAAAAAATTGCTCATTTCTCAACACAACTGGGCCCATCTTAGGTTTTTTACTCTTCTTATGGCAAGCCATCCAAGAAGAATTTCCTGGAATGTATGTGATTATGACATCTCTGTCAGTGATTCTCAGATCTCCCCACCCAGCTCTCATCTCCTTCCTGATTGGATATCTATGAATGAATATTTCAGAAACATCTTCAACTCCACATCTTCCAAACAAAAGCCACGGGCTTTCCCTCCAAACCTTCCTTTCTTATCCTTCCTAACTTATCCAGAACTGTCTCTAGGACTCTCTCATCCTCCCAGTCACCACCCAAGTGCTATCCCCAACTCCTCATGCCTCTTGCCTTGCTATTTATAGTTTTGTAACATTTTTATATAAAATCTTTCTAATGCTTCATTCTCTTCTCTGATGGGAGAATCAAGATCTTAAAATGGTCTTAAAGAAATAGAACATTGGGCTGAAACTGATTAAAGTACATTAAATATGGATAAATATGATTCCGTAATCTTAGGTTAAAAATCAACCTCAGAATTCAGGACAGGAGAATGGTGAGCTTTCAGTATGAGATTCTAATAGGCCTCAAGTTCAGTATGGATGTAAAGTGTTATTTGGAAAGCAATAGAAAACAGAGTATGATCTTAGCCTGCCCCGAGTGCTTTCACGTCCAGAAGTTGTAAGGAGATGGGTTTGCTGTAACTGTCTCTGAGCAGACTTTTCTGGGCCCAGTCTGGGATGCCATATTTCAGGAGGGGACATTGCTAAGCAGCTGGATTGTTTTTCAGGGGTGATGTCCAGTACCGGGGAGCATCTAGCTTTCATGCCATAAGGGACTAGATTGAAGGGACTGGAGGGGTTTGTGATGGAGAAGAGAAGGCTTGTGGGAAAGGTATCTGTGTCCATCCACCTCCTGGAATAGGGATCACCTTACTGAGCTTTATTTAGATAGGAGCTGAGAGCCATGTTGGGAAACTCTAATGAGGCCCCTGCAGGCCTGATGCCCGGAAAAACCTCGTAACCATCAGCATCACCCCAGAGCACACCAGGCCCCTCGTTAGGCAGCACACATCTCCGCCCTCATTGCAGACATTCAACAAGCAGGCAGACAATTACTTTTCAAACACAGTCTGGGCACCAGGTCTCTTCATGCTGGGTCATTAAGACTGCAACTGGATTGATTGCTGGTTTTGTACATGCTTGAGTCAGTGAAGTGAGAGGAAGCCTAGGGCTTTACTCTAAACCATCCCTGATGTTCATTCAAAGGCTGTGTATAGTCAGACCAACAAGCATTTAAGCTCTTACTGCATGCCAGGCACTATGCTAGTTCTTGCAAATAAAAATGCAAATAGAAATAAAAACAAACCTTCCCTCAAAGACCCTTAGATTTTAATGGGGAAGATAACACTGAAAAGAGATAATTAAAATTGGGAGGGAAAAGCAGAAGAGACCCACCAGGTCATGTTAGAGAAATTCTGGAGAGCCCAGAGATGAAGACACAGCTGACATGGACACTTTCCTTAAAATTAAATTCAGAGAGGAACCAGCCATTTTTTATAAGCAATACAAATCTTATCTAACAAAAGATCTTTCCGTTGCAAGGTTCTTCTTGACCAGTCTTCTCCATTTCTTCTTCCAAGAGGGAGCTCAGATGAAGTCTCATTGTGCTCTGCCATTGACTTTACATTCTCATGTTCTATATCTGGGAAGTACAAGTTTAGATGGTCACACCAAATGGGAAAGGATTCTATCATGACTCCTGTGAAGGACTGTAGTTCTGGTACCCAAGGAATTCCTTGCCTACTCTTTGGGAGTGTCAGTTCCAGCCTGGCAAAAATTGATGAGGGCTTTGACAATTGTAACTCTTTAAGACCATTCCCTCAGTGATAGAAGGGAAGTGATTCCATTGGAAATAGGGAGCATCCACATCAAAGTAAAGATTCCTTGGAGTACTTTAGCATATATCTATCACTTGGGTTCATATGGTGATCACTCTACTTTCTTCCCTAAAAATTGATATGAAAAAGGAAGAAATCTTTTGACACCTGCTTACTAAATGTAAGGTACTCTTCTAGGTCATGAAGATAAAAGGGAAATGGGGATTGGGGAATTCCTGGACTCAAGGATCTGACAATCTAATGAGGTGAATAATATATGCACAAAACTGCACATTCAAAGTTTGAGTGTGATGAGTTCTTAGGAGAGACTAACAGGAAGGGGCGAGAGATGGAGAGGGGAGAGTTGAGGTCCTTCCAGATTTGGTGTGCTTCAATGATTTCCTGGAGGAGATGACACCTGATTTGGACATTGATGGAAGAGAAAGATTTTAACAGATGGAGAGCAGGCAGTTAAGATGTAGTGTACATTATGCAGGCATTTCAGTTGGGCATCGAGGCAGGACACGTGAAGTAGGGGAAGATTTCCATTAGGCTGGAAAGGTTGATTGGAACCAGAACATAAGTACAAGACACTTATGAGTTTCTTTATTGGTAATAGGGAATCATTGAATGTCTTTCAGTAGAAGGATGGTATTATCATATCTATACATTAGGAAGGAGCTGAGTGAAAGATGGATTGTAGAAATAAGAATAAAATATTTCTGAAAAAAATTCCATAAACTCATTTCCAGGGAAATTTTTAAGTAATATTGGACTAATATTTCATGAAATGCAGTTAATACATAAACCCAGTGGGTCCCTCACAGTTAGATTTCATCCATGAACAAGTTAGAAATCCAGGTTCCACATGGATTATGAGCATTAAAAATATTTGATGTGCCTGCCCAGGTAAGCATGGAGATCTCCATTAGCTGTGTGATGTTTGTCAAGTCATGTCCCCTCTCTGACCTTCATATTCCTCATCTGTCAACTAAGAGGAGCTTGGCCTTGATGAAATTTTCCAACTTTAGAACCTTCTTCTTATGATTTTATGACATTTTGAACTAAAAGAACCATATATGAATGTAGGTGACTATGGGGTGGCCAACTTGCATCTGACACCTGAGGACAATTGCATGCTTCATGTTGTTTGGCTTCCCCTCCTTGTAAACAGAATAATTGTTTTCTTAACTTTATAATTGTGATCTTAAAAGACAATTTTAAGATTTGTTCCAGATATCTTGTACTCCTCATGAAATGCAATTAATGCACAAACCCAGTGGGCTACTCTCAGCTAGATTGCATCCATGAACAAGATAGAAACCCAGGTTGCACATGTATTATGAGCATTAAAATTCTTTCCTTTGGCTGCATGAAAAGAGTTGCATTAAAATCTTTTCCTTTGGCTGGGAAAAGAGGTTGAGACCTAGAATCAGGAAAAACAAAAACCAAAAAATACATAGATACAAAAACAAACCAGATGTCCCAATTCCACTACTAGGAATTACTAGTTGGAAATCCTTGACAAATTTAAGGAGCTCTAGAAAACTCAGTATGCTGCCCTATACATTGGAATAATTACATTGCCATTAGTTCCCATGGGTTTTGGGTGAATTTAATGAGCTGCTAGCATTATTTGAATCCTTGGCAAACTTTAAAGTGCTCAGCATAGGCAATGCCATTTGTTGACCATTATTCTTGTGGCCAGACACTGATGTTACAGTCACAGGATCTCACAAAACAAGTTCTTCTGCAGGCATGTATAATGTATCTCCCATGTGCCAGATATTGAATTTGTTGAATAGAATGAATTCTAGAATGTCTGAATAGGAAGGAATCTCATATTATGAGTCCCTGACAAACAGAATCTCCCTTTACAACAACAAAGGTTGCATAGTTAACAAAGGGTTAGGATGCATCTGAAAGAAGTCCTATGGGGATGGTGATCTTTTCTGTAGGGATAACTAATTCCATCTTGGGTTCATGAGAATTTTATACCAAATATGTCCAAATATTTTTCTTGCAATTTCCATGCTTTGTTCTTAGCACTGACCTCAGAAGCTAAGCAGGTCATGAAATAATCAAGGACCTGAGTTTTGGACCCCAGCACTGTAGGCCAATAATCAAGGACATTGAGTAACCCCAGCTCTCACATGGATGAGGTTATCCATGTGTTAGAATAGAATGCGCCAACTCAGTAGTGTTCCGACTGAAGAGTCCAATGGAATACTGTATCCCTCACCCTGGACACTGTCCTCCTTTTCTTAACTAGGATTCCATAATCTTTTCTACCCATCATGGCATATTGTATTCTCATGTTAAAACTACTTCTCAATAAAATCCCAGGTCTCTGTTTTGCCATACAATTCCCTACATTTTCAAATGAGCTTTAGAACCTTTAGGCTAGACAAGGCACTTAGCCCTAGTCAATTTTCTATTTTCAAGTTCAAATGTCTGGCTGTTTAAGATCATTTCATGGGGGCAGAGCCAATATGGTGGAGTAAAAACAGCAACTTGCTTGAGCTCCCACTCCAACCACCTCCAATACCTATAAGAAATTGACTCTAAACACATTTTAGAGTTACAGAACCTACAAAGTGAAAGAAAGAAAAAAAAATCCCACTGAAGGTAGCTTGGCAGGCCAACCAGAAGGGTCTATAGCATCAGACTGGGAGCTGAGGACAGTCCTGTGTGAGCTTCAAGGGCCCAGACCCAGGGCGGCTCTGACCAGTGGCACAGAATGGCCAGAGCAGACTTCAAAAGAGTGAATCACTGGCAGCTGTGAAGGTTTCCAGACTTCTTAACCCATAAACCCCAAAGAGCAAGTAAAAGGTCAGTAGGGAACTCTTTTGGGAGTGGGTGAGAGAAGGGCATGGTCTGGCCCCTGCCCTGTGGTGATGGAAGTGATAGTGGCTGGCACTGCTGGCACTACTGCTGCTTCCACATCCTGGTCTGCAGATTTTAGGGGGACCAAGTGATGGTCTAGAGGGCATTTGTAGGAATCTCTCTGCTGGCACAAAGGCGGGATTCTCTGGGTTTGTGCTACTTGGATCTAGGTAGCAGTCTTGGGAGGTGGTTCTGGGCTAAGTCATGCTCACATGGCAGAGCTTGTAGATGCTCTGGGGAGAAAGTCCTCTTCACATTTCTGAGGAATATGCCTGGAAAAACTCTGACAAATGCTGCACAAAACCCCAGAAATTTGGGACACAGCAATCTCCCCTCTGGAAGCAGAGTTTTATCGTGGCAAAGAGCTCACAAGTCAAGCAACTGACTTGCAAGGTGAGCAAACAAAGAGGAAGTGCAATCCAACCATAGAATCTTTTTTTGAGGGACAAAGAGGATCAAACCATAGAACCAGAAAAAGACAACAAATTCAAAAGTCCTGCATCAAAAGCCTCCAATAGGGGCCGCTAGGAGTACCATCCCTGGAGTCAGGAGGACCTGAGTTCATATCTGGCCTCAGACACTTAACACTTATTAGTCATGTGACCTTGGGCAACTCACTTAACCCCAATTTCCCTGCCCTCCCTCCTCCAAAAAAAGAGGGGGGGGAGAAAGACCTTCAAGAAAAATATGAGATAGCTGCAGGCCACAGAAGAGGTCAAGAAGGATTTTGAAAGTCAAGTAATAGAAGTGGAGGAAAAATTGGGAAGGGAAATGAGAACAATGCAAGAAAATCGTGAAAAGCAAGTCAACAGCCTGCTAAAGGAGAACCCAGAAAAACTGAAGAAAATAACACCTTAAAAATAAACTAACTCAAATGGCAAAAGAGGCCCAACAAGGCAATGAAGAGAAGAATGCCTTAAAAAGAAAAATTTACCAGATGGAAAAGGAATTTCAAAAAAATCACTGAAGAGAGTAACTCCTTCAAAATTACATTGGAGCAAATGGAAGCTAATGACTTTATGAGAAATCAAGATACTGTAAAACAGATCCAAACAAATAAAAAATAGAAGGCAATGTGAAATATCTCATTGGGAAAAACTTTGACCTGAAAAATAGATCCAGGAGAGATAATTTAAAAATTATTTGACTACCTGAATGTCATGATAAGATAAAGAGCCTAGACACCATCTTGAAAGAAATTATCAAGCAAAATTGCCCTGGTATTCTAGAAACAGAGGGCAAAATAGAAATTAAAAGAATTCACCAATTACCTCTTAGAAATGATCTCAAAAAGAAGACTCCTGGGAATAATATACCCCAAATTCCAGAGTTCCCAGGTCAAGGAGAAAATACTGCAAGCAGTCAGGAAGAAACAATTTGATTACTGTGGAAACACAATCAGGATATCACAAGATCTGGCAGCTTCTTCATTAAAGGATTGAAGGATTTGGAATATGATATTCCAGAGATCAAAGAATTAAAACAAGAATCACCTACCTAGAAAAACTGATTATAATACTTCATGGGAGAATATGGTCATTCAATGAAATAGAGGACATTCAAGTATTCTCGATGAATAGATCAGAGCTGAACAGAAAATTTGACTTTAGAGTAGAAGAAGCAAAACAAGCATGAAAAGATAAACAGGAAAAAGAAATATTAAGGAACTTGTTAAAGTTGAACTATTTAAACTCCTACCTGGAAAAACAATGATTGTAACTCATGAAACTTTTCTCAGTATGGGGATATTAGAATGGAATATATATGCATAGGAGGGTATTTGTATATGTGTGTTCGTGTGTGGGTGTACATGTAAACATACTCAGAGGGCACAGGATGAGTTGAATATGAAGGGATGATATCTAAAAAATAAAATTAAGAGGTGAGAGAGAAATATTTTGGAAGAAGGAGAAAGGGAGAGATAGAATAGGGTAAATTATCTCACATAAAAGAGGCAAGATAAAACTGTTACAATGGAGGGGAAGAGAAGGAGGGTGAAAGGGAATGAGACAAACTTAGTCTCATTTAATTTGACTTAAGGAGGGAATAACATACATACTCAATTGAGTATCTTACCTTACAGGAAAGTAGGGGGAAGGGGATAAGAGGGGGGATGATAGAAGGGAGGGCAGATTAGGTAAGAGGGTAGTTAGAAGCAAACATTTTTGAAAATGGACAGGATCAAAGGAGAAAATACAATAAATGGGGGGTGGGAGGGGGTGGAGAGAAACATAGTTAGTCTTTCACAATATAACTACTATGGAAATGTTTTGTGTAACTCCATATGTAAAACCCATATTGAATTGGTTGTCTTCCCAGTTTGGGTGGGTGAGGAGGGAAGAAGGGAAAGAGACTGGAACTCAAAGATTTACATAACAAATGTTATTTTATTTTATTTTTTACATGCAACAAGGAAATAAGATATGCAGACAATGGGGTATAGAAATCCATCTTGTTCTACAAGAATGTTGGGGGGGGGATGGAGGAGAGTGAATAAATTGGGGGAAGGGATATTCAGTAGGCTTGCCCTTTTGGGGTGGTGATAGGAGAGAGACCAGGAGGAAATTTTTAACTCAAAATCTTATGGAAATGAATGTTGAAAACTAAAAAATAAATAAAATTTAAAAATAAGAAAGATCTTTTTATACACACATATATACACAAATGAATGCATATATATGCACACACATAATGTATGTGTGTGTATGTGTGTGTATTTGTGTAATGTTTGAACACCTAATACATTAGCACACACATAATGTGAGTATGCGTGTGTGTACGTGTGTATTTGTGTAATGTTTGAACACCTAATACATTAGCACACACATGATGTGAGTATGCGTGTGTGTACATGTGTGTGTATTTGTGTAATGTTTGAACACCTAATGCATCAGCTCTCTCCTCAGAGCTCTATAAATTCTCCAAAATGAAGAAGCATGCCAATAATGATTGGAACCAGGAAAGTCTTAGAGACATGGGGCCTATGGGACTCTGTTAGAAACCCCTCCTGACTGACATTAATGCACAAATCACCAGATTTTGAGTGTGGCTTCTCATCCAAATTCAAGTCCACCTAAATATATTATCATCCAACCCAGAGGTGTCAAACATGATGCCTACAACACTCCATGTTGCTATAGGACCCAGATTAAAATGTAATTGGGATAGGTTAACCAAATAAATGAAAAATTGAAATCAAACAAAGGTAATAATAATACATGGTTATCTAAGTCAAGACGCACCTGGCAATGATCCTTATGTACATGTCATGGCCCCCTTTTATATCTGACATGACCAGTCAATCTCATATAGCTTCTGCATGGCTTTTGTTATCTATGCTGCTAAAACACTTGCTGAAATCAGTGCTCGCTTTGCCTGTTTTCTTAAGATACAACAATGTAATGTAATGCCAAGGAAAGGCAACTTCCCAAGGTTCAGAATACCAGCACAGGGGCTCTCCATTTTATTCAGTGACAAACCAAGAACAGAGAAGATCAAAACATGACATCATTCAAAATACAGCATTTACTAAGGGTGATTAAATAATCTCCAAGTACTACCCCACCCCAGGACCTTCCAATCATTCAATCAATTACAAAGTCTCTGTTCTAAATACTTCTCCACCCCTACACTGTACCTTCATTTAGTCCACCACAAAGTTCCTCTTCTCAAATGGAGATTAGTTTCCAAACATAAGTAAAATACCTTCATTTGTTCAATCAAAGAGCACAAAAAGGTCAAAAGTTCCCCACCCCTGGATCACAATTGAATCTACCCCAGAGTTACATCAAGTTTAAGCACAGCACTTAATACCCAAAAGGAGGTCTTTTCTTCATCTTGACAGGAGGCAAGTTCTCAGCAATCTTAGTTCCTGGGGAGACAAGGCTTAGCAAGGCCACAAGATACATTGCCAGTCTCTTCATTAATTTATCCTCTGTCTGTAGAACAGTCCTAGAACCCCTGAAAACATTAGCAAAACCCTCTCCCAAGATTTCTGTAAACATACAACAAGAAAATCCTTCTTCAGGGCTTCTGAACCAACAGAAAGGTTCCCAGACCCCTGCAACAACAGCACTGTCCTTCACCAGTGGACAGTATTCACTCTCTGTCTGCAGGACAGTCTCAGGGCTTCTTAGCGAGCAGCCAGGTTCCAGGACTTCTTCAACTACAGGACTGTCTTTCACCAGTGGACAAATCTGGCAAAACAACATCAAAACAGACAGACAAAGTACCAGCAAAACAGCCATGTCTCCTCAGTCCTTGGCAGCTCCGGGGGCTGGTCTCAAAAGTCCAGGGAAATTCAAAGTGGCTCCCAGCAATTCTCCCAGTTTCTCTCTCTGCCTCCACGAGGTGCTGCTTCCAAAAAGTTCTTCTGCCTCTCTCTTGTCTCTCCAAATCTACGTCACCAGCTCCTCCCAGTTCAAGACTTTCTTTTCACATCAACAAGTCCATCCCACAGGTGGGATTAACAAGCTCTGGGTTTTAAAACAATCAATTTGAAAACCAAGCCAATACAGGGGAATCTTTAAATGCCATTACTATCACAATCAGCTCACTGCTGTATCATGGGCAGAATCATATGAGAAATGTAAGGGACTTTAGAGGCCATCTGGCATAATACCTTTATTTGGCACATGGGAATGAAAACCAAAGAGGTTAAGGGGCTTTCCCAAGACTAGACAGGGAATCTTAGAATCAAGTTTGACCCCAAGACTTCAGACTCTCACATCGGTATTCATGAAAAATGCCTGTATCAGGCACTGTGCTAAGTGATATGGATACAAAAAATCATAAAAACAGATAATTTCTGCCCAAAGAGCTTACATTCTAATAGGTGGAACCAAAACATACTGGGGAGAAATGCTCCTGGAAAGGAGGTTGGTTCTTCAGAGATTGAAGGAGTGGCTCTTATTGGGTCTTGTGTGCTGGGTGCTAATCTAGGTTGGAAATAACAAATCCACAGTCCCAGGCCAATGGCATCAATCCCTTGGTGAATGGCAGAGCTACTGGATGAAACATAAAGATGAAATATAAAGACCTGGTCTCAGGTCAGGCAAGAGATATAACGGGTGAAACTGTTAAGTTCTGAAACAGTTGCCAATCAGTTAAGTTGAGCCCTAGGGGAAAATTCCTTCCTTCCCCAGAACCTAAGGCTTGGATTTTTGAGACCTGACTGTGAAGGTGCAGATCTCAGGGCAATGTTGGGATGAGTGGTCCAGGTTGGGGAAGAACAGGTAAATGGGAAGAAGAAAATGATGGGATAGCCTAAGAAGATGGCTGGATGGGAAGGAAAATTAAAACAGGAAAAGTTAAAGCAGAAATAATATTAGTGGGGCAGCCAGGTAGCATAGCGAGTAAGAGCACCGGCTCCAGTGTCGGGATGACCTAGGGATCAAATCCGGGCTCAGACACTTAGCAACACACCCAGAAATAACTGGCCGTGTAACCTTGAGCAAGTTAGTTAACCCCAATTGCTTTCCAAAAAAAAAAAAGAAATAATATTAGTCTCTACTTCATTTAGACTGTTAAGAGTTGTGTTAAATGAACCTATTGTGGCTCCCAGACCAAGTCACTATTTTTGTTTTTGTCTTTTTAATGGGATCATTATGATTTTTACATGGAATCAAAATCACTTGTATATTGTGGAATCTTCCTTTGTACTGACTTGGAAAATGGGCAACATAAGAAATAGCCCCATCTTTAGCCACCTTTTAATGTTTAAATTTATATTTGAGTGTTAAGTTACATACCACAAATTGACATTTAAATTCATCCAAACAAGAAACTGGATATTTTGACTGTATTTCCACCAACTTTGGTTTTTTTTTTTAATTTTTTGAATTTTCATTTTGTTGTGATGGTCACCAATCCAACTCAACAAGCATTTAGTGAACAATCAATTTTATGTCCTCAGCCCTGTGCTAGATCTGGAGGCTACAAAGACCCAAATGACTAATTCTGCTCTCCAGGACTTTACCTTCTGTCTTTGCTTTCTCATCGTGAATAAGTTCCAAAGTAGCTTTGGCTGTGTCCACTGCCACGCTCAGCTGGGAAAATGAGTCATTGAAATGTAGAATCTCCGGCAACATGAAGCCTGATTCCCATGTTACTGGGTTCTCTTTTCTAAGTAGGGCCTAAAAGAAGACGAAAAAGCAACTCTCATATTAATCCTGTTTTGTATCTGGGTGAATCCCTGCTCTTCATTGAATTTTCCCCAGTGGTGGCTTTTGTACTTGCAGAAGAGATTTTCACGCTCTCTTTATATCCATCAGTTCTTGCTAATTTTTTGCCATATGTTGACCTGTTTTTCTAGAACACATGCCCACTGGCTATTGTTATTGCCTCATACTTATTTAGTTTCTCTCACAGTATAATACCTGTGGATTCTCAATATCTGTCCTACACAGCAACAAAAGGCAGGGTTTGTGTTTGGTCAGTGTACTTGTTTTGTTTTTTGTTTGTTTTGGTTTATTTTTTTAGCCTGCAGCTCAGTTATTGGAAAAGGCAGCGACAAGAAAGAGACAGAGCAAAGCAGTCCACAGAGGTGGTGATTTTCTCCTTCTTCAGTGCTGCATGTGGTGAGCTCAGAAGGGCTATGGGCAGTGCTCAGGGCTTCAAAGGCCTCTGGAACTGGATGATTAGCCACAAGCAAGCACTAGGAGAGACACTTTCTAGGAGAAGGCCTGTCTTCCTCCATGGCTTGTTCATGTCCCTCATTCTGAGGCCACACCGTGGGTGTCATGGCTGCATCTGATTGTCTCCCCAAGGGTTACATGTGAAATGTAGTCTAAGAAGACTGACCAGAAAGTAAGTTGCCCAGGAGGCTTCTTAGAAAAATATTTATCTACTTTATGACATGTTTTCAGAAACAATCTGACTTTAAAATGTTTATAAGGAATTTTCTTTGCATAGAGCAATGGGGGAACCAGCTGCTTGGAGATGTTTACTGAACCATTCATCACTAAATGGATGATGTCACACGTGGCCAAGACTATGAGCATCTTCCATCCCCTCCACAGGTGTCAAAGAATCACGGACAAAAGGTCACAGCCTCCCACTGTTTTCCTAATAACTCAACCCTTCAAGCCAGGAAGGAGGTGCACATAAAGGTGTGCTGGAGCCCTGGGCTTCATGTGTGAAGTCCCCTGGCCCTCAGCCATCAGTACCACGACTGTCAGGAGGGCATACGTCGTGGCAAGCTTGGAAACGCTGGAGTAGAAAGCAGCCCTGCTCATTTACTGGTTTATCAATAAGACTCAGGGTTTATTGCACTTTGCTTTATATATCTGCTCCTAACCCAGACATCTTTGTGCCTGCTTATTGTCCTTGTCAAGATTTGTTATTGCATCAAATTCTTTGCTTGGTCCAGTAGTTTGGGATACATTGGGCTTTTATTTATTGAGAATATCAAGGTTAATTTTTGACTGAGGCTCAAATATGTTTCTTTGTTTATGTGCCTGATAGATTCTCAATTTTCTAGAACTACAATTTCTAGATATATGTTGCTATATGGAAAGTGCTTTCTGAACCTTGAGGTGCCATCGAAGCATTGGCAATGATTGCAGTGATTTCATGGCGGGAGCAAAGACTTTTTTCACTAATATAGAGCAGGCAGTCAGTCCTTTCGAATTGGTTATTCTTTTTACAGAGTTTCCTGTGTAGAGAATGCTGGGAACTGAGAGAACACTAACAAATGAACCAAATGGTCCTTCCCCCTACAAGTGACGCATGACACAAGAAAGACTTGGATTTGGGTCTTTCTGAATCCAAGGTCAGCAAGGCCAACATTTACTGTACTACATAAGTTTATCTGTCTATTCTGAACTTGTGGATCTACAATTAATGAGCCAGAAGGCTTGCTTGTTACTCAGAGACCTGACAAGGAGAATGGGGGTTCTGAAAGCAGCAAGAAGGCTTTTAGGTCATGAGTGTCATATCTGAACAGGTTCTTCATGCATGCCTGCACTGACAATCAGAACACTGTGGCCAAGACAGGAGGCTGCCGAATCCATTTTCTTCTCTTTTTCTCTTTTGAGGATCATGACAACAGTTTCCTTGTATAGTCCTGGTGCACCTCTCTAATAAAGACATGTTTTTTTTTAATGGCTCAGCAATCAAATCAGGCAGTTTCTTCTGTCCCCTTAGATTCGGTTCATCTTAGGTTATTGACTTCGACTCACAAAGGTCAGCTAGAATTCGCTCATTATTTTGCTGCTTAACTTATTTTCTACTCTCTCCCAGATATTTTGTTCTGTTCAAAGGACTAATT
>NW_027186352.1:3624339-3660591 GCF_028583685.1 Petaurus breviceps papuanus
CTTGTCATTGCTGAGAAATCTAATTGCTATGACCTATTGGGAGCATTTATTCTAAAACAGGAAGAATTATGCTCACTAAGGGGCTCACTGAGAGGCAGAATAGCCCATTACACAGAGGGATCACTTCGGAGTCAGGAAAGCCTGGATTCAAGGCCTTCCTTTGACATAGGTCATATATTGCTTTGATGAACACAGGCAAGTCTTGCTTTGGTCAAGGGAGTTTTTACATTAGGAATTCCTTGGAACAATGAAGTCACAAGCCTGACCTGAAACAAAACACCAGTAATGAAAATAACCAAAGGCAAGGTCCCACTGAGGAGGTACATTGGCGCCAGATGGTAAGGAGTTTACCAGGCCCCAGTAAGGACTCTGAATTGTGTCTCACAGGCAATAGGAAGCCATGCAAGTTGTCAAATAGGACTGTAATATGCCCAAAGACATGACTAAGGAACAGTAACCTGATTTGATGTGCAGGATGGATTGAAGAAGAGAGATTGGTGGCTGGGACATCAGTTAGGGAATTATTATTAAAATCTGTGTGGTGGATAATAAGGATTATAAGTCATACAGTGACTTTAGGAAAATCAAGAATAGCCATGTGTTGAAGACATTGCATCATATCCAGGAAAGTTGTTGATTTGCATTATGGGAGGGGATCCCCACAGTCAGTGTAAGTGAAACCACACATCTAGACCTACAACAGAAGAATATTCTCTTGCTTCTTGGAGATTTTCTTGCATAGGTTCTAAATGAAAGGTTGCCTTTTCAATGCCAAGATTCTTCAAAATGCTTCTATTAATATATGATTTATTAATTGCATTGAGCCCTGGCCCACAAAAAAGGCATCTTTGCTTAAATCCATGCATTATTTGAAAGACATTCATTTCAGCATCTATATTAGTGGGAATCAATTGAAGCAGAGGAATATTGTGTCTCATACAGATTGTCAGCTTTGGCTGGATGGTCCCCCTGAGATGTACTATCATCATATCTCTCCTAGACAGGATCTACAGATGGACATTGAGCTGGGTCTGCAGTGGAGTAAGAGAAAGATGTCAGGAGGCTAGATGTGTTTCATAAAGCTGACAAAAGATGTCAGGAGGCTAGATGTGTTTCATAAAGCTGACAGACATTGGAATGTGTATAAGCTGCTCACTGCTGCAAAATGGATAATTTTTACCTCATTTTTTCCTGTGTTCATGGGGACACCCTGATCCATGATGAAGCCAAAATACAAAAAATGCAATGATACCAGAGAGGCAGAGCCTAGATGGCAGATGAAAGCAGCAACTCAGGTGAACTCTTCCAAAATGTTCTTTCAAAGAACTTTAAAATAATTCCTCCAATCAAATTTTGCAGTGGCAGAGATAACAAAAGGCCTGGGTGAGGCATTTTTTCTAACCAAGAAAATTTAGATGAGCAGGAGAGGTCTGTGACACCATGATGGAGGTCACTCCCGAGCACAAGAAGTGCAGCCTTAAATAGTGGGCATTGGACGTCTTTGCTACAGTGGTAGTGGCAGCCGATTTGAGAGTTCACAGAGCAGAGGTATTCTGGGTCACAGTCCCTGACAGAGGGAGGACTAGTGCTTATGTCTGCAAGAAAGCAAGGGACTTGGACACAGTTCTGAGTTCAAGAACAGTCCTGGTGTTTGTGGCTTAGAGGGGTTCAAGGGTCCTTCCTGTGTAAATGTCAGAGTGTAGGCCAGGAGAAGAGTGGCCACACTTCTCCCCAGATCACACCGCTTTAGAAACACTGAAAAGTTGCAGAACCCCATAAGACAATTGTAGTATAAAATGCTTGAAACTTGGGACAGAAATTTCCCACCCCTAGGTAAGCAAAGCCTGTTTTAAACACAGAGTTCAAAGTCAAGAAATAGGATGAAAAAAGGAGGAAATAACCAAAAGATATTACTATAGTTCAGTTGTTTTTCAGTTGTGTTCAACTTTTTGTGACATCATTTTGTGTTTTCTTACCAAAGATACTGAAGTGGTTTGCTATTTCCTCCTTCAGTTCATTTTACTGATGAGGAAAATAAAGCAAACAAGGTTAAGTGAATTGCCCAGATTCACACAGCTAGTAAGTATATGACATTGGATTTGAACTCAGGAAGATGCATATTCTTGACTCCAGACCAGGAACTTTACTTACTGCACCACCTTTTTGATCCAAAGAATTTGACCATAAAAAGATATTGTGCCAGCAAGGAAAATTAAGACATAAACTCTGAAGAAGACAATAATGTAAAAACAGGTACAAACTATGAAAGAAAAACTTAATTGAGTATAAGCCCAAGAAGAATTCCTGAAAGAGTTTTTTTTTTTTAAAAGAGAGATTAAAAAAAGAGATTAAGAGTGGTAGAGGAAAAATTGGGAAAAGAAATTAGTAATAAAAGAAACTTATGAAAAGAGAATTAATAGCTTGGTAAAAGTGACACCAAATAAAAAAAAAAAAGAACTAAAGCAAATAACACCTTAAAAAACAGAATTTGCCTAATGGTAAAAGAGGAAATAAAATTCATTGAAGAAAAGAACTCCTTAAAATCAGAATAGCCTGAAGGGAAAAAGACATACAAAAGCTCACTGGAGAATATAATTTCTTAAAAATTAGAATTGGTCAAGCAGAAATTATTGATTCTATGACACATCAGGAAACAATAAAAGAAAACCAAAAGAACTAAAAAAAGAAAGAAAATGTGAAATATATCAGGAGAGAAAACAACTAGACTAGGGAATAGTTTGAGGGGACAGAATTTAAGAATTATTAGACTACTCAAAAGCCGTGATCACAAAAAGAGCGTGGACATCGTATTTCAAGAAATTTTTAAAAAAGCAAAAAATTACAGACCTAAGATGTTAGATCAGGGCATAAAATAGAAATGGAAAGAATCCACAGATAACCTCCTGAAAGATATCCCAAAATGAAAATTTCCTGGAATATGGTAGCCAAATTCCAAAACTCCCAGGTGAAGTAGAATATATTGCACATAGCTAGAAAGAAACAATTCAGTTATCATGGTGCCATCATGAGGATCACACAAGATTTTGTGGCTTGGAATATGATATTCTAAAGGCAAAGGAGATAGGATAACAATCAATAATGACCTATCCAGCAAAACTGAGTATAATCCTTCAGGGAGGGGGTTAATAAAATGTAGGACTTTTAAGCATTCTTTATGAAAAAGTCAAGGCTGAATAGTAAATTTTACATTTGAACAGATGACTCAAGAGAAACATAAAAAGGTAAACATGAAAGAGTGATCATAAGAGACTCAATTAGGTTAAAACTGTTTATATTCCTATATGAGAAGATGATACATGTAACTCCTGAGAACCTTATCAATTTAGGGCAGTTAGAAGGAGTCTACATAGACAGAAGACATGAATATGAGTTGATTGAAAAAGAGGGATGCACTAAAGAGAAGGGAGGAGGGAGAGGAAGAATTGGGAAAATTTTCTCACATAAAAGAGATAAACAAGGAAGAGCTTTTACAGTGGAGGAGAAAATGGGGGAGGTGGTAAGGAAAGCTTGAATTTTTTTCTCTAATACACACATATGTGTGTATATACTCATATGGACATACATACATACACACAAGTGTGTATAAAAATCTATCTTAGCCAATAGTAAAATAGGAGGGGAAGGGGAAAAGATAAAATGGTGGGGGACAATGATGAAAGGGAGAGGGGATTAACAGAGGCAGTGGTCAGAAGTCAAACAGACTTTTGAGGAGGGAGAGGATAAAACAAGAGAGAGAAGAATAAGTAGAACAAAATGGTATAGAGGGAAATACACAATAATGATGACTTTAAAATGAATGGGATAGACTCACTCATAAAATAGAAATGGAGAAGAGAACAGATTAGAAATCATATTCCAAAAATATGTTGTTTACAAGAGACACACTTATAGGAGAAAGAGACATTTATGAGAGAAGACACACAGAGATAAAGTGAAGGAGCAGAATCTAATATATTTCATTTGAAGTAAAAAAAAAAAAGGGCAGGAATAGCAATCATGATGTCTTACAAAGCAAAAGCAATAAAATACCTAATTAACAGAGAAAATCAGAGGGACTACATTTTGATAATAGATACCATAGACAATGAAGTAATAGTAAAAAAAAAAAAAAACCAAAAAAAAACTCATTTTTCAAAAATGTAGAGAACTGAGTCCAAAAAGGTAAGATAAGAACTATTCCTCAGTTGATAAATGGTCAAAGGATATGAACTGGCTGTTTCCATAAGGAAAAAAAAAACACTATAGTCATATGAATGAGTGCTTTAAATCACTACTGATTAGAGAATGCAAATTAAAACAACTCCGATGTATTGTCTCTCACCTCTCAGAAATGACAAGCATTGAGAGGGGATGGGGAGAAATAGCTACATTAATGTTTTGGTACAGTTGTGAACTGGTCCAACTATCCTGGAAAACAATTTGGAGTTATGCTTAAAGGGCTATAAAACTGTGTGCACCCAACAATACCAATTCTAGGAATTCTAGGTCTGTAAAACCAGAGATAAAGGAAAAGAAAAAAAAATAAAATTACTTGTATGTACATATATTTTTGTAACAGGTTATTTTTTTACATTGGACACAATTGGAAATTGGGGGGTTTCTCAAATTGATGAAAAGTTGAACAAGTTGTGGATGATGATTGTGATGAAGTATGGTTGTGTTATAAGAAATAACCAGGGGAATGGTTTCAGATAATCATGGAAAAACCTACATGAACTGATGCAAAGTGAAGTGAGAAGAACTGTGAGATCATTTTACACAGTAAAAGCAATGTTGTAATAATGATCAATAATGATCTACTGTGAAAGCCTTGGTGTATCAGCAATGCCATATTCGCAATGCCTATAGAGATTACAAATATGCTGATATAATTATCCATTACAAAATATGTCATGTTTGCCATATGAGGAAATAAACTAGAAAATTTATTAAGATACCAAAAGACTGAGTCCAAAAACCAGAAAGTGAAAGCCATCAGAGTAGTTATGATATTGGCACAGGTAGATAAAGTAGAAAGCACCCACATTTTCAAGCCTTTAAAACAGAACAGTCTACCTCAGGCAAAGGTCCTCCTCTCCCCACTCACAGCAACCACCCAGCGTCCTGGAAGCGCGCTCCCAGCAGCTCCGGCCCCTGGCAGTCCTCAGCAGGAGTCCTTAGCAGAAAGTCCTTAGCAGTCCTAACTCAAAAAGGGCTTTGCGCTGCCACTGCCTCTGCTGCTGCCGCCGCCGTTGCCACCACCGCCAGCCACCGCAGGAACACTAGCTTGGCTTCCGCTTCCTCTTGCTCCGCCCCTTCCTGCTACGTCAGCAAGTCCAACAGGGCATGGAAGATCTTTAAATCCCATAACCCTTACATTCGGCCTCAAGATCTTTCATGTCCCTTACTTGGCAAAAATACAGTAGGAATAACTGGTGTCAACAAAATTTCACAACAATATAACAAGAATAACACACAATAAACACAGAAAACCATATTTTAGGGTGGGGCTTGAGCACAAGCTCCCCATCATTCCCCCACCCCAAACAAATGGGGCCCCAAAATCTTGTGGTAAGGGGTGAAGATCTCTTCTTCTATGGCTACTTGCTGCTGAAATCGGATGTAGAGCTGTCCCTGTCCTAAGGGGTCCCATTTGAGAGGTCAGTTCTTAATATGCTTGATGCCAGGTCCAAGGGTGACACATCACAGTTGCAGACAGGGGGTGACATCCAGCTTAAGCTATCAGGCATCTACAGATGGAGGGTACCAAGCCTGTGGAAACAAATCTAACAAACAAGGTGAACAAACAAAAAATCAAGAAAAAGCAAAGAGACAATAACCAGACTATTGTAGCCTCACTCACAGTAGAATAAATGAGTTAAGGGTACAATTTTGTAATCATCTTCTCCAGAATAAACAATAGTTACAGTGTTATCCCTCCCATCCTGGAATAGCCATTTCTCCCTCTAAAGCCCCACTGCTTCCAAATAGAGGCCTGACATTTTTTGATCCCATCCTCGTCGCCAAATGTATCAGCAATGCCATATTCCCAATGCCTATAGAGATTACAAATATGCTGATATAATTATCCATTACAAAATATGTCATGTTTGCCATATGAGGAAATAAACTAAAAAATTTATTAAGATACCAAAAGACTGAGTCCCAAAACCAGAAAGTGAAAGCCATCAGAGTAATTATGATATTGGCACAGGTAGATAAAGTAGAAAGCACCCACATTTTCAAGCCTTTAAAACAGAACAGGCTACCTCAGGCAAAGGTCCTCCTCTCCCCACTCACAGCAACCACCCAGCGTCCTGGAAGCGCGCTCCCAGCAGCTCCGGCCCCTGGCAGTCCTCAGCAGGAGTCCTTAGCAGAAAGTCCTTAGCAGTCCTAACTCAAAAAGGGCTTTGCACTGCCACTGCCTCTGTTGCCACCACCGCCAGCCACCGCAGGAACACTAGCTTGGCTTCCGCTTCCTCTTGCTCCGCCCCTTCCTGCTACGTCAGCAAGTCCAACGGGGCATGGAAGATCTTTAAATCCCATAACCCTTACACTTGGTTACTCTCATCATCAATACAAGAATCCAAGATAATTCCAAAAAAAACTCAGAATGAAAAATGTTATCTGCCTCCAGAGAGGGACCTGGGGAACCCAGTACAATTTAAATTATAATTTTCTCACCTTATGTTTATTGCTTTTTTGCAATCTGATTAACAGAACTATGTTTTGCATGATTTCACAAATATAATTGATGTCGTATTGCATGCCTTCTCAGTGGGTTGGGAGAGCTGGGAGAGAGGTTGAGAAATTGTGACTCCAAATTTAAAAAGGAAAGAATGTTACAAACCACTAAATTATATGTACATATTTTTAAGTCAAAAAAACAGCAGAACATGCCCTGTAGGATCTCAGCTGTGTTCAGCACATCACTAATATTGCCTCATATGTGATAAGTGGTTTATAAAATACATCAGCAAGCTAAATATGACAAGGAAAGGTTGTGGTCCAGGAAGAAATTACAGTGCGGGCTAGCACCAGATGTATAGGTCAAGGGCTCCGCTGGCCCTGGTGACTTTAATAAGCAGTTGGCTAGAGAAGAAGCTAACTGGCTACATTTTCTATAGAGGCTTTGATGGACTTGAACAGCAGTTATGTAGGATGTTAAGATATGGATTTGAGTTTGAGTTCACTCAATGTTTGCCACCATCAATTGACTAAAGTCTGTATCAGTAACATCTACATATGTGTATGCAATTGTGTCTGAGTCTTTTAACAGTGTTAGTATTGTTTGGGAGAAATTGTGGAGTTAAAGTGATACAGGATGGGGCCACAGTTCTGGGGCTTTAGTTGTAAAATGGTGTCCCTGATATTCTGGGAGCTTTAAATACTTTGAAGAGGAAAATTCTGAGACTGTAATGCCTCACTTCAAATCCTAGTATACAACATCAGTGAAAGGAAGTGTTTGCTGGCTTGCTCTGGTATATGTCTCATTGCTTTTGGTCTAATAGGTCAGGACACCCTGAAAGGGGGGCCCTAATGAGCTGATCAGGCATTTACTGCTTTTAGAGTCGTGTTCTGGGACTACAGGTTTTCCATTTCACATCGCTCCATAAGACTTCCCCCAGCAGCAGTTCTCCACAGCAGTTCATGGTCACAGAAACATATGCTATGGATCTGAGCAAAGTTCAAGAGACCAATGAATGCTAAAGTGACCCAAAATGTTGTAAGGTTCTATCTCAAGGAATGAGTGAAATAATTATAACGAAGTTAAAGCTATATAGTGTGACAATAAGAACTTTCAGGTTGAAAGTGCCTTTTCCAGAGCCACCTAAATCTCGAGTTGGTGATTACTATGAATTCAGCTCAGGCCCTCCCTCTCAAAGCTCCATGCACAAGCTCTGGGATCTCTCTGCCCAGGAAAATTATCTTGCAGGCTTGTGAGGTTGTATAAGTGGAAAATGAGCTGAACCTGTAATGAGTAAAGATTGCCATGACTTGGGACCCATTTCAGATATACTATGATTTAAAAGACCTCAAGCAGCTACAAAGATAAGGTAAAAACGAGTACATGATTTAGACATAAAGGGTATTGTCTTAGATCATTGCATTGGTGAGGAAAAAACAAATAGAGATAAAGGGTGATACCACAAGCAAGTTAGGAAATGAAGGAATAATTTATCTGTCAGAATTATGGAGAAGAGAAGAATTCATGATCAATAGAGATAAAGAACATTATTAAATACAGCGGGATAATTCTGATTAGATTAAATTAAAAAAATTTTCCCATAAACAAAATGATTGCAAATGAGATTAAAGGGAAAGCAGAAATATGGGAAACAATTTTTACAGGCAGTGGTTTTGACAAAGGCCTCATTTCTCTAATATGTAGAGAACTGAGTCAAAGAATATAAGCCATTTCTCAATTGATAAATGGTTAAAGGATGGAAGGGGCAGATTTCAGATGAAGAAATTAAAGCTATTTATAGTTATGTGGGAAAAATTCTCTACATAACTACTGATTAGAGAAATACAAATTAAAACAACTGTGAGGGACCACCTTACACCTATAAGATTGGTGAAAATGACAGAAAATGGAAATGATGAATATTGGAGAAGACATGAGAAAATTTTAAAACTAATGGTTGGTTGGTGGAGTTGTGAATTGATTCAACCATTCCGGAAAACAATTTGGAACTATGCCCAAAGGGCCATAAAACTGTGCATACCTTTACATTTAGAAAAAAAAAACATTTTTATTTCTGTATTCCAAAGATATCATAAAAAAAGAAAAATGATCCATATGTACCAAAATTATAGCAACTATTTTTGTGGTAGCGAAGAATTGGAAACTGAGGGAATGTTCATCATTTGGGGAATGACTCAACAGGTTGTGATGTATGAATGTAATGAAATACTATGGGGCTATAAGAAGTGATAAGCAGGCAGATTTTAGGGGGAAAACCCCGGAAAGAATTGCATGAACTGATATTGGGTGAAGAGAGCAAAACCTGAGAACATTATACATTGTCACAACCATATTGTGTAATGGTCAGCTATGATAGACTTTGGTCTTCTCAGAAATATCCCGTGATCCCGAGATAATTCCCAAAGACTCATGGAAAAAGCGATCCTCATCCAGAGAATCATGGGGTCTGAATATGGATCGAAGTATGCAATTTTTCTTTTGCTTTTGTTGTTTTCTTTCTTGTTTTTTTTCCCCTTTTGTTCTGATTCTTCTTTCACAACATGACTAAGGTGAAAATGTTAAACCTGAATGCACATGTACAACCCATGTCAGATTGCTTGCTGTGTAGGGGAAGAGGGAAGGGAAGGAGGAAAATTTGGAACTCAAAATCATAAAAACACGAATGTTGAGAACTATCTTTACATATAATTGGGAAAAAATAATATTAAATGAAAAAAACTGAGAAATTTCCATTTCATAAAGCCTATATAAAAAATACTATACAATGTTTAAAAAAAATTATCTCAAGGAGATCCCCAATGCAAGATCCTGACAGCTCCAAATCTTTACTTTACCTTTGGAAGACTCCAACTACAGACAATCCAGTGGACAATGGACAGGGACAGGGTGGGTTCAAGTGGGAAGCAAAAATAACTAGTTCTGAGTTTTGTATGAAAAAGAGTTTTAGTAAAACATCAGCTACTAGAGCAATCAAGTCAACTCAATACCTGTATATGAAGTGCACATTTGGTACCTCTAGGTGCTAGAGATCTGAATACAAGAGTACCTGCCCTCCAGGGACTTGTGGAAGATAAAACATGTTGAGAGATCCATAAATACAGCCTACAAAGTAATGAAGTACTACCCCAACTCTAGAGTATGTGACTACTGCCCGAAATGAATTGGCTTCCAGGAGGGGTTGGCACCAGAGGTCTGCTTTGATGGAAACTGGGGAGTCAATGAGGCCAAACTGAAGAAGAAATGTGAACATGGGTGCAGAGGGGAACTGGCCAATCAAATGATATAAATATACAAAGGCAAGGATAAGAGATGAACATGCTGAAAGCTTTCCTTGTATTCACAAAATACTCAATTAACTCCAGTATGTCAAAAAAAAATGAATATCTAAGAAATATACAGGAGGGCACTGGCAATATTGGTAGTGCTTTGAAGGGATGGACACATTGGATTTTGTGTTGCTGTGATTTCTACCAGCGAAGTTAATCCTTATTAATAATATCATAGCAAAGATCATATCTGGTCAATTCATCAAGTCAAATATGGAAAAAACTTCAAAAACCTTCTAACATCATTTCCTCATTTTACATATGAGGAAGGTAAGGTCCAGAGCAATTAAAGGACTTGCCTAATGTAACACAAGTAGTATGCAACTTCCCATTCTCAAACCATGAAACTCTCTACTCAACTGATCTATTTTTTTTGGAGCTAAGACTTCTATTTCAGCTCTTACCCTTGAATTTGGTAGTCCCTCCACCATAATATATAAGTATCCATGACCATGATGAACTACTGCAGTGATGAAGAAGGAACAGCTCAATTGAAGAAATGTTTACCTATGTCTTTCTGTGTCTTCTGTGAATACTCTTCCTTCTTTATGTTTCTCTGAACTTTCTCTCTTCATTTCAGCCAAATTGCTTCCTTTTTTTGATACATGTACCTATATGAGTTACCTTGAAACTCAGTGCTGTGGTTGTATTGACTAATTTGTAGTACTAATTGGTAATTGGTAGCTACCCAAGCTTCTGTTGGAAGTTGAGCAGACAAGTCCCTAATACCAATCCCCAAGCACAATGTAAGACCCTTGGGGATAGGCCTGTTCTTCATTTCTGTATTCCCAGCTCTTAGGATGGCCTCTTTCTTGTAGCAGAAAATTAATGAATAATTTTTTTGGCTTGAATAAAATTTCTTGTGGGTATATATCATTTTTATGTTTGCATTAGAATATGAGTACTTACAGACTTCTACAGAGAAGTTGTGATGATTTTATTTTTGGATACTGCATCATTCCTTTTCTTTAAAGAAAGACTTGCTATATGGGGGTGGCACTTGGGGTGGGCCTTGTCCATAGAAATATGAGAGCAAGTCATTCACGTGTGGAATGATTTCTCAGATGTCTAATCATGCACCATGAAATCCTTTAAATATTCAGATGAACTTCAGCTAGTTCAAAGTTCTCACTATTTATTTTTAATTTCTTATTATAAAGTTATTAACAAGCTGTGATATAGACTGTTATTTCTGAAAATAATTAATTATAGTCAGGCATAAGGAATTCCAATGAGGCTAAGTCTTATAATACTATCTAATGAATTAAATGTGATAATTAATATGTCTTATAGAATCACTTGCATTTCACTTTCACATTTAATTAAGTCTTACCTGACACTCTTTTCCAATGTGTGATGAGACTACAGTTATATGCTTGCTGAATTAATTACAGCAACGTTGTTGATTTTCTTGTGAAGGAGGCTTTGGACTTCTAACCGGATCTTAAAGAAGATGAAAGTCATTGGGTTGGGATATTTGCTGTTCTCAGCTTCTGGCAATGAGACACTTTGAATCTAGTTTTGCAATTCGGAACCTCAGCTATTCCTACTGCCAGACTAACAGATAAAGGAAAAGTTTTGCATCATGTGCTCGTCTTTTTTTTTGCATTATATTTATTTTTTAATTTTTTTTAATTTTTTGTTTACTTTTAGTTTATAAGATTCAGTGTCACAATCCCTTGAGTTTCAAAATTTCTCCCTGTCTCTCTGCTCCTCCCCTCACCCATGGCAGCATGCAGTCAAGTAGAGGATCTGCAAATATTTCC
This sequence comes from Petaurus breviceps papuanus, assembly GCF_028583685.1. Taxonomy (NCBI): domain Eukaryota; kingdom Metazoa; phylum Chordata; class Mammalia; order Diprotodontia; family Petauridae; genus Petaurus; species Petaurus breviceps. The sequence continues at coordinate 3,636,141 of NW_027186352.1, forward strand.
ACATTAGACATTGTCACATTATAAAGAAGGAGTGTAATGGATGGAATGAACAATGGGAAAGAGGAAATGAAACCAAACAAGAAAAAGAGAGCAGGTATTGCTTCAGTCTGCATTCAAGCTCTGTTGTTTCTAGTTCTGTCTCTGAATGGAGATACCTCTCTCCATCTTGAGTCTTTTGGGGTTGACTGATAACTCTGCATTGTTAAAAAAATTCCAGTCTATCAAAGTTGGTTGTCACACATAAGTTGTGTTGGTAATTGTGTACAGATTTATCCTGGTTCTGCTATTCTCTCCTCATTTCTTATTTCACAATAGTATTCCATTACATTCATATACCACAACTTGTTTAGCCATTCCCCAACTGATGGGCATCCCCTTAAATTCAATTTTTTTGCCACAACAAAAAGAGCTGCTATGAATATTTTTGTCTATATAGGTCTTTCTCCCATTTCTATGTTCTCTTTGGGATACAACCCTGGAAGTGGTATTGCTAAGTCAAAGGGTATGCACTTATTTATAGCCCTTTGGGCATAGATCCAGATTGCTCTCCAGAATGGTTGAATCAGTTCACAACTCCACCAACAATGCTTTAGTGTTCCAATTTTCCCAAATCCTCTCCAGCATTTATCATTTTCCTGTTTTGTCATCTTGGCCAATCTGAATGGTAAAATGTGGTACCTCAGAGTTGTTTTGGTTTGTATTTTTCTAATCAATAGATATTTAAAGCATTTTTTTTCATATGCTTGTAGATATCATTAATTCCCTCCTCTGAAAACTGCCTCTTCATATCCTTTGACCGTTTATCAATTGGGGAATGACTTGTATTCTGATAGATTTGACTCAATTCTCTGTGTATTTTAGAAATGACACCTTTATTAGAAACATTGGTTATAAAAATTCTTTCCCAATTTTCCACTTCCCTCTCAAACTTGGTTATATTGGCTTTGTTTGTACAGAAACTTTTCAATTTAATTTAATGCAAATTACCCATTTTGGATTTTATGATGCTCTCTAACTCTTGTTTGGTCATCAATTCTTCCCCTCTCCATAAATTTGACAGGTAAACTCTTCCTTGCTTTCCCAGATTGCTTACAGCATCAGCCTTTATACCTAGATCATACACCCATTTAGACTTGATTTTGGTATACAGTGTTAGATAATGGTCTAAGCCCATTTTATGTCATATTATATTTCGGTTTTTCCAGAAGTTTTTGTCAAATAGTGAGTTCTTGTCCCCCAAACTGGAATCTTTTTGTTTATCAAACAGTAGATATTCATTGACTGTTGAGTCTTGTGTACCCGATCTATTCCACTGATCTATTCCTCTATTTCCACTGTATTCCTCAACCAGTACCAAGCAGTTTTGATGACTGCTGCTTTATAATACAGATTAAAATCTGGTATGGCTAGGCCCCCTTCCCTAGCATTTCTTTTCTTTAATTCCCTTGATATTCGGGAACTTTGTACTTCCAAATGAATTTTGTTATCATTTTTTGTATCTCCATGAAGTAATATTTTTTGGTAGATTGATTAGTATGGCACTAAATATATAATTTAATTTATGCAAAATTATCATTTTTATTATATAAGGTCGACCCAGACATGGGCAATTGATGTTTTTCCAACTAGTTAGATCTGACTTTATTTGTGTACTTTTCGTTTTGTAGTTGTGTTCATATAGGTCCTGGGTTTGTTTTGGCAGGTAGATTCCCAAATATTTTGTAATGTCTACAGTGACTTTAAATGGAATTTCTCTTTCTATATCTTGCTGTTGGATTTTGTTAGAAATATATAGAAATGCTGAGGATTTATGGGGATTTATTTTATATCCTGAAACTTTGCCAAATTTATTTATTGTCTCAAGTAGTTTTTCACTTGATTCGCTACGATACTCTAATATATCATCCTGTCATCTGCAAAGAGAGATAGCTTAGTCTCTTCTTTGCCTAATTTGATTCCTTTGATTTCTTTTTCTTCTCTTTGCCACTGCTGACATTTCTAGTACCAGATTGAATAAGAGGGGTGATAGTGGACCTCCTTGTTTCACCCCTGATCTTATTGGAAGTGCTTCTGGTTTATCCCCATTACATACAATACTTGCTGATGGCTTTTAATAGTTGTTACCTGTTATTCTAAGGAAGACTCCATTTATTCCTTTACTATCTAGTGTTTTTAATAGGAATGGATGTTGTATTTTTTTTCAAAAGCCTTTTCCTCATCTATTGAGATAATCATGTGGTTTATGCTAGTTTTATTGTTGATGTGATCAATTGTTCCGATGGTTTTCCTAATATTAAACCATCATTGCATTCCTGGAATAAATCCTACCTGATCAAAGTGTACAATTCTAGTGATAAGTTTCTGTAGACTTTTTACTAATAGTTTCTTTAAAATTTTTGTGTCTATATTCATGAGGGAAATTGACCTATAATTTCCTTTCTCCATTTTTTATCTTCCTGATTTAGGTATCAGTACCATATCTGGGTCATAAAAAGAATTTGGTAGGATTCCTTCTTCACCAATTTTCCCAAATAGTTTGTAGAGTATTGGAATCAATTGATCTTTCAATGTTTGATAGAATTCACTATTAAATCCATCTGGCCCTGGAGATTTTTTTCTAAGGATTTAACCAATGGCTTCTTCAATTTCTTTTTCTGAGATGGGGTTATTTAAGTAATATACTTCCTCTTAAGTTAATCTGGGCAGCTTATATTTTTGTAAATATTCATCCATTTCACTAAGATTGTCAAATTTATGTGCACAAAATTGGGCAAAAGTATTTCTAATTATTGTTTTAATTTCCTCTTCATTGGACGTAGATTCGCCCTTTTAATTTAATTTAATTTAATGTCAGGTTGTTATAAAATTTAGTAAGAGAATGGTCTGAAATCACTCTAACCCTCAAACTTTGGAAGACAGCATGTTGTACACTATATTTAAAGGACTGAGTGTTGTCAGTCAGTCAGTCAGTAAATCAACCAAATTTTATTAATTACCGACTGCATACCGGGGAATAGGACAAGTGCTGGGGATATAAATAAAAGTTAAAAAAAGAGTTCATTCCCTTAAAGAGATTGCACCCTAATGGGAGAAGAAATTATACAAAAGGAAAAGGGTGAGAAATGGGGAATCTGAAGTCAGAGGACCTCAGTTCGGATCTCATCTCCAACATACCCCAGTCATATATTCCTGGCCTTCCATACTCCTTCCCTTAACCCAGATTTTTCATCTTTAAAAGAGGGGAAATGCTTTCTCCACTGACCTTATAGATATGTTGAGAGGAAATAATCATGCTCTAAGTAAGCGTTACAGAAGTATGAGTTATTAGTATTACAGCCTTGGTTACCTTGGCAAGTCCCCTTTTCTCTCTATGCCTCTGTTTCTTTCTGTATGAAACAAAGGTTTGGAATTAAATGATCTCTAAGTTTTTTACTTCCACTTCCTTTGACCTTTTAATCATATCTTTCATTTTCATTAATGTGAATACTCTGCCTGTTCGCACATTATTCTTTGAGGGAGTTTTTTTCTGTGTTCTTAATAAACCTTCCAAAGAAGATGTGCTGCACATACTGAGGGCTTTCCTCTGTCTCTTTTAATGGTTCCTCTTTCAGAGATATTTAGGATACCAGAGCATCACATTCTCTTCCCAGTATATTCTTTGTATATGAATAGTCCACCTCTGTTTCTGACTAATTCTACCTTTGACATGGTCTTTAACAGTACCTCCCACAGGGGGAAAAATATAGATCCAATTGTTAAGCTGACTCATGCCTACCATTCACTCCTCTTCCAATTGTCCTTTGGATCATTTCTGATTTCAATTCTGAGTAATCTCTGAGTTGCAGCCATATGGTGACGTTGGAAAAATGCTGTGGTTGAGGATGGGCTTTTGTGGTGTAAGTCAATGGCCATCAAAATTTCAGTTTTTCAAATGAGGTTCAACCTCCCTTCCTCCTCCTAGTGACTTTCTAATCCTGCTCATTGCCCACTTGCAATTCATTCTCCTCTTGCACATCTAGATGGATTGCCCATTCAACTGTAGGCTCCCATTGATTGAAGCATGTTCATAGCTATCTAAACAGAGAGATATTGATATGTATGCCTATGTATGCATGTATTTGTACATATGTATACATACACATGCATGTGTGTGTATACATGCACATACATAGACACACCCCCACTTTGATTTTCCCTCATGGCTTGTTAGATTGATGTATGTAATTTGCATTGCTGCCATATTTCTTGAGGAGATTTAGAGTGTTACTCTATGAAATTAAGAAGAAAATAACAAGTATTTCAAGTTGCTGATCTCCCCTCAGATCTTGTTATTCCTTTTGGTTTTGTACAGGATGTCCTCACTGACACAGGGGAAGACCTCAGCAGTATGTGCATGATGAACTGGTCCTGCTCTTACATACTTCAGGACAATGATCTATCCCCCTCCAGTAGTCAGATCCCTGCCTACTCTCAGCTACCTGCCAGAAAGTCAGGTGGCCACCTTCTCCCTAGTGCTCCCCTCTTGGAGGCTAGTCATTTCTCCTCATGTTTGTTTCACCAAAAGACCTTCACTTGCTCTGTTCTTTGCCCTTTTGTTATGTTTTTTAATCTTTCATATTTTTATCCATGAAACTTTGGAGAGATTTTTGATCACTGAAATTGTAAAGCTTGAGTCTCTAATATATGGTTTGGAAAAATATCTGCTGATTACCCAATTCTTAGCCCACTTTTGGGGGAGCTTGTAGTGAAATCTTCTTTTTTTAACATCCTATGTAAGCAGATAACTAGGAAGGTTATCTTCCTGCATTTATTTTGGTGAGATAACCTGAACATTGACATTTCTGTCCAGTTTTTATTTGGGGCATTTCTATAAATGTCATTCTGAATTGACAGTTCTCTACATGCATATCTTTAGGTGCTGTGACAACAGGAGATAAAGAGGCTGCCCGGATCAAGGCTCCAAGTTACATTTCAAACTGTCAACTCCCACCAAGCTTTCATTGTCACCACCATGGCAAAGCCCCTGAACTGTTCCCTCAGAAAGGAAAAGGGGGTGTGGTGCATGAGCTTGGAGCTGAGCAGCCTTTCCTGTCCTGGTCCCCTGGCAGAGCATGCTTGGAGGTGGAGGAGGGGAGCAAATGCCCACACCATTCAGCCATACTGATTTTATACACATCTGTGATTGTTTGGTGTGATGATACCTCCTTCAGCTCTGGCAGTAACTGTCAACTGCACACTAAGGGATTCCAGGCTTTGGAGCCCAAGGCCACGGCTTGCAGGACTGGAGTAAGTCACCATTCTTCCTTGGACCTCCACTTACTCATCTGTAAAATGGAGAACTGGACTCATTGAACTCCAAGGCCCATCCAGCTAAATGCTTGGCTTCTGTTGGGGGAAGGCAAGTCAGCATTTGGGAATGGGGCCAAAGGCAGTTTTCTGGCCTTTGGATTTTCTTCACTTTACTGAATCTCCTTCCCCACATTCCACAAAATAGACTTTTTTCTAATCAAATGGGCTTCATCTCATTTCTATTTTGCTGCTGACAGGGTTGAAATAAAGGGTGATTTTTTCTAGCCAAATACAGTTTTTGATACAATTGAATGCTTATCAGAGGTAATGAATGCTTATAGAAAGGTCATCACAGTAATTCAGAGAAAACATGATGGCGTGTCTGAAAATCTCCACTTTTGAAGTCAGAAGCAATACAGATATTTTCTCACATTGGTCAGAAGGAAATCAGTGTGAAATCTCCACTTCCAGATACTACAATGTTTGTGAAGCTCGTAATGCCATTCCTGGTGCATGGGAAGCAGTTAATACAAGCTCTTCCCTTTGCCGTGTCCCCCCAGGTGACGAGAAAACTGATGGATTTTGTGGTGGGGCCACGTTGTTTTGCATGGTTTGATCTGACGATTGTCTTCCTGGGCAAGTTCTGCACAGGGTTTTTTGAGGTTCTGCATTAGTAGCTAAAGTTCTACTTAGCACCTTCTTGAGCCTGTCATTGGAAAGGACCTTAGAGACTACTTCATTTTACCTGGAGCTGGCAGGACATTCTACCTGGGAGCATGGTTCACCTCATCTCAGACTGAAGACCTTTAGTGAGGGAAAATCTGCCAATTCAGCCAGCCATCCATCCCCTTTGGCTGGCTAGGAAAGTCTTCTCTGTGGCAAACCTGAATCTTCCTCTTGGAAGCATCCTCCTAATGGAGCAGAACAGATCCCATTTTGGTCAGCCCTTCTTTCAAACCCTTGAGAATATTCATCTTTTTTTATCCATTATTGGCAAGTCTGTTCTCCTCCAACTCATGCACCCTCAGTTCTAACTCTTTGTCCTCTAGTAATGTGAGACCCTGGCACCTTACGCTATGGTTTCTTCCCTCTTGCCAAACTCCATTTCATCACTGTCATTCCCAAAATGTAGCCCCAAAATCAGTGCAATATTCCATGGGTGGGATTTAACAAGGGCCAGGTGGGATTGAAAAGATCACCTACTTAATCGCAGAAACACTATGCCTTGGTGAAGTCTGGAAAACCACTGGTTGGTGTCCTCTGTCTACCAATCCAGTTGGATCATAGTGAGACTGCAGTCCACCAGGACAGACAGAGTTTTATCACTTGAGCTGTTGTCTTTCCTCTTTCCTTATGCTCTAATTATTGATGAAGCCTAAAGTTAGAGATGACTTTCTCTTTTATTGCTTCTGCGATTAACTGTAAACTGTGCAGCCTGGCATTGACATCCCCTCAGTTTGCCTCTGATTTACCTTTGCCACTCTTCTTCTTACTCCCATTCATGCCCTTTTCTTTCCAGCCAACGTGGCCTCCTGCCTGTTCCTGCCCTTGGTGTCTTATCTCCAGCTTCATTGTCTTTGCATAGGCTGACCCGTGAGTGTGTGTGCCCCCAGTACTGCAGCATCTTTCACTCTGACCTGCTCCATGCAATATATCCCAGACCAGCTAGACTAATTAGCTGTCTCTTTTCCCAACTCCATCCATCACAAAGGCCAGCTGGGCCCCAGCCCCATAATACATATACTATGCTCCTTCAGCATCTCCACACTCTTGAGAATTCTCTTCCTTCCTTATAGTTGCTTCCCATATGACTGATGAATTGCAAGGAACTGGAAGCCCAGTACGGGAGCCACGACCACCAGGAAGTCCGCCAGCCTTTCCATTTTGAAGACGATTTTTCTTTGCTCAAATTTACTTCTAGAAATTTCTATTAATTGCCCTGGCCCTGCCACATTATTCACTAAGTCCTACTTGTCTCATCATTGCCTTCATAGAACATGTTGTTATTTGCCATCTTTATAGCCCAGGACCCCTTTGAGGAATGCTTTGGACTCATTCTGAGCTGCCCAGCTTGGGTCTGACATGTGTGTATTGTGGAGGGTGTGTGTGTGGGGGTATATGTGTATGCGTGTATTGTGGAGGGTGTGTGTGTGTGTGTTTGTGTGGGTATATGTGTATGTGTGTTTGTGGGGGGCATGTGTGTGGGTATATGTGTATGCATGTATTGTGGAGGGTGTGTGTGTGTGGGTATACGTGTATGCATGTTTCTAGAGGGGTATGTGTAACATGTATTCATGAGTGTTCACTTCCAATTCTCAGCTTCATTGTAAATAATTGAGGTTAAAGTTAGGTGACCACCTCAAGTAGATCTGTTGTAATTTTTCAGATGAAAGCTTTCTTTTCCTCTGCAACCACAACCTTAAATAAACAGAGCAGATGCCTGGCAGGAAGGGCTTCTGGGAAGCTTTGGAAACTGCACTTAATACAAGCACAAAGAAGATATTTAATGGTAATGACTTCTTTAACATAACTATTTGGTAGCTTCCCATGTTTGTACTCTCATTGTACACATACATTTAGGGTGCTGAGTGACATTTTTGATACCTGGATGCTAGTCTGGGCTCCCCCACCTTAATAATTGCTGACAGTTTCTTTTCCCTATTTGGGGATCAATTTTCCCTTCTATGGGCAGTTGGTTGGTTCTGTGGATACAATGCTGGTCCTGGATTCAGAAAAATTCATCTTTCTGAGTTGAAATTTGGCCTCACACACTTCCTTCTTTGTGACCCTGGGCAAGTTACTTAACTCTGTTTACCTGCATTTCTTCATCTGTAAAATGAGCTAGAGAAAGAAATGGTAAATCCTTCTGGGATCCTTGCCTGAAAAGTGACAGCAAAAGCTCCCCTTTCTGTGGATGAAGGTATTTTAAATGGGTGACCTTCAGAGGAAGGTCTGTGTTTCAGCAGTTCATCTGGAATTCTGTCCATTTTCTGTAACCCTAGTGTTGCCAGCTGTCAAAAGAGAAGGAGGAGAGGACTCTCGAACTGCAAGGTTTCTGAGAATCCTGTCACGGTCTAAAGTCTGTTATTCTGTGAACCTCTTGCCATACTTTTATGCCTTTTCTTTCTTAATGGACAAACTCGTATTTTTGGAAATACACACCTAATAAGAAGAACATAAACATGCTAATTCTCTCCAAATGCGTGAAATAACTTTAAATGAAAAAAAAAACCCTAATATGCACAAATGGAATTAGAAAAGTGGGTTGAGAAAAGACACCATCCTTGTGGCCTCACTTGGGGAGATCATCTTCAATGCCAAGATGCCCCCCAGAGCCAGGTGTCCCTCAGCACCCTGCTGGTTGTCCCTCCTACCACCAGGGATGTGGTGACAGAGTGGCAGCCCTGACTGCTGGGGTTCTTGACCCTCCTTTTTTTTGGAGGGCAATTGGGATTAAGTGACTTGCCTAATGTCACACGCCTAATTTTTGTGTTAAGTGTCTGAGGCCTGATTTGAACTCAGGTCCTCCTGACTCCAGGGCTGGTGCTATATTCACTGTGCCACCTAGCCTCTCCAATTCCTTTTTTTTTTCCTCTCTTTTTTTATATTTTAGTTTACATCATTAATTTCCACAATATTTTGAGTTACAAATTTTCTCCCCATTTTTCCCCTACCTACCACCCCAAAACAGTGATCACACTGAATATCCCCTCCCCCAATCTACTCTCTCCTATGTCTTCCCCCATCCCCCCTCTGACTTTCCAGTAGGGCACGGTGGATCTCTATGCCCCAGTGACTGTATGTCTTATTTCTCACTTACATATTATATATATATATATATATGTACATATATATATACATACATATATTAAACATTTGATTTTAAAATTTTGAATTGCAGATTCTTTCCCTTCTTCCCTCGTCAAAACCCTTCCTGAGAAGATGAGCAATTCAATATAGGTTGTACATGTGTAGCTATGGAAAACATTTCCGTAGTGGATATATTGTGAAAGACAGACTTCATTTCTCTCTATCCTATCCCACCACCCACTTTATCTGTTCTCTATTTTGATCCTGTCCCTTTTCAAAAGTGAGTGTTTCCATCTTCCCTTCCCCCCAACCTGCCCTCCCTTCCATCATCCCCCCTCTCATTCCCTTGCCCCCGACTCTGCTGTAGGGTGAGATACACTATTTAGTGTGTATGTCATTCCCTCCATAAGCCAAATTCCATGAGAATAAGGTTGACCCATTCCCTTTTGCCTTCCTATCCTTCCTCTCCATTGTAACCATTTTCCGTTGCTTTTTCTATATGAGATAGTTTACCCCATTCTGTCTCTCCCCATCTCCTCTCATTATATTCCTCTCTCAACTCTTAATTTCACATTTTAAGTATCATCCCTTCCTATTCAATTGGTCCTGTGCCCTCTGTCTATGTGTACCTGTACACATATATACAGACACACATATGTAGTCATACTCCCATATACCTTCCTATATAGACATATATATGTATGTGTGTGTATACAATCATATTCCCTTCAACTATTCTTATACTGTGAAAAGTTTCATAAGTTAAAAAAATATTTTTTTTTCCATGTAGGAATGTAAATAGTTCAACCTTGATAAATTCCTTATGATTTCTTTTCCCTGTTTACCTTCTCATGGTTCTCTTGCTTCTTGTATTTGAATGTCAAGTTTTCTATTCAACTTGGCTTTTTTCATCAAGAATGCTTAAAAGTCCTCTATTCCACTGAATGAACATATTTTCCCCAGAACATGATACTCAGTTTTGCTGCATAGGTGATTCTTGTTTTTAATCCTAGCTCCTTTGACCTCCAGAATATCATATTCCAAGCCCTTCTGTCCCTCAGTGTAGAAGCTGCCAGATCCTGTGTTATTCTGCTTGTGTTCCCACAATATTAATTTTTTTTCTTGGCTGCTTGTAATATTTTCTCCTTGATCTGGGAACTCCAGAACCTGGCTATAATATTATTAGGAGGTTTCTTTTTGGGGTCTTTTTCAGGAGGGTTTGTGCCCCTATAATCTTCAGGCCAGGAGTTTTGAAGGAGCCATGTGGCTGTGATTCCATGGCCCCCACACCTCAGCTGCTTCTGCCACCAGATGGTAACAGCCAGACAGTAGTCCCAAAGTCCCAGTTCTCAAAGTCCACACTACACTGACCTCTCACTTTGTCCTTAATATCTATGGGTTGATAATTCTGGAAACTGCCACATATGCTGCTGATCTGAAGTCCCTCCAGCTGTGGGCTGGCTATGGCGGCCCTGAAGCTAAAACCTCTGGTCCATGTAGGGTTGTGTTCGGATCCCAGAGTGCTTCGCTGGCCTCTTCCTGCTGGCTTGCCTGACTGTCCTCATTGGGAATTTAGCTTCTCTTTGTGATTTTGTGGGTTCTGTAGCTCCATAGTTTGTTTAGAGTCATTTTTTACATGAATTGGAACAGGTGGGAGCAGAAGCCATGGAATTCCTGTTTCTACTCCACCATCTTGACTCCGCCTCCGACCCTCCATTCTTTTTCAGGCTGAAACTTAGTGACTGATGTGATTATTCTGGGGAAAGTCCTCAATGAATTCATGGTCTTCTGAGTCTCCATTGATTTCAGGAAAAGTTTAATTTAATTTAACTTAATTAGTAACTTAATTGAAGATCCAAATAGTATATTTGCTTGTGGAAGCTAAGTCCTTGTTACAAGTCCCAGCATCCCTCTCTGCTCTCACAGGCTTCCATGCTCTCTGCTGCTGAGAGGGCCAAGTGAACATTGTAGCAAGAGATATAAAGCCGAGAATAACCCAACAACTCAGTTTGGCAAATGGTCCCCCTTTTTAATATGCTCTGTGGAGCAGAGCATTTATTCTTTTTTTATGGGTCATTCATTAACAAGGAATGACAAAAAGGAGCAATTTAGAGGTAGGGTCTCATTTTCCCACAGCCTCTCTTTTTTTTTTCATTTTGTTGCAAATTTATTATTTGAAAACGTTATTTGACAGCGTTCCAGGAATGTCTTATCTGCTATACTATTCTTGCCCATATTTGGGAAGGCATTTTGTTGGTGGTTCATTTCAGTTGTGTACAACTCTTCATGACCCCATTCAGGGATTTCTTCGTGGAGATACTCTAGTGGTTTGCAATTGCGTTCTCCAGCTTATTTTTAAAGAGGGAGAAACTGAGACAAACAGGATTAAGTGACTTTCCGAGGGTCACACAGCTAGTAAGAGTCTGAGGCTATACTTGAACTCAGGAAGATGCATCTTCCTGACTCTGAGCCCAGCACTGCATCCAATGAACCACTTAGCTGCCAGGAAACTGAGAGCAGTCTATAAATTCAAGTCTCCTAAATGAAGATTTAACCCATAAGTTATGTTATTGTTATTTGATACCCCTCTTACCCATGTAGTACATGCATACATAGAAGAAGTTTCACAAAATAAACAAGGTATTTATTTTTATATTTTCCAAATTTAAATGAGGAAACTGAGGCTGATTTATATTTTGAGAGTGTTAGAAACCCATTGCATGGGGAGGAGGGGATAAAGCAAGCACCAGACTTGGAATCATAAATACCAGAGTTCAAATACTTCCTCAAACAATCACTTACTGTGTGACCCTGAGCAAACCACTGAACATCCCTCAGTCTCAGTTTCTTTATCAACATAATGGGATATAACCATACCCATCTCACATGATTGTTTTCTTTTTGTCTTTATTAATTCATTTGTTTACTTTATTTTACAAGATTCAGTTCCACAATTCCTTGAGTTTCAAATTTTCTCTCCCTCCCTCCCCTCTACCCCCCTATGGTGGCATACAATCAAGCATAGGATATGCCAATACTTTCACATTAGACATTAGTCAGGTTATAAAGAAGGATTGTATCAGATGCAATGAACAATGGGAAATAGGAAACAAAACCAAGCTAGAAAAAGAAAGAGAGCAGGTAGTTTGCTTCAATCTGAATTCAAACTCAGTTCTTTCTAGTTCTTTCTCTAAATATAGACATCTCTCTCCATCATGAGTCTTTTGGTGTTGACTGATAACCCTGCATTGCTGAGAAGAGTCCAGTCTATCAAAGTTGGTCATCACACATATGTTGTTTCTGTAATTGTGTACAAATTTCTCCTGGTTCTACTCTTCTCACTCAACATCAGTTCATATAAGCCTCTCCAGGTAAATATGAAGACCGTGTGCTCCTCATTTCTTATTGCACAATAATATTCTATTACATGCATATACCACAACTTGTTCAGCCATTTCCCAATTGATGGGCACCACTTTAATTTCAAATTCTTTGGCACCACAAAAAGACCTACTATAAATATTTTTGTACATATGGGTCTTCCTCCCACTTCTATGATCTCTTTGGGATAAAACCCTAGAAGTGGTATTGCTGGGTCAAAGGGTATGCACTTATTTATAGCCCTTTGGGCATAGATCCAGATTGCTCTCGAGAATGGTTGAATCAGTTCACAACTCCACCAACAATGCATTAATGTTCCAATTTTTCCACATCTTCTCCAGCATTTGTCACAGCTTCTCTTGACTTGGTATAGTATGTAGTGTTTGAGGGCAGGAACTGTTTCATGTCTGTCTTTGCATCATGATGCACAGTGGCCTATCCTTCAGAGACCTTGTTGAATGCTTATTGAAAAGACTTTAAGCCCCAGTCATTTAAATTGTCAAAATGTACAACATAAACTATTTTACCTCAGTTGCTGCCTAATAATTTGCCTTGTGTAGATAAGAAGAATGAGCTGCCTTGGGAGGTCCTACTTTCCTCATATTTGGCTTGAACCAAAAGTGAGATATTCACTCCTTGAAGGTTCAGGTATTCATCGGCTAATAATAAATTCTGGAGGGAGTCTAGATGAGAGCATTTTTCTAGGTGTTGCAACTGGCAAAGGAATGAACCCTTTCTGTCTGGTCTCTGAAGGCAGAACTAGGACCCTCAGGGAGAGTTTCGTGGGCTAACATTTTGTCTAACAAAACACTGCTTAACAGAGTGAGTCCAACAAAAGATGGTCTGCCAAGAGATTTAGTGGGTTCTGCCTCATAGTCAGTCATCCAGTTAAGCACTCAGGCAGGCAGGCAATTTGTCCATCACTCCATCAGTTCTCAAGAAAAGCCCAACTATGTGCCAGAGAAATGTGAAAGTCCCTTCCCTCAAAAAACTTGCCTTCTAATGAGAGAAACATTATGCAAACAGGTATGAAGAATATGCAAAGCATACATGTATGTGTGTATGCACACACATGATATTTATGTAATACACAAGTATAATATGAACATGAATATATATACATAGGTGCACAATGTATAAATGTATATATGTTGTATTTATCTATGTATATATGTGTATATATATTCATGTGTGTGTACACACACACACATAATCTCAGAGGGAAAGCCCATGCATTGAGGGGACCAGGAAAGACTCCCCTGGAAGGAAATATTTGAGTGGAATCACAAAGGCAGTCAGTAAAATGGATATTGGTTGGTTCGTTGGAGCAGGATTCTCGGTCAGGTATGTTATTGGTTGGCTAATGCCATCCCTCCCAGCTCACAGTTTGTCTAATTCTGCTTTTCCAAGGAGAACTATAGATGGACCACATTCTCAGTTTACTGGCATTAATCATTTTTATTTTATTTGGAAAATAAAATGCTGCAGGAAGAGTCACCTGTTTTGAGTCTCCCATTGGTCTCATTCTCATCTTTTACCTAGATTGTCAGTTTCTAGGAGGTGCTGGTGGTTTTTCAGCAAAGTTTTGTATCTGCACCTAAGAGAGCATCAGCTCTCTGGCAGAGAAGCTGGGAATAGGCTGTTGCCTTTGGCTTTGGCAGCTTCCTTCATCCTTGGAGTGTTTTGAGTCAAGACTGGGTGATGATTGCTTTGGATCTTGTCCCCCATGGTCTTTGTTTTCATATTACATCTTAGCCATGCATATCACATCCTAATTTGAGATTTTTCACATCATGTCAAAAGTTATTTCATCAGCTCTTATTTTTGGGGGGAGCAAAGGACTTAGTGAGGGAATGGAAACCTCGTTTCAAGCTTTCAGTGAACTCTTGATAAAGAAATTCTCTCTACCAATGTGGATCATTAAATTTCCTGCAACTTCCAGCCTTGGGGCCTTGTACAGAACACTGAGAAACTGCTCAGCACTGTACAATAAGGATGCATCATTAGCAGGGTTTGGAGTCAAACACAAGATCTCTGCCAGTGGACATTCCGATCTATGTGTCACTTTTATTGTTCAAGGTATAGTGTTAAAGCCCCCTGAAAGGAGACCTCCTCTGAGCCTTGAAGCATGCTTATAGCTGCACTTGTCCTTAAAATAAAATGGAAATTAAACAGAGGGAGTAAAGTATTTGACAAACGCAATCCATCCATTTATCTAGGGCACTACCATCTTCACAGTAGGCCAATTTCCCAGCACTGGAGCCAGCCTCTGCCCGTCCCTCTCCTTCATCCCCTTGCAGCCTGTTTACTGTCAAATCCTGTCCTTGCACAGAATCTTTATTTTTTCTTTTCTTTCTCTTCTCCCAAGTTCCATGACCGTAGCTTAGGCCTTCTTCACTATAGTTTCCTAACTAATTCCCTCTTTTCAAGTATTTCCCATATCCAATCCATCTGCACAGTTGCTAAAGTGACAATCCTGGGACAGCTGGGTGGTGCTTTGAATACAGCACCTGCCCTGGAGTCAGGAGGTCCTGAATTCAAATCTGACCTCAGACACTTAACTAGCCATGTGACCTTGGACAAGTCACATAACCCTAATTGCCCTCCAAAATATATAAAATGAAAATCCTAAAGAACAGGTCTTACCACGTAAATTTCTTACTCCATAAACATCAATAGTTTCCTATTACCTCTATGGTCAAAATCACATTTCTCTGCTACTTAGAGCCTTTCCAGACCTAGCTCCTTCTTATGTTTCCAGCCCTACTCCCCTCACATTCTAATGTCTGATCCAAACTGTTTTCGAGCCAGTTCTGAAGCCTGACCCTCCATTTCCAATCTCTGTATCTTCAAGAATGTCTCCCATGCTAGGAATGTCCTCCTCTCACCTTTCCTCTGTAAATCCCCAAATCCCTTCAAATCCAGTCTCTTCCAAGTAGGACTTTGTTGTCTGTCTGACACCCCCGCCCAGGTGCTAGAGACTCCACTACAAATCATTTTACATTTACCTTGTTCTTTCTTATGTATGGCCATGCTGTTGCTGTCATTGGAATATAAGCTTCTTGAGGGCAGGGGCTTATTCAGTTTGGTCTTTCAAATCCCAGTGTCTAGCTCAGGACCTAGCACAGAGGCAGTCACTAATAAATCTGGGTTTGTTGCTGGAAAAATCCAATGTTTTAGCATGTTGTATCTGTGATTAGAGCAGATGATTTATTGAGCACCTTTCCTTCTGTGACAGCGCTCCTGGCAGGGAATGAGATGAGTTATAGACAGCCCATGTTTACTCGGTAATAGTGAATTGATGATTTGGGAGTTGATTTGCTTTTTATGACTGATCATCAAATGGTTGATTTGATTCAGTTGTTTGCATCGACAATGGCAGTGGCAATGAAGAACTGTTTAACTTTTTCAAACAATGGCCTTTCAATTAGCCCAGAGTCTAAGCAGGCAGAATGACCAGAGGTGGGCTCACAGACACAGGGGGTAGGCAGTCATGTGAAGGAATCGAGACTTCTGTGTGGAAGGAGAATGGAGGGCCCTCTCCTGGGGAGGTAAGGAGGAGGGCAGAGGTTTATGGCACCAATAATGCTGAGGACTTGGGGCAGGGCCCTACCTCTGCTGATCATCTATGCAAAGAAAGACTTCTGCTCAAAGAAATGAAGCTGCCTTGTCAGTGTGATCTCAGTGGAGTAACTGCTTATGCAGCAACGGCATTGGATGTCATTTACCGTGGCTAACATCTTAGAACAGTGTTTGCAAGCTTAACCGTCTCCTTTCTAATCCTGATGCTTTCACCTCCCTGGAAAACGTACTTGTTGACCGTTCTTATTCTTGCCACTAATGCTTCCTGAGCATTCCTCCTTATGGCAGGCCAGGAGATGGTAATAGAAGCAGCTAGTCCAGTTCTAGCACAATTACATTTGGTAAAGCATTTTCTGGATATATCTCCTTTGACATCTACAATAATTTTGACAGTGAGGTGCTATTATTAGGCCCACTTTAGAGATGGAGAAAGTGAGGATGAGGAGAGTTTCTCTCTCTCCTCTCTTCTCTCCCTCTCTTTCTCCTTTCTCCCCTCCCTTCCCCCCCTCCATTCCCCTCCCTTCCCTTCCTTTTCCATGGCCCTCTAGGATACTGTCCCCCTTTAAATCTCCTCACCACACAACTCCCAAACTATATTCCTGAGTCTCCATTCTGAACATGTCACCACCTGCTAAAAACAAACAAAAGCCAAACAAACAAACTTCACTGTTTCCCTACTGGTTCCCAAATGAAATACAAACTCCCCCATTAGCACTGAACATTCACAGTCTGCTTCTGGTCTACCTTCCCCAGCTTAGCACACATGCATCTGTTTGCACACTCCACATGCCAGTCAGACTGACATGTTGGCTATTGCCCAGATACAGTCTCATCTTTGTTCTCCATGCCTCTCCATAGGCTGTCTCCCATGCCTGGAGTGGGCACCCCTCCTTCTGTCTGCACTGTACAACACCTGGCCTTCTTCAAGGCTTGGCTCAAGGGACACCAAGAAAGGAAAATTGATCTTGACTCCACTAATTATCGAATGCACTCCCCAGAGATTACTTACTATGTATTTTGTATTTCATTTTTTCTGCATGTAATTTCCCCCAATAGAATATCAGCCCCTTAAGGGCAAGGGTTATTCAGTTTTTGCCCTGTGTTTCTCTGGCACTGAACACAGGAACTGGCATGCATAAGGCATTTTACCAATGTTTGTAGCTTGACCAACTGATGGATATAAAAGGTACTCAGATACTGCCTGCTGCTTATATGATTAGTGAAAGGGTAGATAGAATTATACAGTATTTTAAATCTGGCAAGGAATTTGATGTAACTTTCATCATTTGGAGTCTGGTAACAATTGCACTTAGAAGATACAAATCCCAGTTCTGTGTCTATCTGTGTGACCTTGCACCTAACACATCATCTGGGCCTCAGTTTCCTCACCTGTAAAATGAGAGTCTTAGACTAGATGATCTCTCAACTTACTTCCAGCTACTAATCTTTGATCTTTTAATGTCTGATTTTCCCCAATTTACAGATAGGGGTAATTTAGGCTCACAAAAGAGAAGGCCTCATTCCTGGTCCCATAAGTTGTATCAGAGGGAGGATTGAATTGCAGGTGTCCCTGACTGTGAGTCCAGAAGAAGGAGAAGGCACAGAAACCTGTGTTTGGAGGAATCTTAGCTAGTGAACATCCAGTTAGAAGTTGGGAGTCGTGAACTCTTCTATAAGGTAAAGCAAGAGTCCTGAGGAATCTGGGAAAGAGAGGCGTTGTACAAACCAGAGCCACTGAAAGTTTATTGTTTAATGTGCAGAAAAAATGGTGATTCACTTTACAGATTGATTTACATAACCAGGATATTTTTGACCAGTGAGCTTCCCTGGCAATGTCTGATTTACAGAAATCCATTCTGCATACAACTTTGTCAGATCACATACATCCCATAATGTGTTCCATAATGGTTGAGCAGGAAAAATTCCTAAGGGGGAAAAAATCTTGCTTTGCTCAGAATATTTTATTGCATTTCAGAGAGGGAGGGAGGGAAGAAGAGAGGGAGAGAGAGAGAGAGAGAGAGAGAGAGGAGCGAGGGAGGGAGGGAGGGACAGAAAAAAAGAGAGAAAGGCTTTTGCTGAGAGCTTTCCCTCTCTCCATCCCTTCTCCCTGTCTCATATTCCTCTTCCTTTGTCCTTGTCTCTCATGACGAGATGGCCCTTCTCCTTCTCATGGTGAAGGCCTCTATATGTTGAACTTGTCCCATCCCATCCCGTCCCATCCCATTCCGTCTCCTCCAGCAGATTGCCCATTCACCTTCATTCCCTCACTTATCTCCAATTCCTCCCAGTCTTCTGACTGCTTCCCTAATGTCTACAAACAGGCCTGTTTCACTTCTTCGCAAACATCCTTCATTTTATCCATCTGTCCCTGCTAGCTCTTTTTTCTCTCCTCCCTTTTGTGGTGAAGCTCCTTGAGAAGGCCATCTAACATGCTTGTCTCCACTTCCTTTTCTCTCACTTTCTAACTCCCTGCCTTTGAAACTATTCAACTGAAACTCATAATTCCAGTGCTCCCAATGGTCTCTGTTTTAGCAAATCGAATGATCTCTTATGAGTTCTTATCCTCCTTGACCTCTCTGCAGCCTTTGACTCTATTAATTACCCTTTCCCCCTAGGCTATCATAAGTGTTCTTTGCTGCTTCTGCTGCTCTCTGATCCCTCCAGCTCACTCTCCTTGTCGGGATTTTAATCCAGCTCAAGCCCCTAAATGCAGGGCTCTTCCAAGGCTCACCTTGAGTCCTTTTGTCTTTTCATATTATGCTACTTCACTTGTGATATCATCAGCTCTCATAGATTCAATTACCACATTTAGGAAGATGATTCTCAGGTATATTTGTCCTGTCCTAAATTCTCTCTGAATTTAATCCTCTTTCTCCAACTCAATATGTCCAAAACTGAACTTTTTTTTTTTCTCAAACATTTTCTTCTTCCCAATTTTCCTATTGCAATCACTGGACCACCCACCTTTGCTCCAGACAATCAAGTTCATAACTCAGGTCTCATCCTTGACTCTTCACACTCCGCCCCCCCCCCCCTTCATGTCCAATGAGTTCCAGGTGTGTGTCATTTCAACCTCCATAGCCAACCTTGTATATACTTCCTCCTCTCCTTCTGAAAGAGCGCCCACCCTGGTGCAGTCCCTCATCACCTTATGCCTGGTCTATGGTGATAGCCCTATGGTGACTGTGGCTGCTTCAAGCCTCGCCCCAATGTAATCTCGTCTCTACCTAGCTCTCTAGTGGATCTCCCTAAGGCACATAGATCTGATCAAGCCCATCCCCCACAATTCAGTTACCTCCAATGTTTCTCTCTTGGTCTCAGGATCAAACATAGGTGCTGTTGATTTACCTTTGAAGGTTCTTCCTAACCTCCCTCCTTTCGAGCTTTACAGTCTTTTCCCATTTTGCTACCCTGCAGAGTAGCCAAAATCCAGGATTACTCTGCGATCCCATGACAATGGCCTCTACCCTTCCTCTTTTTTTTTTCTTTTTGGAGGGCAATTGGGGTTAAGTAACTTGCTCAAGGTTACACAGCTAGTATTTGTGTGTGGGTGTTAAGTGTCTGAGGCCGGAACCGAACTGACTCCAGGCCCACGCTCTACTCACTGCGCCACCTAGCCTCCCCCCTCACCCTTCCTCCTACGTGCTTCTCCCTCTCACTGGCCATTTTCACTGGCTAGTCCCTCTTCCTGGAATTCTCACCCTCTTTATTTCTTCCCCCTTACTTCCCTGCGTTCTTCCAATCTTGGCTCCTAAATTTCAGGGTTTTTCCTACCAAGATTGTGTCCAATTGGATCTGTTTGTAGCCTCTTCATACTTAGGGGTTTGTACTTTATCTCTCCCCTAAGACTCTGAGCTCCTTGAGAAATAGAATTTATGGTGTTTGGGCTTTTTGCCTGTCTCTGTATCCACAGCCCTTAGCATGGGACCTGGAACAGAAAAGATTCCTGAGAAATGTTCGTTGAGTTGACTTGACTGAGCGTCAGAGAGGCCTAGATCTCAGAGTCAAGGACAACAAGAATTCTGTTTTGGTTTCATATCTGCCATCCTGATGCTGTATGGACTGAGTCAGCGGTCACCAGGTGACCCTGTGTCGTCACTAAGATCACACAAGAACAGGAGCTTGCATCAAATGCCTGCCTTCCAACTACAGTTGTCTCTGTTCTGATATCATGGGTACATGAGTTAAGGGTACAATTTTGTAATCATCTTCTCCAGAATAAACAATAGTTACAGTGTTATCCCTCCCATATGCTATAATCTCTGCAGCCTTTTGAAGATCATCTGGCTTCCGTTTTACCCATACTTTAGCTCCTGATTTTATTCTATCAGTAGAACCAAATCCTTCAGTTCCTGTGACAGTTATTTTGGAAGGAGGGTCAGTTTTTACAAGTGTCATTGTTTTACAAGGAACAATAATCACTTGAACTATCCTATCATTCTTGTGAATCTGTATGGGCCTTTCACTTAAATTCTGGAATGTTACAACAATTTCTCCTTGATAATTAGAATCTATTACTCCAGCCAATACATGTATTCCTTGAGCTGCTAATCCTGATTTGGGTAAAATCTGTCCAAAGTGATTTTTAGGGATTCTTATGCATATCCCAGTGGAGATTTTTCTTATTTCTTTTCTGTCCAACCAAAAGTCCTCTAAACAATGTAAATCATATCCCATTGAACCAGATGGTCCTGGGTACGGTGCTGGGACATCTGGCCTCAAGGTCCAATACTCAATAATTGGGATCTTGTGTGTTTGTTGTTTTCTAATTTGCAGATTGGGGGTCATCATTCTGGCTAGAGGTGTACTTCCTCCCAATGGTCTATTATTCAAATTACGCAAAGCCATGAACAAATTATCCTTCCAATGTTGATATGAATTATTGGAACTTAACTTCCTCAATTGTCCTTTCAGTAATCCATTCATTCTTTCAATCAACCCAGATGCTTCTGGATAATATGGAATATGATATATCCATTCTATATTGTTTAGTATACAATACTTCTTCATTTCATTGCCTTTGAAATGTGACCCGTTGTCACTTTGAATCTGCATTGGGGTTCCATAATATAGGCTTATGAGATCTAGAGTTTTACAAGTGTTTTTCTGGGTTGCATTCTTATAAGGACAAGCTACTAGTACACCTGAATAGGTATCAACACAAGTACATATAAATCTGCATCCTTTATCCAGTGGTAGTGGACCAATATAATCTATTTGCCAGATTTGGGCTGGGACTTTTCCTCTTGCTATCTCTCCAGTTACTACCCGAGGAACAGTTCGCTCCTTTTCCAATTGACATATATGACATTCTTCTGCTATCTGTTTTAACAGTGAATGAGAGATACTAATACCTCGATCTTGTGCCCACTGGTGTGTGGCCTGGACCCCCAAATGGCCTGCTGTTTGGTGGACCCATTTTGCTAATACCGGATCATCAGTTGTTGTCAAAGTAGGGACAATATGTTCAGTAGCAATCTTTGCCAGTCGATCAGCATGAGCATTGTACTCACGTTCTGGTGTGGTGGGGGCCACGTGAGCATCTACATGAAAAACTGACAAGTCAGTGACCAAAGTCATGTTCCAGATATCTTCCCATAATTCTTTGCCCCAGACTTGTTTCCCATGAATTTCCTAATTTTCATTTTTCCACATGGGCATCCATGTAGCTAACCCATTAGCTACCGCCCATGAATCAGTGAATATATGACACTGTCCTCTTTGTTCTATTTTGATGGCTTGATATACTGCCATAAGTTCAGCATATTGGCTACTTGCACCTATCCCAGTACTTTCCAAAGTCCTTCTAGTACATGGGTTATAGGCCACTGCTTTCCAATGTCTTTTTTGCCCCAAATATTTTGCTGTCCCATCAGTAAACCATGCATGTCTCTTTTGTTCCTCAGTTAATACATCATATCCCTCATTCCACTTTACAGTGGACTTTACCAACTGTTGCTTTGGCTCAGGGGGTGTGTCATTCCTCTCAATTTCTATGTTTGCTACAGATTCATGTAGAGCAGAGACTCCGCTTTTGCCTGTTTTCGCTCTATTTTGAATATACCACTTCCATTTGATTATACTAGCCTCTTGGGCATGTCCAATTCTGTGAGAAGCTGGGGTACTCATTACCCAGGTCATAATTGGGATTCCAGGTCTTAATATCACTTCATGGCCCAGAGTCAGTTGTTCAGTCTCCACCAAAGCCCAATATGCAGCTAACAACTGCTTTTCAAAAGGTGTATACTGGACTCCAGATGAAGGGAGTTTCCTACACCAAAATCCCAAAGGTACATTTCGGCTTCGTTGTTTTTGCCATAAGCTCCAGTTTGCATAATCATCTTGTACAGTCACTTGCAATTCCACTGGACCATTTTGCATGGGCCACAAATCTAGGGCCAATTGTATGGCAGCCTTGGCTTCTTCAAAAGCTTTACTCTGCTCAAGTCCCCAATCGAATTCATATTTCTTCCGTGTGACTCTATATAAAGGTTTTAAAATTTGTCCCAAATGTGGAATGTGGTGCCTCCAGTATCCAAACAATCCTATGAACTTTTGGGCCTCCTTCTTATTGGTAAGGGTAGGAAAATCCTGAATCTTTTGTCGAGCTTGAGGAAGAATCTCCCTTAGCCCCTTTTTCCATTGTATACCCAAAAATTTCACATTTTGAGCTGGTCCTTGAACCTTTGCAGGGTTAATTTCCCACCCTTTACTTTTCATATGCTCAATTAGAAGGGTCAAACTCCTTTCCACTACTTTCACATCTTTTGCCTGTATCATGATATCATCAATGTAGTGGGTAAGCTGTACACCAGGTAGCTTTAATTCATCCAACTGTTCAGCCACAATCCTGTGACAAATAGTGGGGCTATGTATGTACCCTTGGGGCAAGCGGGTGAAAGTATATTGTCTACCCTGCCAAGTGAAAGCGAAGTGGTCCCATTGTTTAGGGTCTATTGGGATGGTGAAGAAGGCATTTGCCAAGTCAATAACTGCATACCAAGTCCCATCATATTTCTGGATCCTTTCTATTAAGGTGATGGTATCTGGAACAGCAGCATACAAAGAAGGAGTCACCTTATTCAACTGTCTATAATCCACAGTCATTCTCCATGTCCCATCTGATTTTCTTACTGGCCAGACAGGATTATTCCATCTTGTGGTTGTAGGGACCAACACTCCTGCTTCAACATATTCCTTTATAGTAGTGGTAATTTCATCTTGCCCACCTGGCACACAATACTGTTTTAAAGTAATTACTTCAGAAGGTTCAGGTAAAGTGATTGGGTCCATTTTTAGTTTTCCCACTAAAACTGTATTAATTCCTATCTTCCTCACAGCAAACTGGTATCTCCCTTCAGGTAAATTCAGTGTCATGCCTCTCAATACATCTATCCCAATGATGTATTCAGGAATGGGTACAACAACCACAGTATATTCTTTCTTAGGTAACTGCCCAATTTTCATTGTTATTTTAACCTGTCTGGCTGATATTTCAGCACCTCCTAGACCCCTGATGGTAATAGGAGTTCCATGTTTAAACTTATCAGGGTTTCCATAGATAAGTGTGGCCTCAGCCCCAGTATCAATCAGTGCCCTAGTCACAGTAGTTGATCCATTCTTCCAATAGATTGTTAAACCAATATGGGGTCTGCAATCTCTTCTGCATATTTCTTTTATCTGGGCTGGGGCTTGGCCTATCTCCTATTCCCCCTGAAGGTGGGGCAAACTTGGATACAAAGATTCAGATTCAGAAATACCTGCAGGGGTGGTTCCTGCTTCCCTGTTCATTCTAATGCTAAGTACCTTTTCTTGGTACAGCTTATGCAGCTCTTCAGTTGGAATACCATCTATTCTTCTGAAGTCCACCCCAGCTCTTAATAGAGCAGTAAACAGTTCCGTTCTTGTTGGTCTATTTTGTCTCTGAATCCTCTGGCTGTTTACTCTTCTCTCTCGAGGCAATTTGTCTTTTTCCCATTCCCCTAAATCGCTTAATTGTGAAATCTTATCCAGCACCTCTGAAAGAGGGTGCCCTATTTCTCCAATTAACAGAGTCAGAATTAGGTGCTTATATGCAGGAGGAGCTGTCTTCACTATGATATTTCTATGAGGAACTCCTAGGGGGGTATCATAATATGCATTTGCATCTCCAATCAGGATAGCAGTTTTCATTACCTCCTCCTTTAGTTTTCTCATACAGTCTCTAAGTGAGTACCAGGGTCTGTCTCCCCTAGGCCACATAGATTCAGTTGGATATTGCTTTTTGCAACCTTCTGCAGCTAAAGCTAGAAGATTCGTTTTATTATTTCCTCCTTGCATATGGTGATCCCTAAAAGCCTGGTGTACAAAAGGATTCTGACTGATACTTATGAATTTTAAACAGTCCTCA
>NW_027186352.1:3660691-3665499 GCF_028583685.1 Petaurus breviceps papuanus
GTATGGGGAGAGCTTCTACATTAGAAGACTCCTCATCTAACCTTGCTCCATTCTCCTCACACACATTCTCCTGGAAGCTGTCAGGGCAACTCTGCCCAGCCTGTACAAAAGCTGCATGCACATTCCTTCTGCTAGTTTTTTGCTTCCTTTTAGCTACATGAACAGTAGCCTGCTCCTGGACTGGAGTCCCTCCAGTTTGCTCTTCTGAGTGCTGTGACACAGAAGAATCCTCAGGCAAACCAGCTGACTCCCTAGCCATCTGAGCTCTTTCCTTCAGCAGCTTATCCCTACTTTTACACATAAGGCGATAACTTGTTAGCAGCACCCAGCCTCTCCTGCACACTCCTGCCAGTTCTTTGCCTGGTTCTATGGGTATTGCTTTCAAACATCTTTCCAAATCTCCAGGTTCTCCCTCTTTTAGCCTTGGTTCCCAGTTTTCACAGGGCCCTGTGCTTTTAGCCCATTCTCTGGCTAGAGAGGAATAAGGCAAATCCTCCCATCCTGGAATAGCCATTTCTCCCTCTAAAGCCCCACTGCTTCCAAATAGAGGCCTGACATTTTGTGATCCCATCCTGGTCGCCAAATGTATCAGCAATGCCATATTCACAATGCCTATAGAGATTACAAATATGCTGATATAATTATCCATTACGAAATACGTCATGTTTGCCATATGAGGAAATAAACTAGAAAATTTATTAAGATACCAAAAGACTGAGTCCCAAAACCAGAAAGTGAAAGCCATCAGAGTAGTTATGATATTGGCACAGGTAGATAAAGTAGAAAGCACCCACATTTTCAAGCCTTTAAAACAGAACAGGCTACCTCAGGCAAAGGTCCTCCTCTCCCCACACACAGCAACCACCCAGCGTCCTGGAAGAGCGCTCCCAGCAGCTCCGGCCCCTGGCAGTCCTCAGCAGGAGTCCTTAGCAGAAAGTCCTTAGCAGTCCTAACTCAAAAAGGGCTTCGCGCTGCCACTGCCTCTGCTGCTGCCGCCGACACCACCACCGCCAGCCAACGCAGGAACGCTAGCTTGGCTTCCGCTTCCTCTTGCTCCGCCCCTTCCTGCTACATCAGCAAGTCCAACGGGGCATGGAAGATCTTTAAATCCCATAACCCTTACAATACCCCAGTACCTATATATGTTATTTCCCAGTCACACATAAAAAACACATTTTTAAACATTTGTTTTTAAAACTTTGAGATCCCTATTTTTTCCCGTCTTCCTTCTTTGCCCACCCCCACTGGGAAGATAAGCAATTCAATATAGGTCGTGCATGTGTAGTTACCCAAATCATTTCCATAGTAGTTATATTGTGAAAGACTAACTATATTTCTGTCCATCCAATTCTTCCACCCATTTACCCTATTTTATTCTTTGACCCTATTGCTTTTCAAAAATGTTTTCTTCTAACTACCCTCTCCCACAATCTGCCCTTATATGTATATATGAACATACATATGCCCACACTCACAACATATTTATATACACATACACCCTGCTATACATACATATATACATATATATATACATGTATATTTCCATTCAACCATACTCATACTGAGAAAAGTCTTATGAGTTATAATTGTCATTTTTCCATGTAGGAATGTAAATAGTTCGACTTTAATAAGTTCCTTATGATTTCTTTTTCCCATTTACCTTCTCATACTTCTCTTGCTTCTTGTATTTGAAAGTCAAATTTTATGTTCAGCTCTGGTTTTTTCATCAAGAGTACTTGGAAATCGTCTATTTTATTGAATGACCATATTTTTCCTTGTAGCATTATACTCAGTTTTGGTGGGTAGGTAATTCTTGTTTTTAATCCTAGCTCCTTTGACCTCCAGAATATCATATTCCAAGGCCTTTGATCTCATAATTCAGAATCTGCTAGGTCTTGTGTTTTCCTGATTGTGTTTTCCCAATACTCAAATTGTTTCTTCCTGACTGCTTGCAGTATTTTCTCCTTGACCTGGGAACTCTCTAATTTGGTTATAAAATTCTAGGAGTTTTCTTTTGGGTATCTTTTTCAAGAGGCAATTGGTGAATTCTTTCAATTTCTATTTTGCCCTCTGGTTACAGAATATCAGGGAAATTTTGCTTGAGGATTTCTTGAATGATGGTGTCTAGGCTCTTTTTTTGATCATGGCTTTCAGGTAGACCAATAATTTTTAAGTGATCTCTCCTGGATTTATTTTCCAGGTCAGTGGTTTTTCCAATGAGATATTTCACATTGCCTTCCATTTTTTTTTCATTTGTTCAGATCTATTTTTATAATATCTTGTTTTCTCATAAAGTCATTAGCTTCCAGTTGCTACAATCTAATTTTGAAGGAGCTATTCTCTTCAGTGAGTTTTTGAAATTCCTTTTTCATCTGGCAAAATCAGCTTTTTAAAGCCTTCTTCTCCTCATTGACTTTTTGGGATTCTTTTCGAGTTGAGTTAGTCTCTTTTTTAAGGTGTTATTTTCTTCTGTCTATTTTTGGGTCTCCTTTAGCAGGCTGTTGACTCTCTCTTCATGATTTTCTTGAAAGATTCTCATTTCTCTTCACAATTTTTCCTCCACTTTTCTTACTTGATTTTCAAAATCCTTTTTGAGCACTTCCAAGGACTGTAACCGGTTCATATTTTTCTTGGATGCTTTTGATGCAGGAGTTCTGACTTTGCCATTTTCCTCCCGCTCCATGACTTGATACTTCTTGTCCCCAAAAAGATTCCATGGTCTGTTTATGCTTCCTCTGACTGCTCCTCTTGCCAGCCAATTCTTGAGCTCTTTGCCACAGTAGAACTCTGCTTCCAGAATGGAGAGAGCCATGTCCTAAATCGCTGGGGTTTTTGCAGCTGCTGGAGCTATTAGGAAGGTGCCCTCTCTACAGCCCCCACAACCTCTGGCACACTGGCCACACACCCCAGGACCACGATCTAAGACTGCAATCCAGATACAAGCAGGTTAAAGAGAGAGCGATTATCCTCTGAATAGTCTCTTGGTCCCCCTATGATCTGTAGGCCAGGAGCTCAGCAGGCAACTATGCTGTAGCAGCTGCAGTCACCAAACCACCTCCGCTTCTTTTCCAGGAGGCAGGGCCCGACCATGTTCTTCAGTACCCCCCTGGTCCAACAGAGTTTCATGCTGACTTTTTACTTTTTGTTTGGTGTTTATGGGTTGAGAAATCTGGAAACTTCCACAGCTACTGATGATTCGCTCTCCTGAAGTCAGCTCTTGTGGCCACTGGTTGGGGTCACCCTGGGGCTGGAACCGTGCAGCTCATGTGGGCAACACTCAGCTCCCAGCTCTCTGTGATAGACCCTCCCTTTCTCTCTGAACCCACTATGTGGGTTCTTTAGCTCTAAGGTTTGTTTAGAGTAGTTTTTTTTTTTACATGTATTCACTTTACACTTACTAGCTGTGTGACCTTGGGCAAGTCACTTAAACACAATTGCCTGCCTTCCCCTCTCCAAAAAAATTAATATGACCAAACAAACTGTAACATGCCCCAGGCTCACCTACTGTAGGCTGTGTTCCCACAAGAATACAATAAAAATTCCAGGGAGGAGCTGAGTTGCTGTTTGCCTCACCATTCAAAATTAGTGAATATTTCATATTAGTGAACATTTTGCTTTGCAATGAAAGTAAAGGCAGGAAGAAAAGCCCAGACATGTCTCCACCAATCTGCGAACCTACAGAGTAACTCAGCCAGGAGAGGAAGCATTGAGCCTTCTCAGAAGGCATCTAGAGAAGACATCAGTGGTAAATCCCAAGGCTCGTCTACCTGGATATAACAATCATAAACTATACAGATCTAGTATGTTATAGAAATATCAACTTGCTGCTGTGGCCATCCCCCTCCAGGTCTCTCATCTCCCTCCTGTGGTCATGAATTTCTTATTGGTCAGGATCCAACATATCCAGATACAGCTTAGTCTGACAAAGCCCTTTGCATAATACTCATTTTCTCATTAATTGTTAACCAGTGAAAGTTGATGGCCACCCTAAGGAACACAGATCTTCCAAAAGGACATACAAACCATAATACAGCCACCATGATGATCTTTAATCTAAGAAGGAAAGCCAAATGATAATCCTTTCATTAAAATGCCAGAATTATTAGCAGAATGATTAAACTATGCAGAAAAGATATCCCTTGAAACTTCTTTAAACTCCACATCTTCAGTGTTCTCTGCTGTGAATCTCTTAAAGCTTTTCATGATTTCCCCTTCCCTGGACATCATTGCCCTTTGTAGCTTATCTCTGTCTATTAGAATGTAAGCTTTTCATGCCAGGGGCTATGTTGACTTTTTATTTGTATTTCCAGTGTTTAGTATAGCGATTGGCTGTGAAAAACTACTTTATCAATGCCTTTTAATTAATTTATAACAAGAAAGAGTAAATATAGCTGCTTATGCAATGGGTCAAATTTTATCTCCCCAGGTGTGACTGATACATAAGTTCAGTCATGATCAGGATATGATTCCATAAGGTCATATCTTCAAAAGAAACAGGCAGAGGGAGATATGGAGAAGGGGTGCATATTTTATAAAAAGAAACTATTGTTATGTGAGTAAACCCAAGAATGAAAGTATGGAAGTGTAATAAAAGAATGTTTGCATCAAGTTCAAGGGAGTCAGAGATAGAATTAAGTGAACTATTAAGGGAACAATTAGGACACATTGTAAAAATGAAGAGATGGCCATAGAGAAACAGTAGAGGTTTATCTTAAACACATCTTATTATAAGACTTATTTGCCATCTCCCTCCATCTTTTTCTCCCTCCCTCCCTCCCTCTCTCCCTTCCTTCCTTCCTTCCTCCCTC
>NW_027186352.1:3665599-3704816 GCF_028583685.1 Petaurus breviceps papuanus
TTCCTTCCTTCCTTCCTTCCTTCCTTCCTTCCTTCCTTCCTTCCTTCTTCCTTCCCTCCATTTCTTCCTTCCCTCCATTTTAAACTTCACTTCCTTTCTCTCTACTCTCTCCTCTTTATCTCCTGTCTCTGTCTTTGTTTGTCTGCTCTTCTTCACCATCTTGATAGGCTATGTAACTGGATTCTACAGATTTTAGCAAGATATTTAACAGAATATTCCATTTATTCTTTGCCTACCCCCACAGTTAGGGAGTGGGGGCATGGAGGAAGATTCAGAAAAGGAGGCAGAGAAGGAGCAGCCAGAACAGCAGAGGAGAACCAAAATGGGACAGCATGAGCCAAACCTAGAGCGAAAGGATACGAATGAGGAATGAAGGGCTGGTATTCCCAGTGAGGTGCAGAGTTTCAGAAAGCTGAGGACAGGGAGGAACCTTCAGCTCTTCACACAAGACCGTCACTCTCTTTCAAGAAATAGCAGTTGAGGGTTTGTTCCCGGGGAGTCCCCTTTTTATTCACCCTGATTTAGAGGACCATGATGGGTAACCTGAGTGGACATTGGTCACATCATATCAGTCCACATTGATAAGAGAAGGAGATTTTGTGAAATTCCCCAGCTGGCCATAGGCCCATGCTGGTCAGAGTACCACCTGAATTGGTCCAGAAATGCAATGAAATTGTGTGGTTTTGAAGCAGTGTCCTGGGAAACTTCAGAAAATTAGGTTCACTTTTGGTAAGTAAAGTAAGTAAAACTTTAAGTAAAACTGGTTCCTGTGCACTGATACCTAAGTGGCTTCTCTGAGATAAGAGAGGAAGTCATTTAAAAAGCTTTTTTTCCCATTTTTTGTGGACTATGCAGACCTCTTTTCAGCACTACTGTACTGAGGTTTTGTATGTACTCATTAAGTCAGCAGGTTTTCTCTACTAAATTTTGCTTCATTTTTTAGAACAGGACCTCAGAATTATTTCTTCCCTGGATTTTGAAACTTGGTTGTTGAAACTCATGCCTTTAATATATAATTGAGTGTTTTGGAGATGAATTGGGTGGATGCATTTTCCCTCTCCTTCACACCCTCTGTTTCCTTTATACATTCTCACTTCCTTTTATTATTTCTTTTGTAAAACTAACATTTGATGATTTCTCTTAAGAGCAGAAAATGTTACTTCTGTAATACTTTTTATATCTATAATCCACATTTTGGGGGTTGCTATTCGATATCAACAAATCACAACCATTTTTTCTAGACTCTTAATGACTTTGAACGACATGGAATATTGTTGAATTCGTATGTAAAATTAGAAGTCTGATTATGAAAAAAGCATTGTCCAAAATAGATTTTTTTAAGTCCATTTGGGTTGCTGGAGTTTCTCATTCACTATTTCTCTCACCTGAACTTTCACTGAAGTAGATGATAAAAAAAAAAATTATGAAAGTATCTCTCTTGTTGGGGAGACTAGAATTTCCCGAATGCCCCTGACTGACATGGATTAATGTTATTGACTGGTCCCAAGTTCATTCATTGGATGTTCCCTGGGGGGAAGAATCTTAGAATTGATTTATGCATAAGGTTAACATCCTAAAACAGATCTCATTTTGAACGATGATTCCAATGAATATCAGAACTTGGGATACGTTCTAGTGTATTTCATTAGACCTTAGATGAAAACAACCATGAATGTCATGGAGACAGGTGGGAAGATGGATCCCACTTAAATCATAGCCTGTCTAAGGTGCTCTACTAGACGCAGCAGATGCAAGCTTTTGGAAGGCATGATTTAACCATATTCCTTATGTGGTTAGAAAAATTTGCTTATGTAAATGATATATAATTATCTCCTCCACTCATTTACTAAAGTACTCACTGATGATTAGCTCTGTGGAAATGTTTTATTTTCCCTAACTGGTGGCCTTTGGGGTTGGATGGGATGTTCCATGTCTGTCTGGGAGGTCTGGGGGCCACCTAGTATATCACAAGGGAGGTTTGAGCACTTGAGCAGAATTATGCTGAGGAATTCATGGCCCGACATTCTTGTAAGGATATGCCCTAAATAAACATCCCCAGACACTGAGGACTAACCACATAGTTTGCAAATAATTTGTTAGATAAATGAAAGTGGATTCACATTTAGTTAATATGTATATATTATATGTGTGCATATACATATATGTATCGATTATGTGCAGTGTCTGTGTATGTGTGTATAAGGCATATGTAATGTGATGCTCATAAAAGCCCTGTGAAGTGGTAAGGGCTGCTTGGTACATCAACAGATGAGGAAATTCCAATGAGAAATGTTGCATGTTAGATCCAGGGTCACACAGCACATCAGGATGTGAGCTGCTATTTAAACTTGGCTTTCCACATCTGCCATTCTAGTATATTCAGTGGACCGCTTCACTACAGAAGTTTAATATCATGTAGCATGACTGTTCTTATTCTGAAGTTTCCTCAGCAATAAATAGGCATTTATAAACACTTACTATGCACCAAACACTGTGCTAGGGGCTTTGGATACAAATCCAAGGACAGAAGGACAGTTCTTATCTTCAGAGAGTTTACACTTGAATCAGGTAAGGAAACGTGCCAAAAGGAGCACGGGAGCAGCGGAGCTGCTGGCATGGTGCTGGAGAAGCCAGTGTTTCAGTGAGCAGGGGTCGGGCCACCTCCTTAGCTCACTGTGGTCTGGGTCAAGAACTCACTAATCAGGAGTCCAAACGCTAGATTAAAGGCATCTCCAGGGCAAAAGGGGGCAGGACTGTCAAGGAGTTGGGAGAGGGGCCAGTGACAATTCAAAGATGACTCTCTTGGAGTTTTCAGAAGTCATGCAATGAAGCCCTAGCTGTGAAGAACCTTCAGAGCAGAAAGTCAGGCCAGAATGTTGCATGGAAAGATTCCTTACCACAATGTGGGTGCCAAGTTCAAATGGTTTCCTTGCTTTTTAATGGTTTTATGTACACTGACTCCTAAATAGAAAGTGACCCAAGTGGCTTCTGGGTTCCCACCTTTTTTTCTATGGTGTGGATTGCATTGGTGTTCAAAGTGGGGAAGGGTTTCAAGAACTGCACAGACTTTAGACTATTAACATGGGTTAGCCTAGATGGCAATCCTGGAAATGTGTATTCTTCCTTCCAGGACCAGATGAGTCCATTCCGTGTGGGAATAAGCAAATTCTATCTGTGGCAACATTTTCACTTTACACAAAACTAATAGGAAATTGTTGCTAAATGACTTTTTGTTGCAAAACAGGAAGTTGATTCCTTGCCACTTCTTGTAAAAGACCGCTGTCATGAATTCCAATGGTCACAGGCTGAATTTTCCATGGCCTGCCTGACAACCCGCCCTGCCAATGATCATAGCAACCATGAACAATCAGATTTTAAGAGATATACATGGTCTAGGCCAACAGGCTGTGCGGTGGATGGAGAAACAAAGTGATTCCAGGAAGCCCTTGGCAAATTTCCGTAAGGCAAGTCAACATGCATGACTTCCATGAAGTGGTGAGTGAATAGTAATAGAAGGATAGAGAAAACATTGTTAGAAAATATCATTTAAACCAACATAAATGGAAGGAACAACAACAGAGTTATGGAAACTTAAAACTTTGAAACTGGAATGACTGAGGTCTTCCCCACAGAAGAAGAAAAGCCTTTTAAGGGCAGTTAATAGCCATTTCTCGGAATATTGCACATACATTATTGAGTAGGGCATCATGTATTGCATAAGAGTTTGGCCAACACTAAGCCATGCCTAGATACTGCAGCACTATGTGCAAAAGACACCCATGTGTTGCTACCTGCTTATGGAAGGGGAATTAGAAGGCGGCATTAACTGCTTTGTTGAGGTAATAAACCTCAGTATAGAATACTACAGAGAATGTGAAATAATGTTGATATCCTTGTTAATCATGTTGAATTACCCCCACCTCTTTGTTTATTAGACATTTCTCTGACAGGGAAAGATGGGAAGGAAATGTTGGTAAAACAAATGTAAACTGTAAAGGCAAATAGAAAAGACATCACTAAATATGGAAAGGTATATCCACATCCAGAGAAAAAAAATAGAGTCTAAAAGCACATGGAAACAAACTACTTTCTCTCTCTCTTTTGTGTTTAGCTTTGTTTCCTCCCTTCTTTCTCATTGCTCACTCCATCAGTTATAATCTTTCTTTACAACTTGACTAATATTTAATGTGAAGGTATTTATAGACACTATATTTGATAGCCTGCTGCCATGGAAGGAAAGGGATGAGAAGGAGGGGGAGGAAATTTGAAACTCAAGGAATTGTGGAAATGAATGTTTTAAACTATAAGTAAATAAATACATTTAAAAAAAGAAAAACAATGTGGTTCTAGATGAAATGGCAAAGGCACATAATAAGAAATAGTTGAGAAGCTTTCTATCACGCTAGCACAGCTCTACTCTGGAGGGCACACAGAAGGGGAAAGACATTACAAGCACATGAGAACATAAATCAGAGAAGTGAAGATACTTTAAAGGGCATGATCACCTGGATGCAAATGTATGATCCCTTTTTGTATCACCTACCTTTTGGCAGTATAACCATTAACGGATTGGAGTAAAAGCTAATTTCAATATTAAGTTAGAAGGAAGGATGAAGACACAGTATACACTTAATACAAAAATAATATAAAAAGGAAGTGTTTCCCTGTAAATATATTTACTTCTAAATATTTTTAAAGAAACTCAACAAATGCTATATTAAAGAAGCCCACAAGTTTTAAGTGAGGAAGCCAAAAGGTCTCCAGACAACAACGTGTTGGTCCTTCCCATAATGAACAGAGAGCTATAGTAGCCAAGGGTACTGTCAATTAAATAAATGAGCACATACTACAGTAATTTGGGGGAAAGAATGAGAAAATATTACATTCAGTATTGGCTCAGAAAGTAATTTAAGTCCATTTGATGGGGGTGGGGTGGGAAGTAGGCATGAGGTGAAAAGAATGCATTTTGATATAAACTATTAAAAAGAATTTAAGAAATAGAAATGACATGACAAATTAGTGCTTCCATCACACAAGTGAGAAAGACAGAATAACCATATTTGGACTTTTTCAGATCAGTGTCCCCTTTTCTGTTTAATAAGGCAGAAATTGAGAGGAGTAGAGGATGCCAACCAAGACCACACAAAAGAAATCCAGGCTACAAATTTAACATTTTTAGGCACTAACCATAATGTATCAAATTATCTAAAAGAATGAAAAATTCTAGTACCGGCCCCTAATGGACACATAAGGCATTTTCTTTGATTTGAATTCCAGAGAAATGGAAAATATTACAGTGGGTGTTATCATGAACAAAGAAGAAAAGGAAAACCACAAATAAGTGCAAGCAAAAGCAAGAAGGTCATTCTTTGTTCCTGACCTACATTCACATTTCTTTTAGGAAGGGACTAGTCCAGGAGAGCAAACCACAGTGGAGTGAAAGCAAGCCCTGGCCAGCAGATTCACCTACCCCAAGGGCAATTTGCAAACATATCACTGTGGGACAGAGGAGCTGTCAGAGCTTGGTAACAGGGCCCCACAGTGGCAGCTTCTCCTGGGGCTATCAGCCCACAACCTGGATGTCTAAAAATCACCTACCTGAACTTCCAGGACACAAGATGGTAGAGCAAACCCTAGGTCCTTGAATCCACCTCCCAGATTCTGAAAACCCAGGGATAAATACCCCATCCACTTTAAAATCCTGAAACAGTGGAAATAGCCTTAGGCCTGGGAGTCATAGAGGTAGGATATAACTGAAGAAGTATGGAGCCTGAACTAAAGGGCTGGAGGTGTTCCAACAGGTAGAAGATACTTTTAAACCTACACTGACCAAATTTGAAAAAAAAAATTGACTGAAGAAAACAAATCCTTAAAAAGTAGAATTTATGACCTGGGACAAGAGGTTCAAAATCTAACTGGGGAAAATGCCTCCCAAAAAAGGAGCTTCAAAACCTAACCGAGGAAAATCATTCACAAAAGTTAGAATTGAATGGAAGCTAAGGATTCTATGATGCATCTAAGGTCAGTCAAAGAAAACATAAAGATTGAAAAAAAAATAGAAAAAAAAAGTTTAAAATAACTCACTGCAAAACAACTGACCTGGAGAAAAGATCAAGGAGAGATAATGTAAGAATTATTGGTCTACCAGAAATCTGTGATGAAAAAAGCAGCCTAGACAACATCCTCCAAGAGATTGTCAAAGAAAACTGTCCTGAGGTACCAGAATCAGAGAATAAAATAATTATCAAAAAAATTTACCAGCCCCCTCCTGAAAGAGATCCCAAATTGAAAACTCCAAGAAATATAGTAGCCAAATTCCAGAATTATAAGGTCAAGGAGAAAATACTGAAAGCAGCCAGAAAAAAAAAAACACTTCAAATATCATGGAACTTCAGTCAGGATTACACAGGACCTAGAAGCTTTTACATTAAAAGATCAAAGGGATTAGAATTTGATATTTCATAAGGCATAAGAGCTTGGACTGCCACCAAGGATCAACCACCCAGCACACTGAACATAATCTTTTAGGCAAGGAGATAGTCCTTCAATGAAATATGGGACTTCTAACTTCCATACTTTCCTGATGACAAAGCCACAGCTTGATGGAAAATTTTACCTCCAATTACAAGACACAAGAAAGACATATAAAGGTAAACAAGGAAAATACACACATACACTAACATTCAAATGCACATAACTTGTGAATCAATAAGAGCAAACTGTTTACATTCCCTATACAAGAAGCTGATACCTGTTAATATTGACATTTATATAATCATTGTGACATTTATAAGGGATATGCATGGATAGAGAATGTAGGTATAAATGAAGTAATCTGATGATAAAAAAAAAGCCTTATTAAGGGGTACAAAGAGACTGTAATGGGAGAAAAGGAAAGGATGAGGCAGAAAAGGTAAATTATGCCACACAAAGAGGAATGAAAGCATATTATAGTAGAGGGAAAGAAGGGAGGGAGATGAACATCATAAGAACATTATTCTCATTGGTTCTGGTTCAAGGAAAGATCAACATAAATAATTAAGTTTAGATATCTAACATGAAAAGACACAAAAACTCATTATATTAGAGGGAAAGGAGGGAGGGAGAGGAGCACTGTATGAAATTTACTCTCATTGGTTTGAGTTCAAGGAGAGAATAATGTACTATGTTAAGTATAAAAATCTATTGGGCCCACAGGCAGTAGGAGGGGTAAGGGGAAAAAAGGGAGGGGGGGTGGTTAGAAGAAAGAGAAATAGTAGGAAGGGAAAAGGGTAGGTAAAAAGAGGGATGCACAGGGAGGGAATACTGAGGCAGTGGTCAGAAGGAAAACTTAAGGAGGCTAAGGGAGAAAGAAGAAATAAAAACATAAACAGTGGAGAGAATAGTAGGGAGGGAAAGACACAGAGAATAATCATAACTGTGAATATGAATGGGATTAACTCTCCCATAAAATAGAGGCAGATTGCAGAATGGATTAAAAACCACAATCCTACAATATGCTGTCTTCAAGAAACAAATATGAAACAAGGAGATATGCATGGATGTATGGGTTAAAGGTAAAAGGCTGGAGTAGAATGTTTTATGCTTCAGCTAAATTTAAAAAAAGCAGGGGTAGAAATCCTTATCTCAGATAAAGCTAAAGC
The DNA here is from genome assembly GCF_028583685.1 of Petaurus breviceps papuanus. Taxonomy (NCBI): domain Eukaryota; kingdom Metazoa; phylum Chordata; class Mammalia; order Diprotodontia; family Petauridae; genus Petaurus; species Petaurus breviceps. The sequence goes on from NW_027186352.1 coordinate 3,673,243, forward strand.
AGAAATAGATCCAATTAAAAGAGATAAGGAAGGAAACTATATCCTGCTAAAAGACACCATTGAGAATGAAGCAATATTATTGCTTAACATATATGCACCAAGCAGTATAACATCCAGATTCCTAGGATAAGTTAAGGGACTTAGAGGAAGAAATAGATAGCAAAATTATACTAGTGGGGGACCTCAATATCCCCCTCTCTAACCTTGACAAATCTACCTTAAAAAACACACACACAAGAAAGAATTTAAGGAGGTGAATAGAATGTTAGAGAAGCTAGATATGATAGATCTCTGGAGAAATTTGAATGGGGATAAAAAAGAATAAACATTTAGCTCAGTGGCACATGGCACATACACAAAAATTTACCATATACTAGGGCATAAAACCCTCACAATTCAGTGCATTAAGGCAGAAATATTAAATGTATTATTTTTAGATCATGATGCAATAAAAGTCATATGCAATAAATTGCCATGGAAAGATAGACTAAAAATTAATTGGAAACTAAATAACTTAATCCTAAAGAATGAGTAGATCAAAAAAGAAATCATAGAAACAATGAGTAACTTCATTCAAGAGAATGACAATAGTGAGACAACATACCAAATTTATGATATGTAGCAAAAACTGTTGTTAGGGGAAGTCTTACATCCCTGAATGCATACATGGATAAAATAGAGAAAATGGAGGTCAATAATTTGGGCATGCTAGTGAAAAAGCTAGAAAAAGAACAAATTGAAAATCCCTAATTAAATACTAAATTAGAAATAATGAAAACCAAAGGAGAGATTAATAAAATGAAAATTAAGAAAACTATTTAATTAATTAATAAAACCAAGAGCTGATTTTATGAAAACAAAACAATAAAATTGATAGACCCTTAGTCAATATGATAAAAAAGAAAGAAAACCAAATTATGAATATCAAAAATAAAAACGGTGAATCTATCTCCAATGAAGAGGAAATTAATACAATAATTAGGAATTATTTTTCCCAATTGTATACACATAAATTCGATAATCTTAGTGAAATGGATCAATATTTACAAATACATAAGTTGCCCTGATTAATTGAAGAGGAAGTAAATTACTTAAATAACCCCATCTCAGAAAAAGAACTTGAACAAGCCATCAGTGATTTCTCTAGGGAAAAAAATCTCCAAGGCCAGATAGAATTGCCTGCAAATTCTTGCAAACATTTAAAGACCAATTAACTTCAATACTTTACAACTATTTGAGAAAATTGGTGGAGTCCTATCAAATTCTTTTTATGTCACAAATGTGGTACTGATACCTAAATAAGGAAGAGATAAAATGGAGAAAGAAAATTGCAGACCAATTTCCCTCATGAATATAGATATGAACATTTTAAATAAAATATTAGCAAAGAGACTTCAGCAACTTACCATAAGAATAATACACATTGATGAGGTAGGATTTATTCCAGGAATGCACTGATGGTTCAATATTCAGAAAACCATAAGTATAATTGATTATATCAACAACAAAACTAACAGAAAACATGATTATCTCAATAGATGCAGAAAATGCTTTTGAAAAACATAACACCCATTCCTATTTAAAGCACTAGAAAGTATAGGAATAAATGGAGTCTTCCTCAAAATAATAAGTAGCATCTATCTAAAACCATTAATAAGTATTATATGTAATGGGGATAAGCTAGAAGCATTTCTAAAAAGATCAGGGGTGAAAGAAGGATTTCCACTAATGTCCCTCTTAATTCAGTTTGATACTAGAAATGTTCACAATAGCAATAAGAGAAGAAAAAGAAATTTAAGGAATCAAATTAGGCAAACAAGAGAATAAGCTATCACTCTTCACAGATGATATGAGGGTATACTTAGACAATCCTAGAGAATCAAGTAAAAACTACTTGAGATAATAAAATAAACTTTGCAATGTTGCAGGATACAAAATAAACCAACATACATCATCAGCATTCCTATATATTTCTAATTAAATACAACAGCAAGAGATAGGAAGAGAAATCCCATTTAAAGTTATTGTAGACATTATACAATATTTTTAATCTACCTGCCAAAATAAACCCAAGACCTATATGAACAGAGCTACAAAATGCTTTTCACTCAAATTATGTCAGATCTAACTAATTGGAAAAACATCAGTTGCTCATGGCTGTTGAGCTAATAAAATAAAACTGACAATTTTACCCTAAATTAAATTACATATTTACTGCCATACCAGTGAATTTCCCAAAAAAATTATAGAGCTAGAAAAATAGTAACAAGATTCACTTGGAAGAACAAAAGGTCGATATTATCAAGGGAATTAATGAAAAGAAATGCTAGGGAATGTGGCCTAGCCATACCAGACTTTAATATGTACTATAAAGTAGCAGTCATCAAACTAATTGTTACTAACTAAGGAATAGAACAGTGAATCAATGGAATATATTGGGTAAACAAGCCTCAGCAGCCAAGGAATACAGCAATCTACTGTTTGATAAACCTAAGGACTCAGGTTTTGTGGACAAGAACTCACTATTTCACAAAAAGTGCTGGGAAAAGTGGAATATAGTATAGCAGAAACTGGGCATAGACCAGCATCTAACACTATATAACAAAATCAAATTAAATGGCTGCATGATCTAGGTATAAACGCTAATAATGGAAGCAATCTGGGAAAGTAAGGGATAGTTTACCTTTTGCATTTATGGAGAAGAGATATTATGACTAAACAAGAGTTAGAGAGCATTAAAAAATGCAAAATACATAATTTTGAGTACAAAAAATTGAAAAGTTTCTGAATAAACAAAGCCAATATAACCAAGATTGAGAGAAGTGGAAAATTGGGAAAGATTTTTTACATCCAGTATCTCTGATAAAGGCTTCATTTCTGAAATATACAGAGAATTGAGTCTTATCTATAAGAATGAAAGTCATTCCCCAATTGATAAATGGTCAAAAGATATAAAGAGGCAGTTTTCAGAGGAAGAATTAAAGATATCTACAAGCATATGAAAAAATGCTCTAAATCACTATTAATTAGAGACATGCAAATCAAAACAACTCTAAGGTACCGTATCTCACCTGTCAGATTGGGTAAGATGAAAAAACAGGAAAATGATAAATGCTGGAGAGGATATGGAAAAATTGGAATGCTAATACATTGTTGGTGGAGTTGTAAACTGATTCAATCATTCTGGAGAGCAATGGGAACTATGCCCAAAGGACTATAAATAAGTGCATACCCTTTGACCCTGCAATGCCACTTCTAGGGTTGCATCCCAAAGAGATCATAGAAGTGGGAAGGGGCCCCATATATACAAAAATCTTCATAGCAGCTCTTTTTGTTGTGGCAAAGAATTGGAAATCAAAGTGATGCCCATCATTTGGGGAATCTCTAAACAAGTTGTGGTTTCTTAATATAATGCAATACTATTGTGCTTTAAGAAACAAGGAGCAGAGAGACTTTTAACAACCTGGAGAGACTTATACAAACTGATCTTGTATGAGAAGAGCAGAAGCAGGAGAAATTTGTACACAATTACAGACACATCGTATGTGTGATGACCAGCTTTGATAGACTGGGCTCTTCCCAGGAAGCTTAGAAGACAACTCCAAAAGACTCATGATGGAAATAGATACCCACATCCAGTGAAAGAACTACAGATTTTGATTGCAGATTGAAGCAACTACCTGCTCTCTTTCTTTTTCTTGTTTTGCTTTCTTTCCTCTTTCCTATTCTTCATTCCACTGGTTACAACCCTTCTTTACAACCTGATGTAATATAATGCCAAGGAAAGGCAACTTCCCAAGGTTCAGAATACCAGCATAGGGGCTCTCCATTTTATTTAGTGACCAACCAAGAACAGAGAAGATCAAAACATGACATCATTCCAAATACAGCATTTACTAAATGTGATTAAATAACCTCCAAGGACTACCCCACCCCAGGACCTTCCATTCATTCAATCAATTACAAAGTCCCTGTTCTAAATACTACTCCACCCCTAGGCTGTACCTTCATTTAGTCCACCACAAAGCCCCTCTTCTCAAATGGAGATTAGTTTCCAAACATAAGTAAAGTACCTTCATTTGTTCAATCACAGAGCACAAAACGGTCAAAAGTTCCCCACCCCTGGATCACAATTCAATCTACCCCAGAGTTACATCAAGTTTAAGCACAGCACTTAATACCCAAATGGAGGTCTTTTCTTCATCTTGACAGGAGGCAAGTTCTCAGCAATCTTAGTTCCTGGGGAGACAAGGCTTAGCAAGGCCACAAGATAAGTTGCCAGTCCCTTCATTAATTCATCCTCTGTCTGTAGAACAGTCCTAGAACCCCTGAAAACATTAGCAAAGCCCTCTCCCAGGATTTCTGTAAACATACAACAAGAAAATCCTTCTTCAGGGCTTCTGAACCAACAGAAAGGTTCCCAGACCCCTGCAACAACAGCACTGTCCTTCACCAGTGGACAGTATTCACTCTCTATTTGCAGGATAGTCTCAGGGCTTCAGCCAGGTTCCAGGACTTCTTCAACAACAGGACTGTCTTTCACCAGTGGACAAATCTGGCAAAACAACATCAAAACAGACAAAGTACCAGCAAAACAGCCATGTCTCCTCAGTCCTTGGCAGCTCCGGGGTCAGGTCTCAAAAGTCCAGGGCAATTCAAAGTGGCCCCCAGCAATCCTTCTCAGTCTCTCTCTCTCTGCTTTCACGAGGTACTGCTTCCAAAAAGTTCTTCTGCCTCTCTCTTGTCTCTCCAAATCTATGTTACCAACTCCTCCCAGTTCAGGACTTTCTTTTCACATCAACAAGTCCAACCCACAGGTGGGATTAACAAGCTCTGGGTTTTAACACAATCAGTTTGAAAACCAAGCCAATACAGGGGAATCTTTAATTGCCATTACTATCACACCTGACTAATGTTTAATGTGAAGGTATTTGCAGATCCTATGTTTGATTGAATGCCACCATGGTGGGTGGTGGGGGAAGAAAAAGAGGGGGAGAAAAATTGGAACTCAAGAGATTGTGGAACTTAATTTTGTAAACTAAAAGTTAACAAATAAATGAATAAAAACAGACTAGTTTATGCAAAAGCTCTGGAAAATCTTAAACTGTGAAAGAGTCAAGTAGACTTTCATAATGCTAATTGTTTCTCAGTAGGTCACACCCTCAGAGACTTTCAAGAGAATCCAAGTAGGTATTGGACAAGACAGTCACAAAGGTCTCTAAACTTTGAGTCAAAATATATGCGTACACATATATGGATGTTTCCATTTTCTCTCTATGTATCATGCTCTATAAGATTTCTCTCCTTGTGCTCTAGGCCTTTTTAGACCAGATCATAGCAATGGCCCAGCATATTAAGCATGTATAACTGAGCAGGACTTTGCATATCGTATATGGGTTTGATTATTCCTAACTGATGGACTGTGTGTGTTTTGGCCCTGTGTGCAAGAGATGCTGGTATATTATGATATTTAGTCATGGAAGGGGAATTAGAGTGCAGAAACCTGCAGAAGAAATGACAATGACTCAGCTTGGCATTTACATTTAATTAGAGGCCCAAGTAATTTTGGTTCTGCTGCCCAACAAAAGTGTCCTATGAATATCACTGAGCATTGAACTATTGAATGTCAGAATGACAGAGTGTTGGCCAGATAAAAATGAGCCTCCCTTTCTTTCCAGAGAAATTTGAATGCTGTAATAAAGTTTCATCCATGAAAAAAAGGCATAGTGCAGCATCCTCATTGGGTTTTCATTTCTGTGCTCACTAAGTCCCAGAGTCATTGAACAGAGACTCTGCCAGTTGTGAGAAATGGTGCCAAGGAAGTTCATTTTGTTCAGAACTATCATCTGTTTTTAATGAACTCTAATCATGAGGATAATTTCAAACATATGTTCAGCATATTTTAAAAATGTACTATCATTTAAAATGTGGCAAATCATTCATGTACATTATATAATATACACACATATATCCATACATACAATCATATATATATATATATATGCAGACACATGTACACATTCATAAACACTATGTATAATACATATACAAACATACATATACCTGAACATGTCCACAGCTAGAAAGGTATCATGGCATAATGTATAGAAGAAGAAGGCTGAGAGCCAGGATAAACTGAGTTAAATTTTACCCATGACAGTGGCTTTGTGATCTTGGGCAAGTTACTGCAGCTCTCAGTGTTCCCTAATACTGTATATTGCAGAGAAGGTGCCAACCTGCATCTGTAGAGGGAGATTCCTTACCAAGGAGTTCCCTATACTAGTGAAATCAAAGGTCTAGAACCTATACTTCTACATTTATATATGTATGCACATGAAACTTGGTGAAATGTATACATGTAAATATATATATATATATATGTGAGTGTGTGTATCTATACATACACATATGCATGTGGACATATATGTATGTGTACATATATCTAGGCATGGATTTTCACTTATATGTGTGTGTGCAGGCAAGGTTTTTTGTAGAGATTTTGCATTGATTCATTCCTAAGAGAGTTATGAACACTGATTTTTCCCTGATCAGAATCACAGGGCTTTCATTCCCCTGTGACTATGAAGCCCCTAGATAGGTGAGCACATTCTGAAAGACTGTTTCTATATTAGATTGGTTAAATTTTCCTACACTGAGTTATCTATTTATTGTGTCTCATGGATATACATAGACAGTCATCCATTCATTTCTAGATAAAACAAAATGGCTGAACATGCTCAGTGTGCATGAGGAAAGAAAGAAACCTAGAAATCCTGTCAATGTAAAAAAAATGTGAGAAGAAGGCTAAAGGGTCTCCAGAGAATACTGCAATTGAGAAAGTAAAGAAGAAATTATTATTAGAGCCTTTTCTGGGAAAGAAAGTGACTTCTTTCAGGAGATTCTAAGACCTCTTTATTGGGAATGTTCCTTTAAAATAATATCTCTTAAATAATAGATGTCATTGGGGTTTCTTAGAAACAGTAAAGGATTTGGAATCCAATTTGGATCTAGATTATGTCCAAGGGCTGGCAATTTGTTTCTCTTTTCATTTTATTTTATAAAAATGGGGAGGGGTGCTTTAGACAATATCATCATTAAAATCCCTTCCAGGTCAATAGCCAGTTATTCCTACCCCTCTTAACCCCTCCCCCCATTCAGAAAACAAATCTTGAAACAGCTTCAGCATCACCAGTGTTTGGAGACAAGCAGTTAATTCACATTTGCATTTTGTTCTTTGATAAATAAACTCATCTTCCAACTATAATGTGAAGGTGGCAATAATGGTATACAAATGTGTACCATTTATAGCTGTTCATTTGATCAGACATGTCAGCACTCAAGGCCCTTATGCCCTACATTCTATTCAGAAGTTCTTCCAAGCTCATATTCATTGTTTCCGTGATACTGTCCATCTCATCCTCTGCCATCCCCTTTTCCTTTTGCCTTCAATCTTTCACAACACCAGAGTCTTTTGCAATGAGTCCTCTCCTCATTATGTGACCAAAGGGTTTAACTTAAGCTTCAGTGTTTGTCCTTCTAGTGAGTAGTTTGAATTAATTTCTTTAAGCATTAGCTGATTTGATCTCCTTGATGTCCAAGGGATTTTCAACAATCTTATCTAGCGCCACAATTTGAAAGTATCGATTCTACAGCACTTAATTTTTGTTATAGCCCATCTTTAATATCTATACATTACACTTTGAAAAACCATAGCCTTAACTATGCAGACTTTTGTTGACAAGGTGATGTCTTTGCTTTTTAACATTTGTCCAAATTTGCCATACCTTTCCTTCCAAGGAGCAAGTGTCTTAAATTCATGGATACACTCACTACCTGTAGTGATCTTGGAGCCCAAGAAAATAAAACCTGACACTACTTCCATCTCTTTTACCGCTATTTGCCAGTGAGTGATGGTACCAGTTGCCATGATCTTAGTTTTATTAATATTAAATTTCAAGCCAGCTTTTACACTCTCCTCTTTCACCCTTATCAAGTTTACTTTTTCTCCACTTTCTGAGTGGTATCATCTGCATATCTGAGATTGTTGATATTTCTCCCAGCAATCTTAATTCCAACTTTTGATTTCCCGAGTGTTACATGATCCACTCTGTATAATAGTTTAATAATTACCTTTCCCAATTTTAAACCAATCAGTCATTCCATGCTTGGTTTTAACTGCTGCTTCTTGACCGATGTACAGGTACATCAAGAGGCAAGAAAGATGATCTGGTATTCTCATCTCTTTTAGGACTTGCCACATTTTGTGATGTTCCACATAGACAAAGCCTTTAAGTGTAGTCAATGAAGCAAAAAAAGATGCTTATCTGGGACTCCCTTGCTTTCTCTGTGAATCAATGAATGTTGGCAATTTGGTTTCTAGTTCCTGTGCCTCTTCTAAAATTAGCCTGCTTGAGGCAGGTTGGTGAAGCAGTGAATAGAGCACTGACCCTGGAGTCAGGAGCACCTGAGTTCAAATATGGCCTCAGACACTTGATACTTGTATGACCTTAGGCAAGTCAATTGCCCCAATTGCCTTTCTTTTCCCCCTCCAAAAATCAGCCTGCTTCTCTGGTAATTCTTGATTCACATATTGATGAAGCCTAGCTTGAAGAATCTTAAATGTAACCTTGCTGCATGTGAAATGAGGGAAGTTTTTCAGTAATTTGAACATTTTTTGGCATTGCTCCTTAGCACTAGGATGAAAACGGATGTTTTCTGATCCAGTAGCCACTGCTGAGTTTTCCAAACTTGTTGGCATATTGAGTGCAACTCTTTGATGGCATCATTATTTAAAATCTTAAATAGCTCAGTGTAATTCTGTCACTTCCACTAGCCTTATTGTTTGCAATACTTTGTAATACCACTTACTTCATTCTCTAGGGTCTCTGGCTCTACATCAGTGACTACACCATCATCGTTACTGGTAATTTTAAAATCTTTCCTGTAAAATTCTTATGTATATTCTTGCTACCTATTCTTAATTTCTTCTACTTCTCTTAACTGAAGTCCCTATCAATTTTGGTTTTGATCATGCCCATTTTTTTGTATGAAATGTTCTCTCGATATCTCTATTTTCTGGAAAAGATCTTCCTTTCTCATTGTCTTGTTTTCTTCTATTTCTTCTCATTAATAATTTCATGAAAGCTTCTTCTTTCTCTTTTATATTCTCATTATTTCTGTATTCCATTAGGTGTATCTTTCTCTTTCCTTCATTCCTCAGCTTTTAAAAAGACTCATCAGGCAACCATTTTGCTTTCTTACTCTTTCTTTGGGATTTTATCATTATTGTTGTTGCTGTCTCCTGTACTATATGATGAACTCCTGTTCATAGTTCTTTAGGCACCCTATCAAACAGATCTAATCCCTTAAATCTTCCCCTTTGTATGCATAAGGGATGTTATTGAGATCTGAGCCACAGGCAGTTGTGGGTTTTATTTTAACTGACTGTGGAGCTTCTCTGTGTTTTGCTACAAAGTGTATCATCAATATCATAGTGACATTCACTATTAGGAGATTTCTACATGTAGAGTTGCCTTTTGGAAAAGAGTGTTTGCTATGAGGAGGGAGTTATCATTAGAAAACTATTCACCTTTGCCCCTCTTCCTTTTGTATTCCAAGACCAAACTTGTCTGTTGCACCAATTCTCTTTTGATTTTCTTCTTTGGCCTTCCAATCCCCTTTGACGAATGAGACACTTTTATGTTCATATTATAGGAAGTCACAGGTCTTTATAGACATTTGCAACTTTGGCCTCTTTGGCATCAGTGGTATAAACTTGTGTTAAAGGTGATTTTGAATGATTTGCCTTGGATTTGAATAAATACTATCCTGTAGTTCTTGAGATAATTACATTGCTTTTATCACCTTTGTATTGACCATGGGGGTTACTCCATTTCTTCTAAGGGATTACCTTCATTAAACTCACACATTCCCATTCATTTGATCTCACTGATAGCCAAGGGGTTGATGTTTAATTTTTCCATCTCTTGTTTGACCACATCTAACTTTCCTTGGCTCACAAATCTTCCCTTCGAAATTCATAGGCAATTTGGATCTGTTCAGGGTTGGACTGTCCTTTGGTCACCAGACCCATCCTCAGCTGTGATTGCTTTTAGCTTTGACAAAGCCACTTCATCCTTTTTGGAGGTGTTTGTAGTTGTTACCTGCTCTGCCAGTATGAAAGTGTTTAGTACAGTGTGTTGGATACCTTCTGACCCTAAGAGCTCATCTTTCCATGTTATATCTTTCATCATTTCAGTACTTCCCATGGGGTTTCTTGGCAAGATATAGGAATGGTTTCCTCTTTCCTTGTCCAGTGGATCACCTTTATTTTTTTAGAAATATGAGTATCATAATACTGATTTTAGGCAGGTGCCCCCTTCTGGGAGTTTCACAGAAGTTAAGGTATTTATGCAAGGACTAATGATGAATAAGTAAATCAAGCAGAAATGGGACCCAGATCTTTAGATGTCACATTAACTGTTATGTACTAGGCCATATCTCACTACATAGTGCATTGATTTCAAACTGCCTAATATGCTTACTGGTTGAGTAACTGACTGAAAAAATTTATTAAGTGATTACTGTTTTCTGTATTAGAAATCGTTTGTAGGGATACAAAGTAGGAGGAAGTGGGTGAAAGCCCTTACTTATGAATCAGAGGATTCCTTTTCAAATCCTGCTACTGATTTTTAATACCTGTGGGGACATGGGACAAGTAGCTTATCCTCTCTGAATATTAATTTCTTCAGTTGTAATGTGAAGAGGTTGAACTAGATGCCATCTGAGGTCTCCTCCATCTTTCAATCTAAGAACCTCAGTTTATGATGTCTATGCCTACATGACTGAGTTGTGTCTGATCATATATAGAATTGTATCATACCATATAAGCAAGAAAATATACCTGACAGCAGGCATCACTAAAACTGGAACTAACCTTCCTCATGTTCTGTCTCCAATGCATCTATAATCAGCCAGTTAAGGGTTGGAATATAGGTCTCATTTCATCCTTCCTCTCATAGCTAATATGAAGTGTATATTGTATCCACTACAACCATACCTACATTTTCCACATAACACTGAGACTCTGCCACTTTCCCTCACTGTACAAGTTGCCTATCTCTCCTGTTTTATACTGGGAACTAACTCCTCAAGTGAATTAGCCTGGCACCAACAGCAGAAATTGTTCATATTCATTGGGATAATACATCCCTTCCCCCAGATCATACCTACCACCTTGTACCCAGATCACTGCTGCGCTGAGGACTCTACCCCTAGAAGGTGAGTCAGTAGCATCTCCTCCTGAATCCTCATTACTTGGCCTTTCAAGGCAACATGAGATTGAATTAACTTTCTTATTGGTCTTATCACAAAAGCTGAATTTGAAATTCACTTTCTGAACTCAAGTGGAAGATATTATCTCTATGCCTACTGAATGTTATTGTATGAAACTTGGCACAAGCTTCTAACATGTCAGGATCTGTTTGACCCTGGTTATGTTGTACAATATGTTAAGGACCTTTCCTAGCCTTGGGCAATTTGCAAATTGATAAGTACGCTGAAGTCAGTCAGACCTGCCTGAGGCAGCAATAGTCCCTCAATTTCAGTTTCAAGGCTAGAATACAATGAGACACTTTCATTCTTTCTAGCAATTAAAAAAAAAGATGTACATAGCCTTAATAGTGAAAGGAGATTCAGTGAGGTTGCAGTATTGATTCATTTGAGAACGATATTCTTGTGCCCTGGATGGTCATGCAATTAGTCTGTCAGTCAGGTACCTCAGGAAAGAGCTAGAGTTTCTCCTACTCAGTTGACTAGGAAACTACACCAATGACCTGAGCCTTGGTTCTCCTGCACCAATTAAGTCTCAGCTATACTCTCCATGCATTTAAGAAAAAGACATAGACTATCCAACACCTCAGAGGGAAGGCATGAGCAGTGGAGGGGGAAACTAGATACCAGAAAGCTTCAGTAAGAATTTGGTATTGGAAGTGAGTATTGAAGGAAGAAAGGAAGCCAAATGGTGGAAGTGCAAAGGGTGATTGGGAAGATGGAGTGTTGTATGTGAGGAATAGCCAGAAAGCCAAGGGCTACAGGAGTCCAGAGAGGAGAGTAAGACGACTGGCAATATATAAGGGGGTCACATTTTAAATGGATTTGTATATAAAGGGATGATTTTATATTTTATCCTTGAAGTTATGGGAAGCCATTGGAGTTATTTGACAGAGGGTTTCCTCAAGCCACCATCTCACATCATTAAATGGCTACTGGACATTTCACAATGGATGTCCCAAAGCCATCTCAAGCTCAACATGTCTAAAGGAGAAAATCTGGTCTTTCCCTGCAAAGCTTCCTTTCACCAAAATGTGTCCATTACTGCCAAGGGCATTCTTACATCGCCAGTCATCCAAAGATGTTAGCACTGTTATTGTCCTCAGATCCTCACTAATCCCTCAAAATTACAATCAGTTGACAAATGTCATAATTTCCACAGTCAAAATATATCTTGCTTACACCACCTTCTCACTCCCAGAAACATGAGTACACACACTCATTAGATCATCATTGATGTAGTACAAGAGTTTCATCATTGTTTTCCTTTTCTTAAGTCTCTCCTCATTCCAATCTATCTTTCACAAAACAAGGGATCTTCCTAAATCTTAATTCTGCCAAAATTATTTTTTAACTTGTTAAATACAGGAGGTTCCCTATTATTTCATGGTTGTATATAATATATGTGTATATGCATATATAAACATACACATGCGCATATTTACACATACACACATGACATATATACATATATGTATTCATGTGTGTATGTATATATGCCTTCTACAATCTGACTTCTTCCTCACCTGACAGTTTGATTATTCTATCCTCCCCTCCACACACTCTATGAGCCATTCACTATACCTCGTTGCTTTTGTTTGAATCATTATCATTCCATCACTCTTCATGGTGACCATTCATTAACCCTAATGACCAGAAGACCCTCATTCTCAGTACTTCTAGGTTTTTTTTAGCTTTCTTCAAGGATCAATGAATGTTCTTTGATTGATGAAAACTGCCCCCTTCTCTTTCTTACTTCTTCTTTTTCTATTTCTCTCTTTATCTCCCTTTTTCTGTCTTCTTTTCTGCCTCTCTGTGTCACTTTCTCTCTCTCATTTACTATCTGTCTCTGCCTCTCTCACTGTTATACATGCACACACCACTCAAATTATCTTCTATTCAATTCATATCTGCGTATTTTATTTTCCCAATATGCTATATCTTTGAGGTCAGGGACTCATTTTGATTTTAACTGTCATATTCCCAGAGCACAGTATAGTACCTTCCATATGGTAGGAATTGAATAAATGTTTGTACTATAAATGAATAAATTAAGTAATTTACAAAATGGCTTTCTCAGGGCATTCAATCTGTAGTGTACTTAGAGAAAAGGTAAAAATCAGCACTGAATTAGAAGAATGGGCACAGCAATCATGTATAGTGACTCCAATCTGACCTATTTTAGCAAACTATTGACTTTGAAATTGATAAATGGATAAGGACAAAGAAATTTATGACAATTAGGATAATTGCTTACAGCAGTATTATTGTTGTAAAACAGTAGGTATAATGAGGAGGCCAAAAGATCCTACAAAACACTGGGGCAAGAAACTGTTCCACTGGGAAGAAGATCAGGAATGGTGTCATTATCAAATAGACAACTGAAAAGATCTCAACAACAACTAATCCCTAGCCTGCATTCTTCACATTTCGAGAACTCTTATAAGCATGCTCACATCAGTTGGGAATAGGGCAGAGAACAAGCAACTCTTCGGAGGATGCTATGGAGAGTGCCCCTCATTTTTATAATCACACCATAGGGTGTGAGACAGACACAGAGCAGTACAGAGAATGGTGCCTTAAGTGTATTCCTTGCCAATTGCATAAAAGCATTGGAGCTCATAAATGAAATACAGCTTTAAAGATTCTTCTCCTTGAAATATGAAATGTGTATGTTAAGATGATGGAAGATCCCAAGGTCACAGGCACGTGAAATAAGCTCTGTAGACAAATAAAATGGCAATTATAGATTTCATGCTGGTGAGGAATAGGGAGGCACTTTCCCTTTATTACCTTATTTGACCAGTGAAGAAACTGGGTCCCAAAGACGTTGGGTGACATGTTCAGGATCACACAGGTAGTAAATGACATAAATGTAGTAGAGTTCAGGTCATCTGACTAAAGAAATCCAGCTCTTTTCTATTGCATATTGCTATCTCTCAAAAGATTGACTGAATGACTGAAAGAATAAATGAATGATTAAATTCACTTCACAGTCCATGTGCTATAACTCAGTATAATATCTGGCACATAATAGGTGCTTAAGAAATGCTTGTCATCTTGGATATCACTACTGTTTGATAACAGGGTTTCACTTTAACAATCATACAATCTAGAGCTCCTTTGTCCTTCTGTGTGCACTCTACTGCTGTTCTCTCAAATATCTTGAAACGAATGCTTGTGAAGAAGTGGACAGGGGCCACTTATGTTTGCTAATTTTTCCTGCTCACATCCCCATGTAGAGGGAGAAAACAGATGTTACCACTTGTTTTATTTGCTGTTTTTCATTTTACACACCTCGTCCAAAGATGTTTCCTTCTCTCCACTCTATTTGGATGGTCCCTGTGGCCTGTGATGATGTGGAATGAATGACTACTGTGTGTGTGAATGTGTGTGTATGTAAGCATGTGAATGCATGCACATAATGAAGGGGAGTGGGGATCTATTTATCTAATCATAGAACTTTTATCACTTGCTGTCATCAACTTTAAAATAAGAATAATGATGAAGATGGTGAGGATGATGATGCAATACTCACATATACACATTGTTTTAATGTTGGAAAAGTGCCATTTATACACACACACATATTATCCCATCAGCAACTTTGTAATGTAGTGATATTATCAGCCCCATTTCAGAGATGAGGACATTTAGGCTGAGGTTTTAAATGACTTAGCTGAGATCACATAGCTTGCAATGTCAAATGCGAAGAAATGAGAGGCAGAGGGAGAATGAAGACAACTAAGAAAGTGGAGATACAGCCAATTAATCTGACTCAGCACAAAGCTTTCTTCTGGTGCAACAGGACCGCCCAAAGTCTAAGGAATGTAGACAGAACTGCTTTCCTGGAAAACTCCTCTTCTCACCTTTTTCTTCCCATTGTTTCCACATTTGGTTAAGATTCACATTCCCTGGTTTCGCAGGGGCCTGGTGAACAGAAAGAAATGGAACTGTTTCAAATGGTCCTTGAAGATTAAAATAACAGGTCAGTGATTTGTATTTAGATTATTAACCTGGACTTTTCATCCTGAAGTCACCCATCCCATGTCTTCTCCTTGTCAGGTGGGTAAACTGGAATAAAATAGTAAAGATTCTAGTGTAGTGGCCCCAATTGCAGCATCACAGCCATGTTCTTTACCACACCAAAGCAAATTTCTTGTCCTCTCCCTCTGTCCATGGTCCTAGCAGCCTGAGTGGATACCCACTCTGGTACCCGGGAAGAGTTGAAGCAAGAACAGTGAGAGTGTACCTAGGGATAAGATTTTAAAGGGTTGTCATATGGGTATAGAACTATGCAGACATCTCTTAGAGACTGGGGCTGCCAGACTATAAGGGGCCTGGGACAGAAGTGGCAGTTTACAGAGGGCTGGGTGCTTGCTTAGGTGTCCACACAAGATCAGTTGCAAAAGTGATAGAAATATTAGTAACTGTCCCTGAAGGACCTCTTAGAATGGTGAATCCCTTCCTCCCTCCCCACCTAGGAGCAGAGGTCAGTTCTTTAGCAGCATAATTTTGAAATGATCCTTTCTGTAGAATAGGTGGATTAGAATTTGTTTCTCCTGTCACCAAAGGAAATAGCTGAGATTTGGGGCATGGGGAGGGGGGCTTTTAGTCTGTCAATTTCTTCCTTCATACCTACCTACTTTCTGTTTCTTTGTACATCCCCCATCCATGCTAGGAACCGATGTGCCCAGAATACCAGGTCCTGGTGAATTGTTTTCCTTAGAATGCAAACAAATAATGCATGAATAGAATTCCAACAGAGTAGTAATGGATTTGGTTTGGTTCTTTATTATTCATGAGTAAATGTACAAAGAAAGAAGAAAACACACCCTTGCTCCTGGCTCCCTGACTTTCCTCCTTTCTCAGTTCCTGAAAATATGAGGCATTGGCTCTCCCCAAACCCTGAGATTACCCCTGTGTTTGCACCCCAAGTTGCCACACATGCAGTGGGTTCTGTTCCATAAAATACCTATCCACCTTGTGCTTTCATCATGGCAAGTTCTACCAACCCTGACCCAGGTCCAGCCCTTCCAGGACACAGGAGAGGCCTTTGAGAGCTTTTGTGGGCAAGTCATCTCCCATTTCCATGTTGGCAACTTCCATGGCTAAACTGAAATACTTTAAATATGGCCAAGGGCAAAAGCACTGGGGCTTCAGGTTGAAAGCAAAGGGGAATGGGAGGGGCCTGCCCTGCCTTGCCTGCTAGTCAGTCTAATAGTAAGAGCAGTAGATTTGGAGTTAAAAGACCTGGCATCTAGCACAGCTCTATGACTTCTGAGCTTTGTTATTTGGAAAGTATCTTAACCTCAGTTGGTCTCTTTCATTCTCTCTGTAAAGTGAGGGGGGTTACACTAGATCAGCTCTAAGGTCTCTTATGCTCAGTGTCTCCATGCTGGATAGAGTGCTGGACCTGGAGCAAGAAGACTCGTCTCCTAAATGGTCAAAGGATATGAACAGGCAGTTTTCAGAGGAAAAAATTAAAGATATGTATTAGCATATGAGAAAATGCTCTAAATCATTTTGATTAGAGAAATGCAAATCAAAACAAATCTGTGGTACCATATTTCACTGGAAAGATTGGCTAACATGACAAAACATGAAAATGACAAACACTGGAGAGGATGTGGAAAAATTGGAACACTAATGCATTGTTGCTGGAGTTGTGAACTGAATCAACCATTCTGGAGAGCAATCTGGAACTATGCCTAGAGGGCTATAAATAAATGTATACATATCCTTTTCCCCAGCAGTACCACTTCTAGGATTGTATCCTAAAGAGATCATAGAAGTGGGAACAGGACACGTATGTGCAAAAATATTTATAGCAGCTCTTTTTGTGGTGGCACAGAATGGGAAATCAAGGGGATGCCCATCAATTGCAGAATGACTGAACAAGTTGTGGTATGGAACGGAATACTATTATGTTATAAGAAAAGAGGAGCAGATAGACGACATAATAGGCTGGAGAGACTTATATAAACTGATGTTGAGTGAGGAGAGCAGAATCAGGAGAAGTCTGTACACAATCACAGACACATTGTATGTGTGACCACTAACCTGGGTAGCCTGGCTCTTCTCAGTGATACGAGGGTATAAGACAACTGCAGAAGACTCGTAATGGAGAGGGCTATCCACATCCAGAGAAAGAACTACAGAGTCTGAATGCAGATGGATGCAAACTACCTGCTCTCCTTCTTTCTCTTATTTTGCTTTGTTTCATCTTTCCCATTGTTCATTCCATTGGTTATAATCCTTCTTTACAACCTGGCTAATGTTTAATGTGAAGGTATCTGTAGATCCTATATATGATTTAATGCCATCATAGGGGACAGGGGAAGGGAGGGAGGGAGAGAAAATTTGAAAATCAAGGGATTGTGGAACTGAATGTTGTAAAATAAAAGTAAATAAATTAATTAATTTACAAAAAAAAGAAGACTCATCTAGAGGAGTTCAAATCTCATCTTATATACTTATTAGCAGTGTGGCCTTGGGCAAGTCACAACACTATTTGCTTCAGTTTCCTCATCGGCAAAATGAGCTGGAAAAGGAAATGGCAAACCATTTTAGTATTTATGCCAAAAAAACACAAATAGGATCACTTGAAATGACTGAAAAATGACTCAACAAGAACAAAGATCCCTTCCTGCCCTAGACCTTATGGTACGATGATTCAATGGAACTTTGGACTAGAAAGGTCTGTAGGGCCCCTCCACAGTCTGCGTGTCATGGTCTATTAGCCCTATGATGGTGGCAGACTAGGGAGCACTTTAACAGCCTTTCCACATCACATGCTCTACAATTCTCTTGCACAAATAGTTGGGGTGACTTTGAAGGAAGATAATGTAAATATTCTAGCCTTGGATTCATTCTGCAATTTCAAATTTGAAACTTCTAAAAGGGATATTTTCTGCCTGAAACTTGATTTCTCTCAGCACCTTAGAGGGAGGGTGATCCAGCTCCCACACCACAGCACACCCTAGCACACCACAGCACACAATTCCACCCCACTGCACACAACACCACACCACACAACACCATACCATACCACACAATATCACCCTACCCCACCCCACACCTAACCACACATCACCACCTTACCCCATACAATCCCATCCCACCCCATATCACACCATACCACACCCTAGCACATCACAGCACACCACCCCACTCCACCCCACACAACACCACCCAACTCCACCCCACACCATACCACACAACACCACACCATACAACACCACAGCCCACCACCCCACCCCACACCATCCCACCACACCCCACACAACACCACCCCACACAACACCACACCACACCATACTAATCCTCCTACTACAGAGTCAAAGACAGAATAGTCACTCTTTTCATGGCCATGAAAGCATTCTTAAGAACTTATCTTTTGGCCATCAGCCTTTGAGTACTCACCCGTATTTGTCCACATCCCTTGGGATTCCCTAAACACACATCTGACCATATCACACACACCCCTTCACCCTCCATTAAGATCTAATGTTTTCATGTTGTCTCTAGAATCAAAGATAAAAGCCTTTGCCATGAAGGCTCTTTCCAGCTTGCCTACAAACCCCCTTGGCAGAATTATCATGTGATTGAGGAAGCCAGGATACATTCAACAGGATTCTTGGCTCCCCCATTAGATTGGGATCTCCTTGAGGCTGAGGATTGTCTTTTGCCCTTTTTTTATCCCCATTGATTAGCACAGTGCCTAATACATAGGGGGTACCTGATAAATGCTGATAGATGGATGAGTAATAAATTTAGGGTCAGAAGGTTCAAAGCCTTCTTCAGACACTATGACCTTTGGCAATTCATTTGACTTGTTATTTCATCTGTCGAATAGGGATGATAGTAGTACCCAATTCACTGAGTTGTTGTGAGGATCGCATGATCTAAGCTTTTAAGTGACATGAATACTAACTCTCCATTTTCATTGTTATTTAGTCCCTTCAGCCATGTCTCTCTCTCTCTGAACCCATTTGGGATTTATTATTTAAGATACTGGAGTGGTTTCCCATTTCCTTCTCCAGCTCATTTTATAGATGAGGAAGCTGAGGTAAACAGGGTTAAGTGACTTGCCCAGGGTCACACAGCTAGTTAGTGTCTGAGACTGGATTTGAATTCAAATCTTCCTGATTCCAGGTTCAGTGCTCTACCCACTTCCTCACCTCCCTGTCTACTTTTCATTACCCTTGCACTTATGTCTGAGCCAAATTGAGGTCTTTACAGGAGATCCCATTGTTCATGTTTGTGCTTTTGCAAGGCTCTCCCCTGTGCTCTTATATGCTGGGCTTCCCTAGCTTCCTCCAAGGTTTAGTGGCTCTTCCAAGAGGTCTTTCTGACCACTTAATGGTTTCATATTTCAATAGTGCACATGACCTCTTTGTGGCATTGAGTTCAGAGGAGAGCAAGAATGGTACAGTGGAGAGAGAAAGATCAATGCAAAGCTGGAAGGATTCAGCTTCAAGTCCCACCTTGGACACACACTGACTGTGTGACCCTGGACAAGTCATCTAACCTATCTCTAAAATTAAACATGAGAGAAAAGCCACAACAAACCTCATTGGGTAGAGGATGGTTCTTCCCATTTGTCTCATTTACCAAAGACATCACAGGTTGCTATTCCCATGCATATAAGGCAGGAGTAGACGATCTGCCTACACACTCTCTCCTCCCATCAGACATCAGCGCCTTGGTGGCATATTTCATTTTTGTCATGGTGTTCCCAGTGCTTATCATATCAGCACATAGTATGTACTTAATAAATGCTTGTTGATTTAGTGATTGACATCACACCTTGTTCATGGAAATAGCAAAGTTTTAGGGTACTCTAAACTGGCTCTATCCCCTAAACCCTCAAGGATACTGCTCCAATACCATGCTATGAGAGACTCAGATGTTTGGGACTTTAACTCTCTTGCACTTGATTCAATTTTGTCTTAGCCCATGCTAGCCAGACCTTGCTTGGGACTCACTAACTCTGATTCCTTGAAATTGATGTTCTCTTCTCCCCTGGGGTCATGCTTCCCTGTTTTGTGCCTTAAGAAACTGTAAGAAGTCACATGTTCATAACATCTCTGACTTTAGGACAGCTCAGATTTCTGTATTTGGTGAACTCATTCTCTTATGTTATTTTGCAGTTGATTTTGTCTTATTTTGCAATTTTGCTTTGTATGTGCAGAGGCCACTTATCTTGGAAAAGCAGTGGATTTGGAGAAAAAGTGCTGAGATCTGAATGCTCACTTGGTTGTATAATATACTGATGACCATGGAAAAAGTCTCTTTTGCTGGGTACCAGGGTCCCCCACACCCCCACACCCAGTGAGTACTCACTGGCAACTGTCTGTTCGGGCTACCCAACAAGTGCACGTGGAAGAAACCAGTGCAGGTGTCCATGGACAAAGTGAAATACCATCCTTATTTATAATTCAAGAGGAGACTTTATTGTTAAGAGTTTATCATTTTTTTTTCCATTGAGTAATTTTGGCAGTTTTGAAAATTGTAAAATGAAAGGGTCTCATTTAGGATGGGATGCTAAATAACCCCTCTGGGTCCTGAAAGAGTTAAGGTGACTTTTAATGTTGCTTCAGAGAAATCTATCAACAACAGATTGAGGTGCAGATCAACTTTTCCTTATGCCAATAAGGTCAACAATTTAAGAAGCATTTATTAAATGCCTACTATATACCATGTACTGTCCTAAGTGCAAAGTATACAAAGAAAGTCATATAGTCCATGACTTCAGGGGCTCACATTCTTTATTTAATCAACAAGCAATTATTAATGACTTTACTATATACCAAACAAAGATGAAACAATTCTCATTCTCAAAGGGGTCATGTTCTGTTGGATCCAGAATGTACATATGTCAGTGCGTAAAATGAATGTCAGGGAGTTTGGGGGAGTATTCATGAAACTACAGATGGCAGCTTTAAGTGCTCTGGATGCCTGAGAACGTGTCCTAAGCCATTCATTGAAAAAGGTACAGGAAGGTTAGACTGGCTTTAATGATGGCCTTTTGGTCTGAAGGATTGTGGAATCTCTTTTTTGCTGTTTGCCACTTTGCACCAGATATGTTACTGCTAGGTCACCTCTTTTACACATGGGACCTGTCCAATTCCTTTCCAGGCTCCACTCCCAGACTCCATGTAGTTTCCTGATGTGTCTGCCATTGGTTGCTCAGTAACCTTTGCTGGATCCCTGATACAGACTATTTTGGGTCTTTAAATCTCTCCTCAAATTAACATCCTATCATCCCAGACTCATACACATCCCTCCCCTCCTTGCACTCTCAGGTGTAGTCATAACAGACCTCTCTGCTGTTCCTGACACCTGACACCCCACCTTCCAACCTGTGTACCTTTGTACCAGCTGTCGCCTATGAAGACCATGTTCGATCTCAGATACAGAGAATGGGAAGGAATTCAATAGGAAATGGAAAAGAAGGTTATTTAAATCATAGAAATCATCTGAGCAATTGCATAGAGTACAGGGTTGGATAAGGAATAGGATTTCTTTCCCTTTAGGAGAAGTGTGGAGTGAGGGCCCTTGGGAAACAGAAGGGCTTTTATGGGATGATCTAAATGGTTTTTTGATACTTCTTTGGATGCATGACAATTATAGAAGTACAACTAGCTTTAATAACACTAACACATTTGTAAGGTTGTAAAACAAAGAAAATTGCACAGTACCCTACCTGATAATGAAATGATAACTGTTTTCTTAGAAAACTGAAGAAAGGTATCTACATTTAGAAAAAAAAATGTAAAAAAATGTTTAGCAATAAGTTGAAAATATTCTAAGCTTGCCCAATGGGGGGAAAATTTACAGTTACCACTCAATCTGATTGGAATTCTCAGAGTCACTCACTTTTTTTCAGAAAGTGTTTATCTTGCCCAGGTTTTTCTCAATGTCACAAGCTTATAAAAGGTTTTATGAAAGGACATCATTATTACTAAAACCATATTCCATTAAACCTGCAAATTTACATGAGTTTAAGTGAATTCTCTGTCTGTGGCAAACACTCCCAGGCACGGCAGACTGTTGAAGGCTCTAACTGTGTTAATAGTTCAGGAAACTAACAGAATAATGGCCCATTTCCAGGATGATTGGCGCACTCATTAAAATTAGCGATTTTGTTTGACTTTTCAGTAAGTCATGGCCAGTCTGGTCAATTGAAAGTCACGAAGTTAGAATCACAAACTTGCTTGTTGTTGGGCATCCCCTAAGAGGTTCTGTTATCAAGCCTGATGTTGATGAAGGATTTTGTATACAAAATGTTTGACAAATGGTCTTCCAAGCTTCTAGGGAAGAGCACTGCCCAGCTTCCACAAGCAACACATTCCTGTCATGGGCAGCCCTAAAGGTTGGGATGTGTGATTGACTTGAGGTCTTAGTGCAACTTGCATTCATTATTCTTTGTTCTGCCTTGGGGACAAGAAGAATAAGGTTAATCCAATTTTCATGTGACATCCTTTCAAATCCTTAAAGACTGTGTCATGTCTTCCTACATCTTCTCTAGCCTAAACATCCTTAGTTCCTTTAAACAACCCTGCTATGTATTAATATGGATTAAGTGCTTACTATATGCAAGACACTGATAAGCACTGAGAATATAAATGTAAAAATATCCCTTTTGGATATTGCCTTTTCATAGTCAAAAGTGTGGTAGTAAAGGGGAGAGTAAAATTACTTTTATATAAAGAAAATAATTAAATCATAAAAGAGATTCCTGTGCCTTGACAGGACAGGAAAAAAAATTAGATTAATAAAAACTGCTAAAATCTAAGTGTGAAGAAACACTTTATATACAGGCTATGAGGGGTTTGAGTGCCAAAGAGAGGGACAGCAAATGAACTGTGGCATAAATAGAAAGGCTTATATGTCTTTGTAAGGGATGTAGGGTGTTGCCTCAAGTGTTTATTAAAAATTTCTTAGTTTAAGTAAACAGGGAGAGAACTTTCATGAATTAAAAATGGATAGAATCTGAGTATAAATAAATTTTAATAAAAAAAACACAGATTAAATTGAAATGAGCCTCTTTGAAGATTATGGGATAGGTGGATGTACAGACCCGAGGAAGATAGTAAGTTTTGATTGAACATGCCAAGTTGGATATATCTGTAGGATTCTATTGGAACTGTCCAAAAGAGGGTGGATGTGATACTGGACCATGGTAGCAAGGGTAAGTCTAGATGCAAAGATCTGGGAATCATCTGCATAGAGATAATTATTGAAGATTTCAATTGACATGATCAGTTACTGAATGATCATCTCCAAATGATGATACAAGCTCACTAAGTGAGATAGTATAGAAGGAGAAGACAAAAGGGCTTAAGAGAAGGTTTTGAAAGATTCATAAAGTTATTGGCTGTGTCTTAGAGATTGAGCAAAAGACACTGAATACTGGTCAGTCGGGATGAGGAGCCAGGAGATAACAATGTCACCAAAAATAAAGAAATAAAAAAACAAAAACAGGAAAAAGAGAGTATGCAGGAGACTGATGGACAGTGCCAACTGGTACAATGAGGTTAAAAAAAGTGATGTTGAGAAAAGTCCATTATATTCAGTTATTAAGACATCATAAACAAGTTTAAAAGGAATAGTTTCAGCTAAATTATGAGGCTCAAAGTCAGAATGAAGAGGAGCTAGAATCAAGTGAGTGGAGAGGAAGCAGAGACTGAAAGTGTAGATGGCTTTCTCCTGAAGTTCAGTTGAGATAGGAAGGAGGGATGCAGGATGGAAACCAAAGGGAAGGGTCACATCAAGTGAGCATTTTTCAAGGATGGGAAAACATGAGCATGTTTATATGCAGCAATGAAAGAGGAAATAGGGAAAAGTTTGATGATTGGCAAAAGAGCAAAGACAAAGTTCAGGTCACTTTGCTGGAGATGATTGAATGGTATGGAAACAAAAGTACATTATAGGAGTTTGTAGGCACAGAGAAGAGCATGAAAGACAGAACTGAAGGAGAATGTTTGGGTAGAATACATTTGAGTGATATCAGAAGAAGAGGATGGGAAAAGATGGAGTTGATAGTTAATGGCCTTGACCTTTGTGTGTGAGGCAAAGTCCTCAGCTGGTTAAATGGGATGAGAGGTAATGGGAGACTTGGGAGAGAATGGAATCATTTTAATAGCCAGGCCAATGACTGAAACCTCAAATCAATTAGGGAGATAGGGAAAAAAAAGTTCTCTTCTTGCAATGAGGGCCCAATAGAGATTATGTAATATAAAGTGATAGAGTTAACACAATTTTCATAAATTCAAATATTTGAATAGCTAACATGTAATGAAATGTTTAATTCTCTTGAAAGAAGTTACATTTTTGAGACCTGCTTCTTTCCTATGGAAATCAGGTGACATGCATATTTGACCCATATCTTGACCCAGAGTCATAATTATTTTTATTATTATTTTATTTTTCACAATTACATATACAACAATTTTTAACATTCATTTTTTTGACATTTTAAGTTTCAAATTGTCTCCCTCCCCAAGAAAATGAGCAATTTGATATACATTATTCATGTGGAAGCATGCAAAGTTTATGTCTATATTAGCCATATTGTGAAAGAAAACACAGACCAACAAAGTGATAATGTTCTTTTTATGGCAATTTTCATTTATTTTATTTTAAATTTGTGGAATAAAATGAGAATTTTCATAACATAATAAAGAAGATGATTGCATAAAGATGAAAATCCATTCTCTATTACTTAACTATTCTGTTGATGTATTTGATAAATAATCATGTAACTCTTCTTTTTTCCCCCCACTGCATGGATGGCTACCATTAGACAAATATATGGATTGATGGATGTGTGTGCATGTTTCTGTATTTGTGTGTGTGTGTAAAAGCATTTTATATATATATATATATACTTCTATTAAGCAGTTCTTTCTCTGGATGCAAAGAACGTCTTCCTTCATATTTCTTTTGTAGCTAATGTGGGTATTTAGAATAGTGAAAGTTATCCTTAAAACAATATTGTTGTTGGCATAAACAATGTTCTCTTGGTTCTTTTCATTTCCCTCTACATTAATATGTAAGTCAGTCCATATATTTCTAAGACCATTTACCTCTTCATTTCTTTTTCTTCTTTTTAAATTCATTCATTCATTCATTCATTAATTTATTTTTAGGTTTAAACATTCATTTCCACAAGATTTTTAATTAAAGATTTTCTCCTCAACATTACCCTGCCCCCCCACCCAAAGATAGTGGGACTACTGAATACTCTTCCCCCAATCTGCTCCCTCTTATATTCTTCCCCTTCCACTCCCTCTAGCTTTCTAGTAGGGCAAGGTGACTTTCTATACCCCAGTACCTATATATCTTATTTGCCAGTTGCATGAAAAAAAATAATTTTTAACATTTGTTTTTAAAACTTTGATTTCCATATTATTTAGTTCTTCCCTCCTCACCTACCCTCACTGGAAAGACAAGCGATTCAATATTGGTTTTACATGTGTAGTTTACATGTGTAGTTACCCAAATAATTTACATAGTAGTTATATTGGGAGACTAATGATATTTCCCTCCATCCAATCTGCCCCCCCCCATTCTATTTTCTACTTTGACCCTGTCCTTTCCAAAAGTGTTTCCTTCTAACTACTCTCTGCCCCAATATGCCCTCCCATTTATCATATCTCTGTTATCCCTTTCCCCCCTACTTTACTATAAGGTAACACACCAAATTGAATGTGTATGTTATTCCCCCATTAAACCAAATTCAATGAGAATAAGGTTGTCTCATTCCCTTTCACCTTCCTCCTTTTGCTCTCCATTGTAACAGTTTTCTCTTGCCTCTCTTATATGAGAGAATGTACCCTAATTTATCTCTCCCCTTCTCCTTCTCCTAATAAATTCCTCTTTTACCTCTTAATTGTATTTTATAGATATCATCCCTTCATATTAAACTCATCCTGTGCCCTCTGTCCATGAACATACATATGTCCACACTCACATATATATTTATATACATATACACCCTTATACATACATATATTATCCCTTCAACTAACCTCATACTGAGAAAAGTCTTATGAGTTACAATTATCATTTTTCCATGTAATAATGTAAATTATTCAACTTTAATAAGTTCCTTATCATTTATTATTTCCTGTTTAACTTCTCAGGCTTTCTCTTTCTTCTTATATTTCAAAGTCACATTTTCTGTTCAGCTCTGGTTTTTCATCAAGAATACTTGAAAGTCCTCTATTTCATTGAATGACCATATTTTTTTTTTCCTGAAGCATTATATTCAGTTGTGCTTGGTAGGTGATGCTTGCTTTTAATCCTAGCTGCATTGACCTCCAGAATATCATATCCCAAGCCTTTCTATCTGTAAAGGTAGAAGCTGATAGATCTTGTGTTATTCTGATTGTGTTTCCAGAATACTCAAATTGTTTCTTCCTGACTCCTTGTAATATTTTCTCCTTGAGCCGGGAACTCTGGAGCCTGGCCATAATATTCCTAGGAGCTTTCTTTTGGGGGCCTTTTTCCAGAGGCAATTGGTGTATCCTTTTAATTTCTATTTTCCCTTCTGGTTCTAAAGAATGACGGGAATTGTGCTTGAGAATTTCTTTTTTATTTTTTTTATTTTCTTGTTTACATTGTTCATTTTCACAAGATTTTGACTTACTAATTTTCTCCCTATTTTTCCCCTACCTGCCACCCTAAAAGAGCAATCCCACTGAATATCACCTTCCCCAATCTTCTCTCTCCCATATCTTCCCCCATCCACCCTCTAACTTTCCAGTAGGGCATGGTGGAACTCTATGACCCAGTGCCTTCATATCTTATTTCCCAGTTGCATGTAAAATAATAATAACAATAATAATATATGTATATTTTAAACATTTGATTTTAAAACATTTAATTCCAGATTCTTTCCCTTCCTCCCTCATCACCCACCCTTACTGGGAGTGTAAGCAATTCAGTATAACTTGTACATGTGCAGCTATGCAGAATATTTGCATACTGGGTGTTTCCAACTTCCCTCCCTCCCAGCCTGCCCTCCCTTCCATCATCCCCACTTTCATCCCCTTTCCCCCTACTCTCCTGTTGGGTGAGATGCCCTATTTAGTGTGGATGTAATTCTCTCCCTAAGCCAAATTCACTGAGAATAAGTTTGACTCCTTCCCTTTTGCCTTCCTGTTCTTCACCTCCATTGTAATAGTTTTCCCTTGCCTCTTATATATGAGATAATTTACCCCATTCTATCTCTCCTCATCACCTCTCATTATATTCCTCTCTCACCTCTTAATTTCACCTTTTAAGTATAATCCCTTCCTGTTAAATTGGTCCTGTGCCCTCTATCTATGTATACCTGTACACATATATACACACATTCACATATGCATTCATATGCCCATACACCCTCCTATATAGACATACATGTATGTATACATATGCATACACACATACATACACACGTGTGTGTGTCTATACACACACACTTCTATTCCTTTCATCTATTCTCATACTGAGAAAAGTTTCACAAGTTACAATTATCATTTTTCCATGTAGGAATGTTAATATTTCAACTTTGATAAGCTCTTTATGATTTCTTTTCCCTGTTTAGCTTCTCATGCTTCTCTTGATTCTTGTATCTGAATGTCACATTTTCTATTCAGCCCTGTTTTTTTCATCAAGAATGCTTGAAAAGGGGTGGCCAGGTAGCACAGCAAGTAAGAGCATTGGCCCCAGAGTTGGGATGACCTGGGATTGAATCTGGGCTCAGACATTTAGCACCCACCCAGAAACATCTGACCATGTAAACTTGAGCAACGTACTTGACCCCAATTGCTTAGGGGTGGCCAGGTGGCACAGCGAGTAAGAGCACCGGTGCCAGAGTCAGGATGACCTGGAATCGAATCCAGGCTCAGATACTTAGAACCACACCCAGAAATAACTGGTCGTGTAACCTTGAGCAAGTTACTTAACCCCAATTGCTTGGGAAAAAAGGATGCTTGAAAGTTTTGTATTCCACTAAATGAACATATTTTTTCCTGAAACATGATACTTCTTTTGTTGGTTAGGTGATTCTTGGTTTTAATCCCAGCTGCTTTGAACTCTGGAATATCATGCCCTTCAATTCCTCAGTGTAGAAACTGCCAGATCCTGTGTTATCCTGATTGTATTTCCACAGTATTCAAATTGTTCCCTCCTGGATGCTTGTAATATTTCCTCCTTGATCTGGGAATTCTGGAACCCAGATATAATATTCCTAGGAGTTTTCTTTTCGGGGTCTTTTTCAGGAGGTGATTGGTGGAATCTTTCAACCTTATTTTGCCCTCTGGTTCTAAAATTTTCCCTGAGAATTTCTTGAAGGATGATTTCTAGGTTCTTTTTCTTGATCATGGCTTTCAGGTAGACCAATATTTTTTAAATTACATCTCCTGTTTCTATTTTCCAGGTCAGTGGTTTTTTTTTTTGAGATATTTCACATTACTTTCTATTTTTTATTTGTTTGAAATTGTTTAATAGCATCTTGATTTCATAAAATAACTAGCTTCCATTTGCTCCAATCTAATTCTGAAGGAATGATTCTGTTCAGTGAGCTTTTGAGATTCTTTTTCTATTTGGAAAATTGGCTTTTTAAAGCATTCTTCTCCTCACTGTCTTTTTGAGCCTCTTTTGCCATTTGAGTTATTCTATTTTTTAAGGTGTTATTTTCTTCAGTCAGCTTGTTGACTCTCATTTTAAAATTTTCTTGCATCATTCTCATTTCTCTTCCCAACATTTCCTCCACTTCTCTTATTTGGTTTTCAAAGTCCTTCTTAAGCTCCTCTATGGCCTGTCAGCATCTTATGCATTTCTTGGAAGCCTCTGGTGCAGGAGTTCTGACTTTGCTGTCTTCCTCCTGTTCCATGCCCTAATCTGTTTTGTCTCCAAAAAAGGAATCCAAAGTCAGATTGTTGTGTTTGCCTTGCTTCCCTCATTTGCTCATGTTGACACTCAGTTACTTGACTTTTGAGCTTTTTGTTACAATAGAACTCTGCTACCAGAGAGCTTTGTCCCAAATCCTGGAGTTTTTTCTACTGCCAGAGCTGTTAGTTGGGTGCCCTCTCTGAAGCCTCCACAGGCACCTGGTCAAACACTCCAGGACCTCTACCTAAGACCATGAACCATGAAGATGATGAGGAAGATGATGATTTTGACCACATCATCTGGGAATGAAGTCACTGGATAAAAACCCATGACCTATCTAGTATTGAGAAGAGAGTTAGCAGGACAGAAAGGGTTTTGAATACTTAGAGAAACCGGGTTGAGTTGGAGGGAGCCACAATTTCTCATGAGGGTGAATATCATAGGTTTCTTCAAGCAATTTAAAGCTTAGAAGGATTATGAAACTTGCTGTGCTCAGCACCACTGGAACACATGATTACAAGGATTAGGTAGGAGTGGCAGCGTCAAATTGGCTTAATGGGAGAAAAAAACAACTCCTATCAGTAAAACCTGTGTGAAAAGAAATGAATGTGATAACCAAGGAAGCTATTAGTTGCCTGTCACTGAAAATCTCCAATTAACAATAATGGATAATGTTTAACAATGCCTAACATAATTTCTACTATGTGCCAGGCACTTTGCTAAGTTCTTTACTCTAGTAAATTTCTCATTTGGTTCTCTCAACAACTCTGAGGTTGGAGCTATTGTTTTCTCCATTTTATAGATTAAATTGAGGCAAATAGAGCGTAAATGACTTGCTCAGGGTCACATTGCTAGCAAGTATCTGTGATCAGATTTGAACTCAGGTCTTCCTGACTCCATGCCCAGCACTCTATTCACTATTCTGCCTACTTTGGCTAATTAATTGCTACGGCCATAGCAGGGAAATTTCTCTTCATGTCTAGAACATAAGAGACCTTTGAGATAATTGTCCATTAGAAAAGCAGAGGATTCCATTTATGTTGAGAATGGTCTTATTTGACTGACCTCAATTGGAATACTGCAGAGCCTGATGAAATACCTCTCCTTCTGAAGCTTTCAAAGTGTTGAAACAGTTCACTTGCCACTTGATGCTTTATTCTTTGAAGGATGACATTCTCACTGCTAACATGTTACTACTTTAACATAATTTAATTTCACTAATGTTTTCTTTTTCCTGTTTCTCCTCCTCATCAAAAACTCATGAGTTTTTCAAGTTCAGTGACTAATTGCATCCTGATTGCTTAGCATTCTAATGAATGTAGATTGAGATCACCTTTCACTGTGTTGGTTTTACTTCTATACTTTTTAATGCACATAAGAAAATGAATTTGCCTAGTTAGCATAGAGAATGCCACCTAGGAAGCAGACACCAACCTTCCTTTTTGAGTTTCAAACACAGGCAAAATTATCACTGCTGAACTTGCCATTAAACACATTTAGTCATGGGGGAGGTCATCACCACTAAGAAATGAATCTTTGATTTCCTTCACTCTCTGGGATGAGCAAACAACAGCGAGTGTAATGAATATGAGTTTACATGTACTACTTACTATAATTGTACCATGTCATTCAAAGACTAGGAATGTTGGCTGCCCCCAAAATGCCATAAGGTTCACACCGTACTTTGAAACAGAATCATGAGGTAAGACCCCTTGCAGAATATCATCATTCCAAATAACACATTATGTAAGTGTCTTGGCTTAGGACCACCAACTGATTGAGTATCATGTCTTCAGGCTTGAGAAGATCTTACAGAGACTTTCTTAAACGTTTTACCTACATGGTGTATGTGTGCGTGCATATGCATGTGTGTGCATGTGTGTACACGTGCATGGGTGCATGCATGCATGCATGTGTATGTCTGTGTCTGTGTGTGTTGGAGACCTTTGGCTCTCTAGTGAGAACCATGGACCAATTCTAAAAATATTATTTGTTGCTTAGATTCATAATTGAAGAAAATACTACATTTCAGATGGAGATTGGGCAGGTAGCCCATAAGCATTTATTAAGCATCTCTTATGTAGATAGTTTTTATGCTCAGAGAGTGCTGGGTCTCAACTTGTGGATTTCTGAGTTCAAATCCTGTGTCAGGCACTTAACTAGAAGAATGACTTGGGGGAAGTCATTCTACCTCTGCTTGCCTCATATCCACATCTGTAAAATAGGAGAGTGATAAATACCATCTTTCCCCAGCGTGCTTGTGAATATCAAGTGAGTTAATATCTGTAAAGCATTTAGCACAGTGCCTAACACAGAGCTTTTCCTTCCTTCCTTCCTTCTTCCCTTCCTTC
>NW_027186352.1:3705216-3790284 GCF_028583685.1 Petaurus breviceps papuanus
CTTCCTTCCTTCCTACCTTCCTTCCTTCCTTCCTTCCTTCCTTCCTTCCTTCCTTCCTTCCTTTGACCAGTCACTGTAATAGGTGTTGCTTGATAAAAAATAAAGATATATATTTTTCCCATACAAAGTTACACACTTACAGTCTCCCCATGTGTCATTCAGACGTCCATAGCCCTCACTATAATAAGCCTTTTCCTAAGAGAAAAATCTACTGGGGTATTTTCCAAAATGCAGCTGCCCCCTGCTTTTCTTAATGTCTTCCTTCTGCATATACTGGGTCAGTCTGAGCCAATCCCAGAAGCACAGAGTACCTCTGCATTTGATGCTGTTCAGAGACGGTACCAGAGGGGAGATGCTGAATTGTGGCAACAATTTGGTTTTTGGAAACAGCTGCTTCATTCTTGACTCACCAAACTCTCTCCTGAGAACTGACAATGGTTTACAGATACTTCTTCCAGAAGTGGGGGAATCCTGGGTTATCATCTCCTCCATGCCTTTTCTGGAGCCTGGGAGGATACCTAATCATGCCATACATGCAAGGCTATGATTTCTTCCCATGGCAGTTATTACCAGTGATCAGGCCCATCCTGAAAGCACAACATGGTCTTGTGCACATAGGACTATGTGGGTGTGGGTGTATGTATATGTATATATGTGTGTTTGTGTTTGTGTATTTGTGTGTATTTAGTGATGGTCAGATAAGCTCTAAAATGATTCAGGAAAGCAGTATGCAGAATTTTTCAAACTGGGAAGATTTGTATGAACTGATTATACACATGTAAATTATATATGCACATGTAAATATGCATATATGCACACCCATGTACACAGGCACATACACACACAGGTATAAGGGGCCCAGCAGATGGCACACTGGGACTTGGAGTCAGAAAGACTCATCTTCCTGTTTTCAAATCTGAACTCAAACACTTGCATACTTGGCCAGTTGTCTTTAACAAGTTTTTGTGACATCTAACTAATATTTGTTATTTTGCAATCCCCACATTGACCACAGCACTTACCTCTGGGGTCAAAGAGAGCAAGTGTCATTGTCTTTACTCTCCCTCATTACAGCCTTTCAAATACTTGAAGACAAGTGTAACACCCCCCCCAAAAAAAAAATGGCCACCCACCCAAACTCCCCGAGTCCTCTTTTTACTAGGTCAGTCATATGAAGTACCTTCATGAGCTTTAGAGAACTAAGAGTCAAAAAATCAACCAAGAACAGTAACAGTCAACATGGAATTCTGGGTCCCTGCGATGGTCATTCCTGCCATTATACTTTGAAAAAAGCTAGGGAGTTTCACAAGACTCAAGACCATTGAATATTTTATCTACTTCATGGGAAACTGTCACAGAAACACACACATATCACCCAGTGCCCAATGTCCCGGTACACAGCCTAATTGTATGTAAATCAGTTGACTTCCAGATAGCAGACTTTGTTACCAAACCCAGACACTTAGTTTTCATGACTAGATAAAATCTTCCTGAATTCTTCCTCTCCCAGTATTGACTTTAGGCATCTAAAGTAGTAACTGAAAAAGAAGTGGATCTCTGTGGGTCAATATTGATTTTGAAACCAAAACAATACTATTTCTGTTTTATTTTATTTTATAAAATATTTCCCAGTTTTACATTTTAATCCATTTCCTTTGGCCAGCTGGCCTTGAATTTGATATGTCTTGTTCAAAAGTAAGGTCCACACCAAAACTAAGGCATCCCAGAGTAGAAGCACAAACTTGGAAGAGCTCTCGATCCAATCATTTCCAATACATGTAAAAAAATGACTCTACACAAACTTTATAGCTACAGAACCCACAGAGGGAAAGAGAGAAACAAATCTCCCACTGAAGACAGCCCGGCAGGCAGACAGGAAAGGCCTGTCACATTGAGCTGGGAGCTGAACACGGTCCCTCTTGAGTCAAGGCTCCAGGCCCAGGGTGGCCCTGAGCAGCAGCAGCCAGAGCAGACTTCAGGAGAGGAATTCATTAGCAGCAGTGGTGCTTTCCAGACTTATCAGCTCCTAAACACCAAAGACAAAGTAAAAAGTCAGTGTGGAACTCTGTCGGAACAGAGAGGGACAGAGGAGCAGGATTGTGAGAAGCGGCTGGGGCATGGCAGATGTGCAGCCGCTGCCCCTTGGCTGTTTCCATAGCTCCCAGCCTGCAGATTGTAGGGGAAACAAGCAACCATTCAGAGGTTAATCACTCTTGTTTAACCTGCTTGCACCCGGATCACTGTCTTGGGTGGTGGTCCTGGGATGTGGGACCAGTGAGTCAGAGCTTGTGGGGTCTGTAGAGAGGGCACCATCCTAATAGATCCAGCAGCTGCAAAAGCCCCAGCAATTTGGGGAAAAAAAGGCTCTCTCCATTCTGGAAGCAGAATTCTACTGTAGCAAACAGCTCAAAGGGCAATTAATTAGCTGGCAATATGAGCAAGCAGAGGAAGCACAAACAGATGATACAACCTTTTTGGGGGAGACAAAAGGGATGAACACATGGAGCGTGAGGAAGACAATGCTGTCAGAACTGCATCAAAAGTCTCCAAGAAAGATATGAATTGGTTACAGGCCATGGAGGAGCTCAAGAAGGATTTTGAAAATCAAGTAAGAGAAGTAGAGTACTTCTCAATCAAGTAAGAGAAGTAGAGTACTGGGAAGAGAAAAGAGAATGATGTAAGAAAATCATGAAAAGTGAGTCAACAACCTGACTGAAGAAAATAACACCTTAAAAAATAGACTAACTCGGGTTGGCAAGGTAGCACAGTGAATAGAGCACAAGACCTGGAGTCAGGAGGACCTGAGTTCCAATCTGGCTCAGACACTGAACAAAAAACCTAGCCGTGTGAATTTGGGCAAGTCATTTAACCCCAATTGTCCTCCCAAAAAAGCACAAAAAGGATAGACTAACTCAAAGGCAAAAGAGGCCCAAAAAACCAATGAGGAGAAGAATGCTTTAAAAAGTCAAATTTGCCAGATGGAAAAGGAATTTCAAATACTCATTGAAGAGAATAACTCATTCAAAATTAGACTGGAGCAATTGGAAGCTAATGACTTTATGAGAAATCAAGATACTATAAAATAGATAAAAAAGAAGGCAATGTGAAATATCTCTCTCTTTTTTTTTTCTTTTTGGAGGGAGGAAGGGAGGACAATTGGGGTTAAATGACTTGCCCAAGGTCACATGGCTAGTTTTGTGTTAAATGTCTGAGGCCAGATTTGAGTTCAGGTCCTAATGACTCCAGGGCCAGTGCTCTATTCACTGTGCCACCTAGCCACCCCCAATGTGAAATATCTCATTGGAAACATGACAGACCTGAAAAATAGATCTAGGAGAGATCATTTAAAAATCATTGTACTACCTAAAAGCCATGATCAAAAAAAGAGCCTAGACACCATCGTTTAAGAAATTCTTAAGCAAAACTGCTATGATATTCTAGAACCAGAGGGCAAAATAGAAATGGAAAGAATTCAACAATCACCTCTTAATAAAAAGATCCCTAAAAAGAAAACTCCTAAGAATATTATAGCCAAATTCCAGAGTTGCCAGGTCAAGGAGAAAATACTGCAAACAGTCAGGAAGAAACAATTGAAGTATTGTGGAAACACAATCAGGGTAACACAAGACCTAGCAGCTGCTACAGTAAGGGCCTGAAGGGCATGGGATATGATATTCTGGAGGTCAGAGAAGCTAGGACTAAAACCAAGAATCACCTACACAGCAAACCTGCATATAATGCTACAGGGGAAAATATGATCATTCAGTGAAACAGAGGATTTGCAAGCATTCTTGATGAAAAAAAAAAACAGAGCTTAACATATAATTTGACTTTCAAATATAAGAAGCAAGAGAAGTTTGCGAAGGTAAATAGGAAAAAGAAATCATAAGGAACTTATTAAAGTTGAACTATTTACATTCCTACATGGAAAAATGATAATTGTAACTCATAAGACTTTTCTCAGTAGGATAACAGTTGAAGGGAACACACACACACACATATACACACACACATAGATAGAGGTCACAGGATGAGTTGAAGATGAGGTGGGACATTTATTGGGAGGAGAAAGGGAGAGATAGATTAGGGTAAATTATCTCATATAAAAGAGGCAAGAGAAAATTTTACAATGGAAGGGAAGAGCAGGAAGGTGAAAATGAATGGGACAACCTGATTCTCATTGAATTTGGCTTAAGGAGGAAATAACATACACACTTAATTGGGTAACTTACCCTACAGGAAAAATAGGGGGGAGGGAAGGTGATAAGAGGGATTATGATAGAAAAGAGGGTAGATTGGGGGAGAGGGTAGTTAGAAGCAAACATTTTTCAAAAGTGATAGGGTCAAAAGAGAATACAGAATAAGTGGGGGGTGAGATAGGATGGAGGGAAATATAGTCTTTCACAACATAACTACTATGGAAATGATTTGGGTAACTACACATGTATAACCTATATTGAATTGCTTATCTTCCCAGTGGGGGGTGGGTGAGGAGGGAAGAAGGGAAAAAATTGACCTCAAAGTTTTAAAAAACAAATGTTTATTTTTTTTTTCATGCAACAGGGAAATTTGCAGGTACTGGGGTATAGAAATCTATCTTGCCTACTAGAAAATTAGGAATGTGATAGGGGAGGATATAAGAGAGAATAGATTGGGGGAAGGGATATTCAGTAGGCTTGCTATTTTGGGGTGGGAGGTAAAGGAAAGATGGAGAGAAAAAATGTAACTCAAAATGTTGTGGAAAAGTGTTGAAAACTAAATATAATTGTTTTTTAAAAAGTAAAATAAAAAAAAAAAAGATGAAAGTAAGGGAAAAAAAAGACTGAGGCATCCCAAAGAGGACTTAGGTAGATTTATAGTTATATTTGATTGACATGTGAAGCAAATAGGTGGCACCATAGATAGAACACGGCCCCTGAATTCAAATTAAAAGGCCTTTGACATTGAGTACGTATGTGGTGCTGAGCAATTCACTTACCCTCTGTCTTACTCAGTGACTTTATTTTTTATGTTTCAATAACTCAACCCAATATTCTCTTACCAGGATGCTCTGGGGCTTACTTCTATCAAGACTGGTCTAAATGTATTCTGTTGAAGGAATAGAGATACTCAAATATCTAATAACCAAAGTAAAAAAAAAAGGCACAAAGCAAACATCAACTAGCGTTTTTTTTTTTTACTTCAAATTGTGAGGATTATTTTATTACATTGTTGCTTTATTTTGAGTCCCAAATTCTCTTCCTCTCTTTAGCCCCCTCCCACCGATAGATAAAGCAAGCTGTATAACACAGGGATGCCTCATTCATTGAACTGCACTTTATTTTGCTTTAGATAATTTTATTTTGTTTTATTTCATTGATTTTATTTCATAAATTGTTTTTTTTTTGGGGCAATGCTGTGTCAAAAAAGTCTATTGGCACCGTTTTTCCCAGCAGTGTATGCTCACTCTGTGTATCTCTGTGCTTTTTTAGTAATTCTCAAATATTTAAATGTTTTTATTATTACTAGATCTGTTATAGTGATCTATGGTCAGTGATCTTTGATGTTCCTACTGCAATTGTTTCTGGCTGTTACAGACTGTGCCCATAGAAGATGATTACCTTAATTGATAAATGTCTGTGTTGTGTGAGTGCTCCACTGACTGGCTGCTCCCCCATTTCCCTCTCCTCAGTCCTCTCTATTCCCTGAAACACAGGAATATTGAAGAATATTACATAATTTTAGCTTATAAAATGGCAGCAGGGTTTGTGAGTATTGATTCTAATATTAAAAGTAGGGAGCCAAGATGGCGGAGTAGAAGCAAGACCTTCCCGCAGCTCCGGCTTCTACCCTCCCCAATCCATGTAAAAAGGGGACTCTAAACACACTTTGGAGCTGCAGAACCCACATAATGACACAGAGGAGCTAACCTCCCGCCGAGGATAGCCCGGCAGGCTGAGCACAGCTCTCTGGGAGCTGAGTCCAGCCCCACACCAAGGCTTTAGCCCCAGGGTGGGCCTGACCAGCCACCGGCCAGAGGGACTCCAGATCAGCAGCAGCTGGGGCTGTTTCCAGATTTATCAACACATAGACACAAAGGACAAAGTGAGAGGTTCGAGGCTGGGAAGGCCCAGCGGCGGCAGTGGCGGCAGCGGCGGCAGCGGACGCAGGCCAGGAAGGCGCAGCGGCCTGTGCAGGAAGGTGTGGCGCGCCTGGCGGATGCAGGGCTGGAAGGGGCCTGATCAACTCGGAGGGCAAGTCTTCCCACCAACCACAAGGTCCACTACCAGGCCTATCACCAAAGGGCTGGGACTGGAAAGAGCAAGGTAAGAAGCAAATACAGGGGCCCCTATACTGGACAGCAAACACTCCTGGGGCTACCACTTCATAGCCCAGAAATCTTTAAAAAAAAAGCCCCTTTCAGGACCTCCAAAGACAAGGATGACAGAGTGAACCCCACTTGCTCCAACCCCCCCCTCTAACCCTGAAGATATAGTAACTCTTGCCCCAGGGCAAAACCCTCTACAGTAAAGGCTTGGGATCCTAGAGGAAGGGCTTGGCTAGGACACTGCCTCAAAATGGGTAGAAAGCAGACTACAAAGACAAAGACTCTGGAGTCCTACTATCTTCAGAGGGAGGAACCAACCTCAAAGGGAGACAATGTGGACTCCACACCCACAGGTGAGACTTCAACAGGGAATGGATCCCAAGCACAGAAGGCTCTCCTAGATGAGATCAAAAGGAACTTTGAAAGCAAAATGAGAGAGATAGAAGACAAAATGAATCATTCTCTCAAAACAAAAATAGCAGAATTCGAAAAACATTATAATGAGGAAAACATCTCTCTAAAAAGAAAAGTGTATGATATGGAAAAGGAGCTTCAAAAATTAACCAAGGAAAATGATTTGCTAAAAACCAGAATTAAACAAATGGAAACAAATAACTCTAATATTAAAAGTAGTCCTGTGGGTTAAATGCTATGAAAGAGCATCATGTGCTACAGAGAAATCTTTCATGAATGGAGGAGTCAATTCATGTGAAAAACTTCATTGTGGTCTTATCTTAAGACACTGCTGTAGTCACTGCAACTTTCACCAACCACCCCCAATCAGTCAGCAGCCAGTGGCATTGAGGCAAGACCCTCCCACCAGCAAAAAGATGATGATTCCCTGAAGGCTCAGATGGTGGTTAGTTTTGCTTTATTTTAGTAATAAAGTATTTTTAACTAAGCTATGTAGATTTGTAGACATAATGCTATTGTATACTTAGTGTGCTAAAACTTTATATGCACTGGGAAACTAAAAACTTCATGTGGCTTGCTTGGAATATTTGCTTTATTATGGTAGTCTGGAACGAAACCCACAATATCTCTGAGATACGCCAGTACTTATTATATATGTGAAGTCATGTGAAGCCTATTTCTATATTAGTTATGTTGCCAAAAAAGCATGAAAAATGAAGCTAAAAAATGTGCTTCAATATTCACTCAGGGTTCATCCCTTCTCTCTCTGGAGATAGATAGCATTTATTTTCATCAGAAGTCTTTGGGCATTGTGGTGGATAATTGTGTTGGTCAGAGTAGCTAATTCTTGCAAAGTTGCTTATCCTTAATGATATTGCCATTGCTGTGTGCGAGGTCCTCATTGTTCTGCTGACTTCACTTGGCATCTGTTCATATAAGTCTTCCTTGTTGTCATTGTGGTGGTGGTTGTTTTCCTGAAGTCCCTCCCCTTGCGATTTCTCATAGCACGATAGTATATGATCACAGTTATGTACCATAGCCTATTTGGCCGTTCCCCAATTGATGATCATTCCCTCCATTTCCATTCTTTTCCACCACCCCCCAATATATATATATATATATATATATATATATATATATATATATAAATTTCTTTTTTTTTTCTTTTTACTTAGATCTCTTTGAGTTAGAGGCCCAAGAGTGGTACTGCAGGGTCAAAGGGCAGGCACAATTTTGTGGTGCTGTGGACCTAGTTCCAGATTTTTTCCCAGAGAGTTTAGACCAGTTCACAACTCCATTCATAATGCATCAATGTCCCTATTTTCCACATCACCTCCGGCATTTCTCCTCTTCCTTTTCTTTTATATTAACCAATATGATAGATGTGAATTGGTACTCCAGAGTTATTTTAGTTCCCATTTATCTGATTACTAACTATTTAGAACATTTTTCAGATGACTAATGATGTCTTTGATTTCTTCTAAAAACTATATTTTCATATCATTTTATGATTCAGTAATTGGTGAATGGATTTTATTTTATAAATTTAGGTCAATTCCCTATTTATTTGAAAAAAATGAATTCTTTATGGGAGAAACTTCCTGTAAATTTTCTTCCATATTTCCTGTTTTCTTTCGAATTTTGTCTCCATTGGTTTTGTTGTGCAAAAAAAAATCATATCCAAAATGATCTGTTTTACTTCCCGTGATCCTCTATTGTGGTCATAAACTCTTCTTTTTTTTCCAGAAAGATGATAGGTAATTTTGGGGGTATACCATGTGAGATATTGCAAGAATCTTTTCCTGTTTTCCTAGCAATTTTGTCAATATTGATTTCTCGCCCCCAAAACCTAGATGCTAAGGGGAATTAGACTAAGTTTCTCGACTATGAAATGGATATATTAATGACAACTATGTCACAAGTTGTTATGAAAATCAATTCAAAAGAGATAAGATTTGCATTTACCACAATACCTAGCACAGGTGCTTTAATAAATGTTTTTTTTTCCTTTTTCTTCCTTTCTCTTAAGTCAGGCAAACAATTTATTAAGAATTTTCTATAGGCCAGCTACCGTACTAAGCACAGGAAAATAAGAAATAAAAGATGGAATGGCTGATTTATTTAATTACTTACTTATTTATCCTTTCTTCTCTAAGAGGA
This sequence comes from Petaurus breviceps papuanus, assembly GCF_028583685.1. Classification (NCBI taxonomy): domain Eukaryota; kingdom Metazoa; phylum Chordata; class Mammalia; order Diprotodontia; family Petauridae; genus Petaurus; species Petaurus breviceps. The sequence goes on from NW_027186352.1 coordinate 3,714,098, forward strand.
CCAAAATGATATCACTAAGTCAGGGTAAAGGTCCCCTGTGTCCAACTGTGGCTGGTCAGTCCACTGTGAGTTTGGAAAGTACTACTACAGCTCAACCACAAGTAATCCACAGGAAAATTTGAAGATTAATTTCCGCATGTCATATATCTTTTAAACTATTGCAATTCTTTACTTGGAGTGCACAGCCCCTTTGTGAGGTTTGCCATGCCATGCTGGGTGGTCCTCTATTAGTGACTTCCATGTCTCACAATTGATTCAAAAGTTCTTGGCATTCAAACAATGTGGCCAGTCCAGTGAAGTAATAGTCTCTGCAGTAGGATTTCAATGCTTGGCACTTCAGCTTGAGAAAGAACCTCTGAGTCCAGTACCTTATCTTGCTAGGAGATCTTTATAATCTCCCTAAGACGATTCAAATGAAAGGGATTCAGTCTCCTGGTATGGCGCTGGTAGACTGTCCAGTTTCACGGGCATCCAGTGGCAAGGTCAGCATACTGGCTCTGCGGACCTTCAGTTTGGCAGGTGATCTAATGCCTCATCTGTCCCATACATGTCTTCAAAGCCTCCAAGCACTGAAGTAGCTCTTGAAAAGGGTGCAAACCTGCTCATCTCTGTGTCTATCCCTGGAAAGTATATTGCCAAAGCAAATGGCCTTATCCACAGCATTCACAGTTTCTCCTTTTGCTGTAACTGATGGTTCCACATATGAAAGGGGTGATGCTGCCTGGTGGAGAAGCTGTTTTCTAGGTGTTAATTGTCAGCCAAAATTATCACAGCAGAAGAGAATCGATCACGTGCTGTCATAGCTTGGTCTCAAAGGCCACGTTGAGTATGTAATCACCTACAAACAAAAAGTCACGGGCAAATTGTTCCTTCATTTTCTTCTTGATTTGCAGCCTTTTCAAGTTCAGTAATTTACTGTCAGTGTGGTAGCTGACCATGATGCCATCTTCATCCTCTTTTAAGGATGCATTGCTGCAAACACTGTGCTAAAAAGCCTGAGAACAAGCACACAGCCCTGCTTCACTTCACTGGTGCCTGGGAAAGTCAAAGAGCATCCACTCTCCAGAATCCATGGAAGCCATCAGGGAAATGGCACACAATACAGATACATTTCTCTATGAAAAACATTGCCATGATCTCCTGCAAGCAGTTCTGACTGGAAATATCAAAGGCCTTGGTCAGATTGATGAATATCGTGTGCAGACCTCTGTTCTACTTCTGGAATTATCGGGCAACAAACAGCATATTTATCATTGCTTGGCCCTTTTTCTAGCCTCACTGAATCTCAGGCAGGTGACCATTTTCCAGGTGGAGAATCAGCCTATTAAGAAAAGGTCTGGTGAGAATCTTGCCAGCAATGACTGAAAGAGACACCTTTTCCACCCCGTGATGGTCACAGAACAACCGACTTCCATTTTCTTTATGAATGTGGACAGTGGAGGCATCCTTGAGCTCCTGGAGGATAACCTCCTCTTGTCAGATAACCTGCAAGATTTGAGTCAGCTTTTCTGTGAGCTGACCCCTTCCTTGTAAATCTCATTTGGAATAGAATCAGCACTGGTTACTTTGCCACATGAGAGGAGCCTAACAGCAATGAAAGCATCTTCTTTAGTTGGAAGTTCAGCTAGAGTGGGATTGGCTTCAAGCTGAGGTATATGGCCAATAGCTTCAGCATCAGTTGATGACTTTCTGTTGAGAACATCATGGACATGTTTAGTGCATCTCTCCAGGACCGTCCTCATCAATGTATCTCCGTTAGCACGGAGTAGTTGCCCATAAATAGCCATCATAGTATCATAAATGTGCTGCTGGTAAAACCTGTGGAGTTCTCCGTTGTCATTGAATAATTTCTGAATTTCCCCATCATTTTAATCAAACCGATCCTAATGTTTGTGTGTGTTCTGGACTCAATAAGTAAATGCACAGCTATATACCAAATCTGTGAAAGTGGCCTAAATGGAACACAGTGCAGTGATGAGGTCATGACATGCACAGGTCTTCAGCTCTTTCTGACTCTATTCCTTCCAAGGACTGTCTGCCATATCTTACAGTCTTTGCCTACTATGGCATTAAAGTCACCCAGAATACAAACGTCCTCTATCAGCACATTTATGATATAGGTGTTCAGGATTTCATAACATTTTTCTGTGACCTCATAAGGGTTCACAATGGGAGTAGCCTAGGTACTGCTGACGAGGGCACAGCACTTTCTTTTAAGGGGTGATTGTGTTATCATGAGTCTATCATTCACTCCTTTTGTGAGGCATACATGCTTGTTGAATAAATTTGCTTTGATTATGAAACCTGCTCCAGCTTCACAATGCACCCTATCATGTAGCCACTACAGAAAAATTACATCCAGCTCCAGATTCAGTAAGTGGGCCTTCCTGTGCCAGCTTTGCTACATTCAGGGCTGCTATTTGGATGTGGCACCTGCTGAGTTGTCTCACAACAAGAGCTGCTAATTTCTCAGGTCTAATGGAATTTCACGTTTTCCATAAGCATGTGCGCATGCCATGTGACAATCGAGAGTGGAATCATCTTTGCAAAATTTTTTGTATGTGTGTATGTGTGTGTGTGTGTGTGTATGCATGCGTGCATTTCAGCAATAGGGTAGGATGCCCACTTGCTACAGTTAGCAGGCCAGGGGTAGGTTAGGGGAAGCAGAAAATTTTAGGTCACCTTTTCTAACCCCTTTCTGACTCCAGGAGGGGAGCCAGGCAGTCTCTCCAAAAGACTGCTCAGACACCCAGGAGGGCTGCAAAATCCAGTGAGAAGACAACTCTATGACCTGGGCCACCTTTATGCAGGTGATACCTACAGCTCCCAAAGTATCCACACTTGCTACTTCATGGCTTGCCTATTGTCACAGGACTTTGAGATAGTTTAAAATGTCACAATGAAATGATCAATATCTTTTTGACTCCTGTATAAATTGGATTTAAGTGAAGCAGAGTTGTACAAAGCCATTCTCACTCCCCCAACATCACAGTCCAATGGCAAACAAAAATCTAGATGACTGGAGATGACTCATGATGTAGTGGGTGACCTGGGTATCTTCAGTGCCAAACCAAGCTCTACGTGCTACATTGTGCCCACTTCTACCACTTTTATAGCCCACTGGAACAAAGTATTCACATCGACCCATTACATTGGGAAGCTCTTTGCATGCTTGCTGTATGTAAACCCCCCCCCAACTCACCAATGTCATTGGGGCCCATTTGTTTCCCTTAACCTGCTTTAATCCATTTGCCTTTTTTATCCCTTAGGTAGTGCTACAATATTCAGAAAATGCTTATAAATATTATTTCATTTGATCATCACAACAAAGAGTTGGGTGCTATTATTATCTCCATTTTAGAGGTAAGAAACAAGACACAAACAGAGGTTAGAGGCCTGGTATTAAAAAAAGACAAAAGTCATATCCTACCCTCAAGGATCTTACAATCTAATAAGGGAGACAACATGTAAACAAATATATACCAAGCATCTATATACAAGACAAATGTGATAAAATTGAGAAAAGGAAAGCATTAGAAGTAAGAGGTGAAGGGAAAGGCTTTCTGTAGATGATGGTTTTTGAATTGGGATTTAAAGGAAACTAGAGTTTTACAGCCCCAGCCAAGGAAATGGACATTCCAGGCATGTGGTACAGCCTGAGAGAACACTCAGAGCTGTGAGAGTGAAGGTCTTGTTTATGTGACAACCAGAACAAAAAAAAATACCATGCAGCTATTGAGGATGGGTGGAAAAAGCTTTGAAGATGATGAAAACATGGCCTTGTTGGTAGGCATCAGGGAAAAAGTAGACAAGGAGAGAATTAAGATCGGTGACTTTGGATGATAAGAGGGGCGATGTATTTTGGAAGATGAGATAAAATAGAATCACTTGTACATGCTCAAGATTTTGAGTTGGCAAGGAGAAGGGCCACCTCTTTATCTGAGATAGGAGTGATGGAGGGGATGGTAGAGAAAGACATCTGAGTTATGTCACGTGGAGAGGAGAGAGCTTAGGTGAAAGGTCTCATTTTTTCAATCAATTGTGAAGTTTATATATATATTTATATATATATATATATATATATATATAATTATATAAGTTTCTGAACTGAAGGGATAAGAGGGCGGGGAGCCATGGAATACTTGAGAAGGTGGACAATGTCTCTAGAAGCTGAGTGAGATAATCAGTTAAAAAATACCTAGCTCCACTGAGAGACCAGTTAAGATTATAGAACATAATTTTGTCATGAAACAAAAGTCAGAATAGTTGCATGATTTAAACACATTTTTAAATGAACAGTGTTACATATAAGTGTAATGTAGAAAGTCTGGATGATATTAAGCAGAGCTGCTTGTTCAATTATGTTTCCTCTAAAATGACAATTTTTTCTTTGACCCAATGGGCCTTGTGCAGAAACAGATGTATTTATATAGACAGAATATGTTTGTATATATATATATCTACATATATATACATATATGTATATGTTTATTCATCTGTGTGTATTTCATTTCCTCAGTGTAGAGAATCCCTATAGTTCCTAAGCCCTTGAGTCTTGCTTATTCCACTTCATCTTATTTATCCTCTAGGGATAGGAGGGAAAGACATTTCATTTCCTTCAAGTTCCCAGAAACACTTGGGAGTGAAGACTGAAAAGCTAACTATACATGCACTTGAGCCCCTGAGACAGGCCTCCTACATGACCCGGAATCATTCATCTGATCTCCCCAGGATTCTATTGATGGACTTCTTCTCCTTTTTAAACATTTTCCTTCCTTGACTGAGTGATTCTAAGGACTGATTCAAAGTTGAAATGTTTAGAACCAACATACAGCAGCAAGATAAAGCATGCCTCTCTGCAGTGTGTCAGTCAGAAGTGGTCTGCAACAATTTGTAGAAGAGGGATGGGCAGAACTTTTCATATTTAGTTTCTGTTAATTATGATTTATAGAAGAAGCTTAAAGCACAGGTGACTGAAAGTCCAATTCATAATGACTTCCACCTTCAGCCTTCACACCTCTCATTAAAAGACTCATTTGTCTCTATGGTTACTCAAAAGCCCTTATAAATTAATGAGTTATTTGACTATCCACCCCCAGGAGGGTCCTGCTCCGAGAGTTTGAGATGTAATTAAGCATTCTTAGGCTTGAGCATTTATGCATGTGGAAATGAGACCATAAATTCAGATAACTGTCAGAGGTTTTAAACACACATGCATTCACACTTTCTCCTTGTGCGTTTGGGAAACTGCATGTGGCTTCTCCCATGTGTTTGTTGTCTCTGGTGGCGAGTGTTATTATTACTATTCATCCAAGAGACCAGTTCTCAGGCCTTTGTTCTCAATCAGTACATGTCCAAGAAAATTGATGTTCTGTTGTATACTCTTCCAATTCAAAACGGAAAAAATGCCATTTGAGTGTGTGTGTGTGTGTGTGATTGTATGTAGAGAGAGACAGAGCGAGTCAGAGATCCAGCAGGATAATGTGATTGAGTGCATGGCCATTGACTGAATTTATCTTCATGCCTAATCTCTTAAAATAGATAATGTCATAAGCCCAAGTGAGTCACACTAGGAATGGAGCTGAGAACAATAACAGTTGAAATAGGGAGTCCTCAGGTCTCGTCACAAGAGTCTCCCTTCTGAAAGAGCTTTAGGGAAGAATGAGGCTTCTCGATGCCAATGTCATTCAGAATCCCAGAGGTACCAAATTAGAGAGTTGGATGAAATCTCAGGGACTCTCTGGTGCATCTCAAAAGCGTTTGGGATTCTTTCAGGATCCTTAAAAAAAGGTCATATGTTTAAACATTTGATTTTAAAACTTTGAATTCCAGATTCATTCCCTTCCTCCCTTATCACATATATACTATTATCAATATTGTTTTACATGTAATTAGGAAATATAGAGATCCACCATGCCCTACTGGAAAAGTTGAAACGGGTATGGGAGAAAATATGGGAGAGAGCAGATCAGAGGTGGGGATATCCTGTGGGACTGCTGTTTTGGGGGGATGGGTGGGGGAAAAACGGGGACAAAATGTGTAACTCAAAATCTGGCGGAAACGAACGATGTAAATCAGAAGTTAATAAGGCATTTAAAAAAAAAAAGGTCGTATGGCGCTAGAACCATGGGTGATATTAAAGAAACAGCTGGTGACCAAGCTCGACTGCTACTTGGGCAAGTGAGAATGTCAAGGAGATAAAGGAGATGAAGGAACGAGAGAGGGAGATAACAAAAAGTTTGCTTTGTGTCCTTGTTGATTCTATACTGAGATACTGCAGCTCTGCAGCCTTTGTGGGTAAACTTGGAGGAAGGAAATGACAGGGAGTCTTTTTCTTCCCCAGCAATGGAGGAAAAAAAAAACTATTTACATAGGAAACAATGAAATTCTGGAAGGATTTTTATTTATTCCTATGGTCTTCTGTTTTATGGTTGCGCATACAATCCTTTCAGAGAAATAAAGTCTGATGGTAGCAGGCATTACAATGCCCCTTGTTAGCAGATTGCTTGGATAGGCCTAACTTAATTATCATGGGTTGTGATACAATGGGGACAAAACAGTTGTTTGGGCCAGATGTAAGCCTAGTTCCATGACACTTTATACAATGTCAGCATCTCAGAGCTGGAAGGAAATCAGGAGACTACCCAGTTAAACCTCTAATTGCCCACAAATCTCTACATCATAATCATCTAGTCTTTGTTTCAAAATTCCTGGAGGAGGGGAGAGGAATGGCAGCCATAAGGTACAGTCCCTGGGCTCTTTGGAAAATTGCAGTTGTGAGGAAAGTAATCTGGATATTCCGTTTAAATCTGTCTATGGGCTCCTTCTAGCCATTACTCCTCTGGCTCTTCCCTGGAAACAAAAAGAACAAGGCCAGTTCTTCCTCTCTGTGGTAGTTCAGCAAATACTTGAAGGCAGCTATTCCGTTCCGCCCTCCGTGCCCTCTTCTCTTTTCTGACATCAGCATTCGCAGATTCTTCTAGCAGGTCTCATATTAAGAATCACATGAAATTGGAAGGGATCTCAGTTTGCATCTAGTGCAACTCATGTATGTGGGACTTGTGCTTGAAGAACCTGGAAGAAGGGAAAGCCACCCTTTCTGGAGACAAACCCTGACCCCTTGGCAGCTTTCATCATTTTCAGAGTTTCTTTGACATCTAACCTTCCTTTGTGTCCTTACATCTTTATCCCACTAGCCACTGGTCCTGTTTCTCTCCCCTGTGGCTGGGCAGGAAAATTTCTTTTTATTATTATTATTATTATTAGTTCATTTTTAGTTTACAGCATTCATTTCCACAATATTTTGAATTACAAATTTTCTCCCTGTCTTTCCCCTACCCACCCCTCCAAAACAGCAATCCCACTGAATACCCCCCCAATCTGTTCTCTCATATATCCTCCTTCCTCCCCGCCTCTGACCTTTCAGTAAGGCAAGATGGATCTCCATACCCCATAGCCTGCATATCTTATTTCCCAGCTGCATGTAAAATAATAATAATAATAATAATTTGATTTTAAATCTTTGAATTCCAGGTTCTTTCCCTTCCTCCCTTGTCACCCACCCTTACTGGGAAGATTCAATATAGATTGCAATTCAATATAGCAATTCAATATAGATTGTACATGGGTAGTTACCAAAACATTTCCATAGTGAATATATTGTGAAAGACTGACTATATTTCCCTCTATCCTATCCTGCCCCCCACTTATTCTATTTTCTACTTTTACTCTGTCAATTTTCAAAAGTGTGAGCTTCGAACTACCCTCCCTCCAACCTGCCCTCCCATCTATCATCCCCCCTCTTATTCCCTTCCCCCCTACTTTCCTGGGGGGTAAGATACCAAATTAAGTGTATATGTTATTCCCTCATTAAGCCAAATTCAATTAAAGTTGACCTATTCCCTTTTACCTTCCTATTCTTTCCCTCGATTGTAATAGTTTTCCCTTCCTTCTTTTATATGAGAGAATTGACGCTATTCTGTTTCTACCTATCACCTTTCATTATATTTCTCTCACACTTAATTTTAGATATCATCCCTTCCTATTCAATTGATCCTGTGCCCTCTGTCTATGTATACATGTACATATATATACACACACTCACATATGTATTCATATACACATATACCCTCCTATATAGACATATATATGTATATGTACAAACATATAAATATATATATATATATATATATATATATATATATACATTTTTATTCCCTTCAACTATTCTCATATTGAGAAAAGTTTCATAAGTTGAAATTATTAATTTTTTCCATTTAGGAATGTAAATAGTTGATGTTTGATAAGTTCTTTATGATTTCTTTTCCCTGTTTACCTTCTCATGCTTCTCTTGCTTCTTGTATCTGAATGTCAAATTTTCTATCCAACTCTGAGTTTTTCATCAAGAATGTTTGAAATTCCTCTTTTTAATTGAATGATCATATTTTCCCCTGAATCATTGTACTCAGTTTTGCTGGGTAGGTGATTTTTGGTTTTAGTCCTAGGTCCTTTGACCTCCAGAATATCATATTCCAATCCCTTTGATTATTTAATATAGAAGCTGCTGGATCTTATGTTATCCTGACTGTGTCCATTATATTTGAATTCTTTCATCTTGGCTGCTTGTAATATTTTCTCCTTGATCTGGGAACTATAGAATTTGGCTATAATATTACTAGCACTTTTCTTTTGGGGAATCTTTTTCAAAATGTGATCTGTGAATTCTTTCCATTTCTATTTTGCCCTCTGGTTCTAAAACATCAGATCAATTTTCGTTGAGAATTTCTTGAAGGATGATTTCTAGTTTCTCTTTTTGAGCATGGCTTTCAGGTGGTCCAATTATTTTTTTTGCTTTTTTAAGGGCAATTTGGGTTAAGTGTTTTGCCCAAGGTCATATAGTTAGGTTTTTTTTGTTTCCTGTTTTTGTTTTTTGGTGTGTGAGTTAAATGTCTGAGGCTCGATTTGACCTCAGGTTCTCCTGACCCAAGGGCCGGTGCTCTATTCACTATGCCACCTAGCCACCCTTGGTACAACAATTTTTCTTCTTTTTTCTTTTTTTTTAATCTTTTTTTTTATTAATTTGTTTGTTTCCTTTTAGTTTACAGGATTCAATTCCACAATTCCTTGAGTTTCACATTTTGTCCCCTTCCTTCCTCTCCCCCCATGGCAACTTATAGTTAAGTATAGGATCTGTACATACTTTCACATTATGCATTAGTCAAGTTATAAGGATGGATTGTACCGGCTGGAATGAAAAATGGTAAAGAGGACATAAAACCAAATAAGAGAAGGAAAAAAGATCAAGTATTTTGCTTCCACCTGGATATAAACTTAGTTCTTTCTAGTTCTTTCTCTGGATGCACATATTTCTCTCCATCATTAGTCTTTGGGGATTGACTTATATCATTGCATTGCTGAGAAGAGTCCAGTCTATCAAAGTTGGTCATCACCCATACGTTGTGTCTGTAATTGTGTACAAATTTCTCCTGGTTCAACTCTTCTCACTCAGCATCAGTTCTTTTAAACCTCTCCAGGTACATATGAAGACCATCTGCTCCTTGTTTCTTATAGCACAATAATGTTCCATAATATGCATATACCACAACTTGTTCAGCCATTCCCCAATTGATGGGCACCCCCTTAATTTCCAATTCTTTGCTACCAAAAAAAGAGCTGCTATAAACATTTTTGTACATATGGGTCTTTCTCTCATTTCTATGATATCTTTGGGATATAACCCTAGGAGTGCTATTGCTGGATAAAAGGGTACAAAAGTATTAATAGCCCTTTGGGCATAATTCCAGATTGCTCTCCAGAAAGGCTGGATCAGTTCATAACTCCACCAGCAATGCATTAGTGTTCCAATTTGCCCACATCCTCTCCAGCATTTGTCATTTTCCTGTTTTGTCATCTTAGCCAATCTGACTGGTGAGATGTGGTACCTCAGAGTTGTTTTGATTTGCATTTCTCTAATCAATAGTGAATTAGAGCATTTCTTCATGTGCTTATAGATAGCTTTAATTTCTTTCTCTGAAAACTGCCTGTTCATATCCTTTAACCATTTATCAATTGGGGAATGACTTGTATTCTTATAAATTTGACTCAATTCTCTGTATATTTTAGAAATGAGTCCTTTGTCAAAGACATAGGTTTTAAAGATTCTTTCCCAATTTCCCACCTCCCTCTTAACCTTGGTTACATTGGCTTTGTTTGTACAGAAACTTTTTAATTTCATGCAGTCAAAGTTATCCATTTTACATTTTATAATGTTCTCTAATTCTTGTTTAGTCATAAAGTCTTTCCCTCTCCACAAATCTGATAGGTAAACTACTCCTTATTTTAGGAGACTGCTAACAGTATCAGCCTTTACACCTAGATCATGCACCCATTTAGACTTGATTTTGGTATATGGTGTAAGATAATGGTCTATGCCCAGTTTCTGCCATACTATATTCCAGTTTTCCCAGAAGTTTTTGTCAAATAGTGAGTTCTTATCCCCAAAACCAGGGTCTGTAGGTTTATCAAACAATAGATTACTATAGTCATTGATTTGTGAATCCCTTGTGCCTAATCTATTCCATTGATCCACTCCTCTATTCCTCAGCCAGTACCAAGTAGTTTTGATGACTGCTGCTTTATAGTACATATTGAAATCTGGTATAGCTAGTCCACCTTCCCTAGCATTCCTTTTCATTAATTCCCTTGATATTCTGGACCGTTTATTCTTCCAAATGAATATTGTTACTTTTTCTAGCTCTTTAAAGTAGTTTTTTGGTAAATTAATTGGTATGGCACTAAATATATAATTTAATTAAGGTAAAATTGTCATTTTTATTATATTAGCTCCACCCAGCCACGAGCAATTGATATTTTTCCAATTAGTTAGATTTGATTTTATTTGTGTGAAAAGTGTTTTGTAGTTATGATCATACAGGTCCTGGGATTGTTGTGGCAGGTAGATTCCCAAATATTTTATAATGTCTACAGTAACTTAAAATGGGATTTCTCTTTCCATCTCTTGCTGTTGAATTTCATTGGAAATATATAGAATGCTGAGGATTTATGTGGGTTTATTTTGTATCGTGCAACTTTAGCAAATTTATTTATTGTCTCAAGTAGTTTTTTACTTGATTCTCTAGGATTCCCTAAGTATATCATCATATCATCCGCAAAGAGTGATGGCTTGGTCTCTTCTTTGCCTAATTTGATTCCTTTTATTTCTTTTTCTTCTCTAATTGCTACTGCTAACATTTCTAGTACGAGATTGAATAAGAGGGGTGATAGTGCACACCCTTGTTTCACCCCTGATCTTATGGGAAATGCTTCTAGCTTCTCACCATTACATATAATACTTGCTGATGGCTTTAAATAGATGCTACCTATTATTTCAAGGAAGACTCCATTTATTCCTATACTTTCTAATGTTTTTAATAGGAATGGATTTTGTATGTTTTCAAAAGCCTTTTCTGCATCTATTGAGATGACCATGTGGTTTCTGCTAGTTTTATTGTTGATATGATCAATTATACTGATGGTTTTCCTAATATTAAAACATCCTTGCATTCCCGGAATAAATCCTACCTGATCAAAGTGTATTATTCTTGAGATAAGTTGGTGTATTCTTTTTGCTAGTATTTTATTTAGAATTTTTGCATCTATATTCATGAGGGAGATTGGTCTATAATTTCTTTCTCTGTTTTATCTCTTCCTGATTTAGGTATCAGTACCATATTTGAGTCATAAAAAGAATTTGGTAGGACTCCTTCCTTACTAATTTCCCCAAATACTTTGTAGAGTAATGGAATCAATTGTTCTTTAAATGTTTGATAGAATTCACTAGTGAATCCATCTGTCCCTGGAGACTTTTTCCTAGGGAGCTCACTGATGGCTTGTTCAATTTCTTTTTCTGAGATGGGATAATTTAAGTAATTTGCTTCCTCTTCAATTAATCTGGGCAACTTGTATGTTTATAAATATCCATCCATTTCCCTAAGATTGTCAAATTTATGTTCATACAATTGGGAAAAGTAATTCCTAATTGTTGTTTTGATTTCCTCTTCATTGATGGTAGATTCCCCTTTTCATTTTTGATACTCATAATTTGGATTTCTTCTTTCTTTTTTTTATCATATTTGCTAAGGGTCTATCAATATTTTGGTTTTTTCATATAACCAGCTCTAGGTCTTTTTTATTAATTCAATAGTTTTCTTAATTTCAATTTTATTAATCTCTCCTTTAGTCTTCAATATTTCTAATTTAGTATTTAATTGGGGATTTTGAATTTGTTCTTTTTCTAGGTTTTTTAATTGCAGGACCAATTCGTTGAGCTCCCTTTTCTCTTATTTAATCATGTATGCACTCAGGGATATAAAACTTCCCCTAAGAACTGCCTTTAATGCATCCCAGAAATTTTGGTATGTTTTCTCATTATTATCATTCTCTTGAATGAAATTACTGATTGTTTCTATAATTTCTTGTTTGACCCACTCGTTCTTTAGGATTAAATTGTTTAATTACCAATTAGTTTTTAGTCTGTCTTTCCCTGGCCCTTTATTGCATATAATCTTTATTGCATCAAGATCTGAGAAGGATGCATTTAATATTTCTGCCTTACTGCATAGAATTGTGAGGTTTTTATCCCCTAGAACATGGTCAATTTTTGAGTATGTGCCATGAACTGCTGAGAAGAAAGTACATTCATTTTTATCCCCATTCAGTTTTCTCCAGAGATCTATCATATCTATCCTCTCTAAAATCCTGTTCACCTCCTTAACTTCTTTCATGTTTGTTTTGAGGTGGGATTTATCAAGTTCAGAGAGGGGGAGATTACGGTCTCCCACTAGTATAGTTTTGCTATCTATTTCTTCCTCTAATTCCTTTACCTTCTCCTCTAGGAATTTGCATGCTATACCACTTGGTGCATATATGCTAAGTAATGATATTGCTTCATTCTCAATGGTGCCTTTTAACAGGATATAGTTTCCTTCCCTATGTCTTTTAATTAGGTCAATTTTTGCTTTTGCTTTATCTGAGATAAGGATTGCTACCCCTGCTTTTTTTTTTTACGTTAGCTGAGACATGATATATTTTATTCCAACCTTTTACCTTTACCTTGTTTTTATCCTTCTGTTTCAGATGTGTTTCTTGTAAACAGCATATTGTAGGATTATGATTTCTAATCCATTCTGCCATCCCTCTCTGTTTTATGGGAAAGTTCATTCCATTCACATTTACAGTTATGATTGTTATCTGTTTCTTTCCCTCCATCCTATTCCTGCCCCTGTTAATGTTCATTTTTCCCTCACTTCTCCCTTTCCCCCCTTATATAGTATTCCTTTTGACCACCGCCTCCCTCAGTGTTCCCTTTCAGACCCCTCCCTTTTCCTCCCCTTTCCTCTTACTGCTTCCCTCCCTACAAACCACTCCCACCCCCTTTTGTAGCCCTTTCCCTTTCCTACTGCCTGTAGGATATTTTTATACTTAATCAAGTATGCTATTTCTTCTTCGCACCAAGAGTGACAGGAACAAATCTCATATGAAGCTCCTCTTCCTCCCCTCTTTCCCTCTAAAATGGCACTTTTTGTGTTTCTTCTCCATAGAGTCCTATGCTTAACTGGTTGTTATTCCTTCCTTGTACCAGAACCAATGAGTAAAAAGCTCATATGCTTCCCAACTCCCTCTCTTTTTATCCTCTGCTATACAGTTTTTATGTCTCTATGTGTGGCATAATTTACCCTTTTCCACTTCATCCATTCCCTTTCTTTCATTGCAGTCCCTTTGTAGCCCTTAATAAGATTTTTTTTAATCATCACTTTGTGTATTTTATAGTCATACCCTCTACTTGTCTATAACCAGTTTGCTCTCATCAAATAGCAGGGTGTGTGTCTGTGTTCTCCTTGTTTACCTTTCTAAGTCACTGTTGCATCTCATAAGTGGAGGTTGAATTTTCCATTGTGTTCTGGCTTTTTTTATCAAGAAGGTCTGCAACTCTGTTATATCGTTGAATGACCATCTCTTTGCCTGGAAGAATATGCTCAGTCTCCCTTGATATGTGATCATTGGTTGTAACCCAAGCTCTTTTGCCTTCCAGAAAATAGTATTCCACTGCCTCCAATCTTTCAGTGTAGAGGCTGCCATATCCTGTGAAATCCTCACTGTGGACTCTCGATATTTGAACTGTTTCTGGCTGCTTGAAGTGTTTTCTCTTTTATCTGGTAGTTCTGGAGTTTCGCCACAACATTTCGAGGACTTTTCACTTTGGGATCTCTGTCAGCAGGTGTACGGTGGATTCTCTCAATTTCTATTTTACCCTCAGGTTCTAGTATCTCAGGGCAGTTTTCCTTAATGAGCTCTTGGAGAATGTTGTCCAGGCTCATTTTTTCATCATGATTTTCTGGTAGGCCTATGATTCTCAGATTATCTTTCCTGGATCTGTTTTCCAGGTCAGTTTTTTTTTCTTTGAGGTATTTTACCTCTTTTCCTAATTTTTTAATTCTTTTTGTTTTGCTTGACTAATTCTTGGTTCCTCATAGAGTTATTTCTTTTCATTTGGTTAATTCTAGTTTTTAGCAAATAATTTTCCTTGGTTAATTTTTGAAGCTCCTTTTCCATATCATACACTTTTCTTTTTAAAGAGATGTTTTCCTCACTATAATGTTTTTTCTAATTCTGCTATTTTTGTTTTGAGAGAGTTATTCATTTTGTCTTCTATCTCTCTCATTTTGTTTTCAAAGTTCCTTTTGATCTCATCTAGGAGAGCCTTCTGTGCTTGGGACCCATTCCCTGTTGAAGTTTCAGCTGTGGGTGTGGAGTCCAAATTTTCTCCCTCTGAGGTTGGTTCCTACCTCTGAGGATAGTACTACTCTGGAGTCTTTGTCTTTGTAGTCTGCTTTCTACCCATTTTGAGGCAGCGTCCTAGCCACGCCCTTCCTATAGTATCCCAAGCCTTTACTGTAGAGGGTTTTGCCCTGGGGCAAGAGTTCCTGTGTTTTCAGGGTTGTGGGGGGGGGGGTTTGGAGCAAATGAGCTTTACTCTCTCATCCTGGACTTTGGAAGTCCTGAAAGGGACTTTTTTTTTTTAATTTCTGGGCTATAAAGTGGTAGCCCCAGGAGTCTTTGGTGTTCAGGACAGCGGACACTGTATTTACTTCTTACCTTGCTCTTTCTAATCCCAGCCCTTTGGTGATAGGCCTGGTAGTGGCCCTTGTGGTTTGTGGGAAGACTTGCCCTCTGAGTTGATCAGGCTGCGCCTTCCAGGCCTGATCCAATAATTTTTCAATGATCTCTCCTGGATCTATTTTCCAGGTCAGTGGTTTTTCCCAGGATATATTTCACATTGCCTTTTATTTTTTTTTTATTTGTTTGGATCTGTTTAATAGTATCTTGATTTCTCATATAGTCATTAGCTTCCACTTGCTCCAATATAATTTTGAAGGAATTATTCTCTTCAGTGAGTTTTTGAATTTTTTTTTCCATCTGGGCAATTCAGCTTTTTAAGGCATTCTTGTCCTTACTGGCTTTTTGGGCTTTTGAGTTAGTCTATTTTTTTTTTAAGGTATGATTTTCTTGAGTCAGGTTGCTGACTCACTTTTCATGATTTTCTTACATCATTCTCTTTTCTCCTCCCAATTTTTCCTCCACTTCTCTTACTTTATTTTCAAAATCCTCCTTGAGCTCCTCCATGGCTAGTAATGACTTCATATTTTTTTCTCAGGAGCTTTTGTTGCAAGACTTCTGACTTCATTTTCTTCCTCCCATTCCATGTTATGATCTTTCTTGTCCGCAAAAAAGGAATCTGAGGTTTGATTGCTGTGCTTGCTTTGTGTTCTTTGCTTGCTCATGTTGCCAGTCAATTACTTGACTTCTGAGCTCCTTGCTACAGTAGAACTCTGCTTCCAAAGTGGAGAGTTTTGTCCCAAATATCTGGGGATTTTGTAGCTGCTGGAGCTATTAGTTGGGTGCCCTCTCCATAGCCTCCAAAAACTCTGAACCACTGGCCACACACCCTAGGATCTCTATCCAAGACAGTGATCAAGGTCCAAGTAGGTTAAAGCAAGAGAAATTATCCTCTGAATGGTTGCGTGGTCCCTCTCCAATCTGCAGGCCTGGAGCTCTGAAGTAGCTACACTTTGGGGGCTGCACAGCTGCTGCACATCCACCACTCCTGGTCCCAGGGGCAGGGACTAGACCATGCTTTCGGTCCCCCCCCCCCGCCTGCTCTGTTCCAACAGAATTGCACACTGTTGTTTCTGTTTTATTTTGTTTATTTGTTTTGTTTTGTTTTTACTTGCTCTTTAGCATTTTTGCTTTGATAAGTCTGGAAACCACCACAGCTGCTGGTGATTCACTCTTGAAGTGTCCTCTGACTGCTGCTGGTCAGGGCCTCCCTGGGATAAAACCACAGGCTCATGTGGGGCCTGGCTTGCCTCCTAGCATGCTGAGATGGACACTTCCTGTAGGCCTGCTGGACAAGCAGGACAATTTTTAACCTTCCTCTGAATGACAGCCCTGCAAAGAGTTGATGAAAGTTGTGACGTCTCCCCTGAGACCTGTTTTATTTACCTTAAAAATGACCATAACTATGAAGTTTCTACCATTTTGTTATCCTCCTCCAGATGTTCTCTTCCTTATCTATGCTAATCAATTAATCAACAAACAAGCATTTATTGCTACTTTGTTGCATTTATGAATATGTTCCAAGCACTGTTACTAGAAGTTATGTACATGAAAAGACAGAAATAAAACAGTCCATACCATCAAGGAGTTTACATGCTATCAGAGGAGGCCACACAGTCATGAATATCATCATAGAGAATATTGCATTTGTATCAAACTTATTTGCAGTTGGAGGCACCAGCAAGTTTTACATAAAAGCTGTTATTTACACTGAGGTATAAAGATAATAGGGAATTATAAAAGGTAGAATTAAGAAAGGAGTGGATTTCTTAACTGGAGAATTACCTTTACAAAAATGAGCTTTTTTCAGTTTAGTCAGAATGTAAAATGTATAATGGAGTGTATATATCCATTAATTCATCTTCTCTCTACATCTTTGGTTTGCTAGAGTTATGGATGGTCATTGAATTGGTCAGTTATTAAGTTTTTCAAAGTTATTTCTCTTTACAATATTGTTAGTATCTAAATTTTTCTCCTGTTTCTGCTGACTTCACTGTTAATCAATTCATAGAAGTCTTCTATGGCCTCTTTTCATTATTTCTTACAGTACAATGGTATTCTCTTAAATTTACACACTAGATTTTATTCTGCCATTTCCACAAGAGGGGACACTCCTTTATGTTATAGTTCTTTGTGACTCCCACAAATATATCTATATAGCATCTTTACCTTTTTCTCTACTTCTAGCTGTCTAGTTTTCCCTCTTTGACATCTGAGGAAAAGTCCTATCAGTTTTATTTCTGAGTCAAAGGGTATATAAAAGTTCATTGAGTTTAGAGGCATTGCATGATTCCTATGAATTTCACAAGGAAGATCCTTCCCTATTTGATTTTCACATCGACTGTGGGAAGGAAAATGTGCAAATAGTTTTCTTCCCATTTTATAGATGGGGAAAATCAGTCTTTGAGAGATTCATTGCCATAGGAGGTTCATAGCAGGGCTGGAGTTTGAACCTGGGATTTTTTCACAAACTCTGGCCCCTTTCACTGTACCCTGTTGCCCCCATTGCCCCTGATGTGTAGTATGTACATCCACGCTTCCCCCACTGCTCAGGCCACACTCACTTTACCACTTCTGGATTTTCAGCACTCCCTGAAAATTTTCTTCAACTGGTGCCCCAGTGGAGGAGCTCTTTGGCACCTAAATCTCCCATTGGAAGGAATGTCTTCTAAAGATTAACCTTTCCCATGTTGTAGATGAAGGCCTTTTTGGTCTGACTGAAGCTCTAGGCATTGGATTCAGATATCCAAGTGCTAACTCTTGCTATATCAATAATTAACTGAAGTTGGAAACGTCTTAGTAAAGTCCAGCTTCCTAAAGCACCTGTTTGTCCTTGAGGTGCTTACATCTATTCCCTGCATTCCTTTCATCGTGGCTTTTTAAACTTTGATACAAGTGGTTACCCCAAATGGTAACGAGGATTTCTCCAGTCCCAAAGCCCTCATCCATGAAGAAAGGCTATGGAATAGACTGACTGAGAAGCTGCAAACCCGGGGGAGTGCAATGTGGGAACTGATGTCTCCTATATAGGGAAAGCTGTAAGAAGCCATGAATGAGTTTATATTGAAGGAGCTGATTTCTTTGGTCTAGAAGAAAATTAACATGGACAGTGCCATCACTGAGGCAGATCACAGTCTATACCTTCTCATATTCGTGACTTGTATTTTTAAATAGAAGTTGTTTAAGAGGGGGAGTCAAGATGGCAGAGTGGGAACAGGGCTGCCATGCAGCTTCAGCTCCCACCACCTCCAATACATGAAAAAAATGTCTGATTTTAGAGCTAGAGTACCCACAAAGTGACAGAGAGAAACAAATTTCCTGCTGAGGTCAGCATGGAAGGCTGACAGGAAGGGTCTATTGCACCAGCCTGGGAGCAGAGCTCAGTCCTGCAGGAGAATCACAGTTATGGCCCCATGGCAGCCCTGACCAGTGGCAGCCAGAGCAGACTTCAGGCAAGTGAATCACCAGCAGCTGTGGCAGTTTCAACACTTCTCAAGCCATAAACAACAAAGTAAAAGGTCAGTTGGAAACTCTATTGGAAGAGAGTGATATGGCCCCTGCCAGGGCAAGAAGCGGTGGAGGCATAGGTGGCTGTAGCTACTGCCACCTGGCTCTTCCAGAGCTCTTGGCTTGCAGATCATAGCAGGACCAATGACCATTCGAAGGGTAATCACTCTTGCTTTTACTTGCTTGGATCTGGTTTGCATTCCTGGGTGGTGGTCCTGGGGTTTGTGACCAGTGTGCCACAGATTGTATGGGCTGAAGAGATGGTGCCCTCTTAATAGATCTGGCAGCTGCAAAAATCCCAGCTATTTGGGACAAAGCTCCCTCCATTCTGAAAGCAGAGTTCTGCTGTGCCAAAGAGCTCAAAAGTCAAGTAACTGACTGGCAACATGAGCAAGCAGAAGAAATACAATCCTACCATAGATTCCTTTTTTGGGGACAAAAAGGATCAAAGTAAGGAATGGGAGGAAGACAGAGTAGTCAGAACTCCTGTGTCTAAAGCTCCCAACAAAAATATGAACTTGTTATAGGCCATAGAGGGGCTCAAAAAGGATTTCAAAAATCAGGTAAGAGAAGTAGAGGAAAAATTGGGAAGAGAAATGAGAATGATGTAAGAAAATCAAGAAAAGAGAGTCAACAGTCTGACTGAAGAAAATAGTATCTTAAAAAATAGACTGACTCAAGTGGCAAAAGAGGCCCAAAAAGGCAGTGAGATGAAAAATGACTTAAACAGCTGAATTGCCCAGATGGAAAAGGAATTTCAAAAGCTCACTGAAGAGAATCATTCCTTCAGGATTAGATTGGAGCAAATAGAAGCTAACGACTTTGTGAGAAAACAAGATATTATAAAACAGATCCAAACAAATTTAAAAAAAAAAATAGAAAGCAATGTGAAATCTCTCATTGGAAAAACAACTGACATAGAATATAGATCCAGGAGAGATCATTTAAAAATTATAGGACTACCAAAAATCCATGATCCAAAAAAACCTAGACACCATCTTTCAAGAAATTATCAAGCAAATTTGCAATCATATTTTAGAACCAGAGGGAAACATAAAAATGGAAAGAATTCACCAAACGCCTCCTGAAAAGGATCCCAAAAAGAAAACTTCTAGAAAAATTATAGCCAAATTCCAGAGTCCACACGTTATGGAGAAAATACTGCAAGCAGTTAGGAAGAAAAATTTGAGTATTGTGGAAACACAATCAAGATAACACAAGACCCAGCAGCTTCTAAAGTAAGGGATCGAAAGGCTTAGAATATGATATTCTGGAAGTGAAAGGAGATATGATTAAAACCAAGAATCACCTACCCAGCAAAACTGAGCAAAATGTTTCAGGGAAAAATTTGGTCATTCAATGAAATAGAGTATTTTCATGCATTCCTTTTTATTTTTTTCAATTCTTTTTATATTTTGTTTAGTTTACATCATTCAGGTCCACAAGATTTGGAATTACAAATTTTCTTCTCATTTTTAATCTACTCACCTTCCCATAACACCAATCCCACTGAATAGGCCCTCCCCAAATCTGCTCTCTCCCCTATCTTCCCCCATACCCCCTCTGACTTTCCAGTAGGGCACAGAGGATCTCTATGCCACAGAGCTTGTATATCTTTTTACCCAGTTACATGTAAAATAATAATAATAATAATAATACATATTAAACATTTGATTGTAAAACTTTGAATTCCAGATTCTTCCCCTACCTCCCTTGTCATCCACACTTACAGGGAAGATAAGCAATTCAATATAGGTTGTTTATGTTTAGGTATGCAAACATTTCCATAGTGGATATATTGTGAAAGATTGACTATATTTCCCTCCATCCTATTTCACCCCCACTTGTACTCTTCTCTACTTTGATCCTATCCCTCTTCAAAAGTGGGTCCTTCAAAGTTCCCTCCCCCCAGCTTGCCCTCCCTTCCATCATTCTCCCTCTCATCCCATCTCCCTTACTCTCCTGTAGCATGAGATACCCTATTTATTGTGTATGTCATTCCCTCCCTAAGCCAAATTTAATGAGAATAAAGTTGACTCATTACCTTTGACATTCTCCTTGCCACTTCTATATGAGATAATTTACTCCATTCTATCTCTCCCCATCTCCTCTCATTATATTCCTCTGTCACCTCTTAATTTCGCCTTTTAAGTATCATACCTTTCTATTCAACTGGTCTTGTGCCTTCTATCTATGTATACCTGTACACATATATACACACATTCATCACATTCATATATATATATATATATATATATATATATATATATATTCATATGCCCACATACCCCTCTACCCAGACATATATATATATACATACATAAATATTCATATAAATGTATGTATATATGTGTATATATACATATATATTTCCATTTTCTTCAACTATTCTCATACTGACAAACAGTTTCATAAATTAAAATTATCATTTTTACCATGTAGTAAGGTAAGTAGTTCAACTTTGATAAGTTCCTAATTATTGCTTTTCCCTGTTTACCTTCTCATGCTTCTCTTGCTTCTTGTATTCAAATGTCAAATTTTCTATTTAACTCTGTTTTTTTCATCAAGAATGCTTGAAAGTCGAGGTGGCTAGGTGACCCAATGAACAGAGCATGGGCCCTGGAGTCAGGAGGAATTCAGTTCAAATCTGGCCTCAGACACAACACAAAAACTAGTTGTGTGACCTTGGGCAAGTCACTTAACCCCAATTGCCCTCCAGAAAGCAAAAAACAAAAGGTTAAAAAAAGAATGTTTGAAAGTCCTTTATTCCATTGAATGACCATATTTTGCTGCCTTTTATTTTCTTGGGAGCCTCTGGTGCAGGAGTTCGTACTTTGTTTTCTTCCCCCTGTTCTATGCTTTTCTCCTTTTTGTCCCCAAAATAAGTGTCTTGCTCTGCTTCCTTTGTTTCCTTTGCTTGCTTATGTTGCCACTCAATTACTTGATGTTAGAGATTTTTTTTTTTGCCACAGTAGAACTCCGCTACCAGAGCAGGGAGCTTTGTCCCAATCACTGGGGTTTTCTTAGCTGCTGGGGCTTTTAGTTGGCTGCCCTCTCAGAAGCCTGCACTGTCTCTGACACACTGGTAATGCACCCCAGGAACTTCAGCCCAGACAGTGGTCCAGATCCAAGCAGGTTAAAGCAAGAATGATTACCCCTCAGACTTGTTGCTTGGTCCCCCTTCAATCTGCATGCCAAGAGCTCACAAACAGCCACGTGACAATGGCTGCACAGCTGTCATTCCTCAACCTCTTCTCACCTTGGGGTGGCAAAGGCCAGCCTCACTCCTGAACTCTCATGTCCCAAAGTTGACACTGCATTGACCTCTCACTTTGTCCTTAGCATCTATGGGTTGATAATACTGGAAACTGCCTCAGCTGCTGGTGATATGAAGTCTCTCCAGCTGGTGACTGATTGTGGTCACCCTGAGGCTAAAACCTCAGGTTCACATGGGGCTGGGCTCAGCTCCCAGCAACCTGTGCTGGCTGCTTCCTGCAGGCCTACTGGGCTATCTTCAGTGGGAGCTTAGCTTCTCTGTGTCATTCCATGGGTTCTGTAGCTCCAAAGTTTTTTTTGGATTGATTTTCTACATGAATTGGAGGAGGTGGAAGCATGAGCCCCATGAAAGTCCTGTTTCTACTTCACCATCTTGTCTCCACCCCCCCCATTTTCATGCATTCTTGATGAAAAAAAAAAGCAGAGCTGAACAGAAAATTTTACTTTCAAATGCAAGAAGCAAGGGAATCATGAGAAAGCAAACAGAAAAAAGAAATTATAAGGGATTTATTAAAGTTGAACTATTTACATTCCTACATGGAACAATAATAATCATAACTAATAAGGCTTTTCTCAGTATGAGGATAGTTGAGGGCAATGTATATGTATATACACACATATGCATATAAATGTATGTATAGGAGGGTGTATGTTTGCATAAATATATGTGTGACTGTGTACATATGCATGTATACCTATAAATAGACAGAGGGATGATCAACACAGGATAAGTTGAATATGAAGGGATGATATATTTTAAAAAATTAAGACATGAGAGAGTAATATATTGAGAGAAAGAGAAAGGGAGAGATACTAAAGTAAATTATCATATAAAACTAGAAAGAGAAAACTGTTGCAATGGAGGGGAAGAGAAGGAAGGTGAAAGGGAATAGGTCAACTTTACTCCCATTGAATTTGGCTTAAGGAAGTAATGACATACACACTAAATTGGGTATCATACCCTACAGGAAAATAGCAGGGAAGGGGATAAGAGAGGGGATGATAGAAGGGAGGGCAGATTGGGGGAGAGGATAGTTAGAAGCAAACACTTTTGAAAAGGGGCAGAGTTAAAGGAGAAAATATAATATGTGTGGGTTGAGATAGGATGGAGGGAATTATAATTAATCTTTCGCAATACAACTACTATGGAAATGTTTTGTGTAACAACACATGTACAACCTATATTGGATTGCTTATCTTCCCAGTGGGGGTGGGTGAGGAAGGAAGAAGGAGAAAAAAATCTGGAACTCAAAGTTATAAACACAAAGGTATATTTTTATATATATATATATATACAACTTGGAAATATGATATACAGGCACCTCTGTATAGAAATCCATCTTGCCCTACTAGAAATTTAGGAGGAATGGGGGAGGATATTAAAGAGAAAAAATTAGGGGAAGGGGTATTCAGTAGACTCAGTATTTTGGGTGGGGTTAGAGGAAAGACAGGGAGAAAAATTTGTAACTCAAAATCTTGTGCAAGTGAATGTTGAAAAATAAAAATAAATAGGGAAAAAAATTAGAGTTAATTTGTTTTCGACAAATGGCAAACATTTATCTTCTCTCCCTTCCAACACCTATCCCACTGATTGAGAGAGAGAAAGAAGTGAGGACACACACTGAGGGGAGGAGGGAGGTAAAGAGTGGGGTGGGGAGGTTGAGAGGAAGAGGAAGAGGGGACGATCATATTCAAAATATATGTGTGTCTCATTCTGCAGCTGGAATGCATCAGTTCTCCATCTATTGGTGGGTAGCATACTTCACCTTAAACTCTGTGGAATCACACTTGGTCTTTGCAGAGATCATAATTTTTAACTGTTTCATGACTGCGTCCATAATGTTGTTAGTGTATAATTTGTTCTGGTCATACTCATTTCATTCTGCATCAGTTCATACAAGTTTTCTAAGTTTTTGTTTTGTTTTCTGAAGAAACTATACATCATTTCTTACCACACAATAAAATTCTGTTACATTCCTATAATCTTAACTCATTCAGTCATTCCCCAAATGAGGGACATTTCTTAATTTCAATTTATTTGCTAGAAAACAAACAAAGGCTAGTGTCTTCATTCCTATTCCCTTCATGTCTTGATTCAGATCACCTAGTTTCAGTTCTTTTATGTGTGGTATTGCCCGGGTTCTCATTTAAAATTTCTTGGAAATAACATGTTGGACTGAAAAGAGTAAAAAACATTCTGAAGACTGATAAGGCCGGAACAAACCCTTTGAAATGGTAGCACTACTCAGAATTTGAAAAGTTCTCTAGGTTAACTCAACAAGCATTTATTAAGCATTTCCTCTGTTCCAGTCATTGTACTAGAAAGAGACAGAACCCATCTACAAGTAATTCCCTACCCCAGTAGATTATAAGCTTTCTGAGAGTAGGAACCTTTCATTTTAGACTTTATATCCCCCATAGCTTAGCGTAGTGTTTGACACACAGTAGGAACTTTATGAATACTGGGTGAACAATGGATTAATATATTAAGCATCTATAAATGCTTGTTGGTTGATGAATTGTCTGGGTCCAGTTTGGTTAAGTGGTGACCTTAAGCAAATTAGATCCAGTTAAATAAGTAATACATATCAAGATGGACTGAAGGGAGTGGAGGGGTGAGACAGATGTGGACAAGTATTTAAATGCTTGAAATGTGCAAGACTGTTTATACTTGATCTTCTTTGAGCCTGAGGGAAGAACTGGGAGTAATGGAAGTTACAAAGAAGATATTTCAGAACAATAGAAGAGGCATCTTAACAATGGGAAGTGTCCCCAGATGGGGATCGTTTGCCTTTGAAAGTCTTCAAGGAAAGGCACTTCTCCAATATGGCACAGAGTCAGATGGCGTTGGCACAGGACACTTTGTTCCCATTCCACTGCAGACAAGACCTTTAGGAAGGGTGTGAACTAAAACCACACTGAACCTCATTGCCTTTCCTGTAAAGTGTGCATAATAATGCCTAGAGCAACTATCTCACAGGGATATTGTGAGGCTCTAAAATACATGTAAAGTATTTCCCAAGGTTACTACTGTGTCCATAATCACTAGTGGGGGGGGGGGTTCATTTTCATGTAAGAGTTGGATTCCATGCTCTTTGAGGTCTCTCTGGCTGACGTTTACTGATCCTGTTTGATTCTCTGAATCATGTGGGTCCTTTGTGTCTCTTTGCCTTTGGCCTTGGCTGTGACTTGAGCTGGCCTTATGCAGAAAAGAACAATTTAGATGATTCTTGGCAGGGCGGAAAGAATGTGCAGTAAAACAAGCTTCAAGGGTTCCTGTATCTCAGAATACCCTACAGTGGAGAAGGGCTGGCCCATGAGGCGGGGATTCTTCAGGGAGCAAGAAAACCTGGCTTGTGCTAAGGCCCAGCAAGGGAGACCCTCACTGCAGCCTTGGGGTGCTGGCTTTGCTTTATTTCCTTTAAATAAAAACTGAGGATGTTAAATACCTTTAAAGTATTAGCTGTAATGCCAAGTGAGGCCATTTCATGGGATGAAATCTATGAGAATAAGTCAGGATTTTAACTGGTTTTATGGATGAGGCCAAGCATGTTTCCAGAGTGTAACTTTCCCTGTCTCCAACACTTTTTAGTTTTATTGCCATTTCTTGACATTAGGAGAAATTGAATACCTGTTTAGCTTCAGCAATTCCACATTTTTGTAATAAGCGATGCTGGCGATGGGCCTGGTGCTTCTAAATCATGCTTTGAGAGGAGACAGTCACTTTACTTCTTAATTGGATATGCTTCCTGAGAGAGGTTCTTGAGAGAGGAGATCAGGCGGCTAAATTAAAATTGGCTTCTATTGGTTTAAGGTAACTCATTTTCAAGTAGGAAGGGAAACAGAGCCAGATGTGATAGGGTGAGATTGCCCAGAAAAAGAGGGGACATGTACCTGCAAGTGGATGAGGGGCAGGGAAAGGAGCCCTGCATTGGGAGAAGGCCTGTTTGGCATCCCTGATGTTTGAAATATGCAATTTGTACCATTGCTCTGGGGCTTCATTTCCCCCATATGTAAAATGAAGAGTTTGTATTTCTTGAAATAGGAAGGTGCTTCCATCTCTGATAATTTGTGATTATCTCAGATCTGGTAGTGAGAGGGAAGAAAGAGGAAGTGATATTTTATTTATTCATTCATAAATAGTACTCAATTTTTTTCCAATTAAATGTGAAGATAGTTACCAACATTCATTTTTTATAAAATTTTGAGTTCCATATTTTTCTCCCTTCCTCCCCCCCCAAGATGGCAAGCAATCTGATATAGGTTATACATTTACAATCATGTGAACCATACTCAACATTAATCATTTTGTGAAAGAGGAATCAGAACAAAAGGGAAAAACAACAAGAAAGAAATATAACTGCAAATGGCATGCTTGAATCTGCATTCAGACTCCATACTTCTTTCTTTGAACTTGGTTAACCTTTTTCATGGTGAGTCTTTTGGAATTGTCTTGGATCATTGTATTGCTGACAAGCACTGAATCTATCAAAGTTAGTTGTTGTACAATGTGCATATTACTGGGTATAATGTTCTCCTGGTTATGCTCACTTCATTCATCATCAGTTCGTATAAGTCTTTCCAGGTTTCTCTGAATTTCACCCGCTCGTCATTTCCTATAGCACAGTAGTATTCCATTACATTCATATATCATGCCTTGTTCAGCCATTCCCCAATTGGTGGGCATTTCTTCAACAGATGAAGTGATATTTTAAAAGATACTTTTTGGGAGCAATAAACTTCAGTTTAGTGTAGGCATCAGTTTCTTTAGTCCATAGAGCCATGATTTCACATGTTAGCTTTAAATGGGATGGCAGTTTATAGAACCTGGGATTCAGCACCTTACTTTTAGTAGACATACTAAGACATGAAGAAGATCTATGCCTGACCACTGTGGTGAACTCATCTGCTTCCTCAAGTTCTTTTCCAATGATAGAGGTCTGCAATCTAGTAGCCAAGCTAAGGTTGGTGTAGTAGGTAAGAACTGATTTGGAGTCACAAAGATTAGAGTTTAAAGGCTTCCTCTGACCATGGGTGAATCCTGGGAATCCACTGAAAACTCTTTGCAGCTGCATATCATCCCAAATGTCATAGAGATGAATGTTCATTTGTTTTTGTTGTTATTGTTTTGTGGTCAGATATCCGACAGGAGAAACAATACTCTGAGCCTCAGTTATCTCATGTATAAAATGAAGGTTATTATTGTTTCATTGGTATTGTTGTTGACATCATTCAACTTCAGACAATGATTAGTTATTTGACCCCAGCCAACCTCCAACTCTTTGCCTGTTATTGCACTAGAAATGGAAGTAATGGGAACCTCTCCCTAACATAGTTGTCATGATGATGAAAGGAGATCTTACCTGTAAAATCCTTTGCCAACTGTGAAGAATGCTAGGATTTTCAATTACTTGGATTAAAATATGATTATGTTCCAATGAAGGCTTTTGAGTTCCACTGGGGACTTTGCAAGAGGTCATTCAGGTGTTAATCTAAAATTAATCTATTTAACAAAATTTTCACTTGAAGTTTAATATTTGGCAAAAGTTGAGTAGAATTCTGCTGTGTACAGTACTGTGTGATGAGTTCAGGGAGAGAGAAACATGCTAAGAATGTCATGACCAAGGGCAGGCTTCTCAGAAGGAATGGTCATGATGGTGGGAGACTTCAGACAACAGGGAAGCAGGATTTGTTTTTCTTTCTAAAATCCAAACATGAATCCCTTCCCTTCCCCTCTCGCACTAAGAGGTCTGCTTCATGGTATTTGATCCTGAGTCCTGTTTACTCTGATCCAGGCCACTGATTAACATGAGCACATGTGGGAAGGCTTGGGGCTCTTTGCAGATGTGTAGTGTCTTTATTGCTATAGGTCTAGAGAATTTTTCGACCCTTGTCAACAGCTTATTAGTTGGCTTTTTCAAAATAAATTGTTTCATTATTTTTAAGTCACAAGATGAATACAATTAATAGAAAGATAGTCAAGATAAAATGTCCTACATACATGCCAAAAGCAAAAAAACCAAACCAAACCAAACATCAAAGAGTTTTATTTATTTATGTGATTTACTGGGAATAGCTCCTTCTGTTAGACTGCCTTTAGTCCTAACGAGGAAACTAAAATGAAGATAATTAAGAGATTGCAATGATATTATCTTGGCAAAATATAAGGAAAGATGGATTAAGTTACTAATTACTCAGCTGTGTGATCTTGGAGAAGTCACATGTCTTCTCTAGGTTTTGGTTTGCTCGCTGATAAAATAAGGGGGTTGGAAATGATGCTCTCTAAGACCCTTTTCATTTGAACCAACTCGGATTGGACTCAATTTAACCGATATTAGTTAGAAATCCATGGGGTGTAAAGTCCTCCAGTGTTGTAACCTGGTCTGGAAATGACCCTTGAAAAAGGCAGCAAATAAGATAGAAAAGAAATATTGGGACCAGACTGGGCATGCCAAGGTCCATGTCCTTGAATTCGATTTTGTGGCAAATACAGAGGCAACGAAAGCTTTAAGAGGGAGCAAAGGTAAGAATGTATGATGATAATGATGATGCAATTGATTAATTTTAGCTAGAATCTTCCACCCCACCCCCACACACGTGGTCCTCCAGGTCATGAGATCACTGTCTTCCAGTAATAAGTAAGTGGAGGTCATACCAAATGTAGTCTTACCACTTCCAGGTAGGGTGTTGGAATGTTGACATAAATATATAACATATTTGAGTAATGCAATTCCAAAGATAATTAACTGAAATAAAACATTTGAGATACATGCATAGGTCCATAGTTCTACTAGACTATTGTGTTAGGAACCATTTATGCTAAGATCCCCACATCCCTGTTCTCCCAACAAGGAAGTCTGCTTGGCCTCCTCTTGGCCCTTAAACTCTTGGAATATCCCCTACTCACCAACAGAGTGAGCACTGTGTTCTTCACTGTGCTATCAGCAACCAACAGCCAGCGAGTCAGTGCTATGGTAATGATCACCACCCCCATAACCAGTGTTAGTGTTTTCAAAGGGGTGCAAATGCAATCTTGAAATGTGATAACCACTCAAAGAGAAAGCAGTGAAGAGAAGATGTCTAAATGTGTGTAATTGTGTTTTTCTTCTTGGTTCTTTTATATATCAATGGAACTACCATACTGCTATGTGTAGCATTGGATTTTCCTATTTGTAAACTCATACTCAACTGATGTTCAAAGTGGAGACCTTTGTAAGAGAATCTGTAAATAATGTAATATAATAGTAATAATAATAATCAATAGCATTTATATAATACTTTATGTAGTACAACATGCCTTACAAATATCTCATTTTATTTTCACAACAATTCTAAGGAAAAGGTGATATGATTACATCCATTAACAGATGGAGAAAGTGATGCAGGCAGCAGTTAAGGGACTTGTCCAGGGTCACACGATTTAGTAAATTTCTGAAGCCAGAGTCAAATCTCAGCTGCCAATGTTGGCCTCTGTTGAACTCAAAAGTTCCCTGAAGGAACATGGTGAAAGGCACCCACATGGTGGTGGGTTTTGCCAGGCAGAATAACTTTCATTAATTCAGCTGATCTTTTCAGTTTATCTCTGAGATCAATTTCTTCATGTCAGATATTTCCAAGTCTTTATTTGAATAAGAAATAAACAAGATGTAATAAAAAGGCTCCCTTTTCTGTAAACATCTCCTTTCCCTCTGGAGCAGACTTGGACATTATGTGTGCCCCAGTGTCCCTCTTAGAACAAGGTGACTAAACACGGAGGGGGTTTATTGACCATGAGCAAGGACCCAATACTGGGAGTCACCAAAGGGAGGACTCAGAAGGACACACCTTGCACGGACACATCACTGCACACAGCCTGCCTTCAACAGGTCTCAACTTTGTCTCCTTAACTATTGTGTTTCTGGGTTCAAATCATTCAGTCCACCCTAATCCAATACACACACACACACACAGCCAAACTATCTCCAGCGGCATTGCCACTGTCACCCTCCTTGACCTCCAAGGATCTGTGTCCCAAAAGCTGGTCTTTTCTGCTTCATCTCACTAGCTTTCAGTGTTGCCTTTTTTTGGGGGAAAAGATTTTGACTTAATGAAAATTGGAAATATACCTTTTAATCCCCCATGGACTTTCATAAAGAATGAGACATATTCTGAATTCTACATGTGTACTCCATGAAAAACAGCTATACAAATATAGACAGATAGAATATATATATGCAAATATACACTTAGATATTTCATAGTGATATCTAACTTTGATATAGCATTTATGCTCTAAGGACCTTCACTAAGTACTTGACAACTGCATCTCATTTGATACATGTCCTTATCCTGATATGGTCAGGGGGGCTGTAGAGCTCACATCTTCACCATGCCACAGAGGTGACAGCAGCTCCTTTGAATACTTTGTCAGGGTTGTAAGAACCATGATGGGTGAGTATAAACCCCTCACCAAGCCAGATATCTGTGGTTTGAGGGCTGGCCCAGCTCAAGCTTACCAACACTCACCAGAGCTGACGAGCCACCAGCTTCTTAAGACATCATAATCTACAGCATGGACCGAATGAGACCTGCTTTTGTAAGAGACCCAGAGAGATAAAATTCTAGGCCCTTGAACCTTTTTCCATTTACTTACATTTTTTTCTCAACAATTTTATTGTAGACTATTGAGTGGGCACATTTTATGACTTGTGTAGAATTATTATGGAAAATTAACATGCAGCCAAGCTTAGATTTTTAAGTAAAACTTTAAGTAGTGAAAGGGAAGAGAAGATAGAAAAAAGAGATAATGCAGAGAGGATGGAGAGAGGGAGAAGTTGAGACAGAGACAGAAAGACAGAGAATTGTGAGAGGAGAGAATGAGGGGAGAGTGACAAGGGGCACAGAAAGAAAACAAACATTATTTTTTACAAACTTCTTAAAATCTAAGCTGTATCTCCCTCCCCAGAGAAAGAACTGATGGAGTCTAAATACAGATAGAAGCATACCAGTTTAAAATGTTTTTCTTTATTTCTGTGGGTTTTTATTTCGGTCTGTGTCTCAGGGGTGGGGAACCTGTGCCCTGGAGGCCACATGTGTCCCTCTAGGTCCTCAAATGCAGCCCTTTGATTGAATTCTAACTTCACAAAACAAATCCCCTTAGTAAAAGGATTTGTTCTGTAAACCTTGGGCTTGATCAAAAGGCCGCCCCCAAGGACCTAGAAGGCCACATGTGGAGTCCCAGCCTGGATCTTTTCTTTCACAACATGACTAATATGGAAACATGATTTGCGTGACTACACATGTATAACCTTTGTCCAATTGCTTGTCTTCTTGATGAAGGGGGTGGGGAGGGAGGGATAGAGTAGGTAGCTCAATGTTAAAAACAGAAAATGAGAATTATTTGTACATGGAATTGGGGAAAAATGAAATAGTGAGGAAAAAATCTAAGCTGTAGCCACTGGGAATAGTCACATTGCATCCAACTCATTTTTGTTTGGTGCTGTTGATGACAGGGAGTAATGGAGCTCATTTCAGATGCACAGAAAGCACTGACTGTGAAGAAAGGGC
Organism: Petaurus breviceps papuanus; assembly: GCF_028583685.1. NCBI lineage: Eukaryota > Metazoa > Chordata > Mammalia > Diprotodontia > Petauridae > Petaurus > Petaurus breviceps. Next base: position 3,745,601 of record NW_027186352.1, read on the forward strand.
TGGTGATTTAGCCACATGCTATCAGTCTCATGAAATTCGATGGAAAGTAGTCCTTCAGCTGGACCTCCATCTTCTCTAGTTATGATCCTCACTTGGTTAATGGGAAGCCATAGCATGCTCTACCATAGAAGCATGGATGGATATTGGCATTTTCTCCCAAATGTTTCCAGCTCAACGTCTAGTTCTGAAACCACCAACACTCCCTGACTTGATCATTGAATTGTGAAATTATGAGATGGGGGGGTGGGGGTGGCAGACATAGCAAGTTGTTTGGGTACTTGTTGAGAAAACCATGATGTCAGTGAAGACTGTAGTTACCATTTTACAAGGCACAGAGGGTGTAGGGGTGAATAAACACATGGAGACAAATGGTGAAAATGGGGGGGAGGTGAAGTGGCAGATAGCAGAGGTATGGGGGATAGTGTGGTGAAGGAAGGCAGGGAGGGAGAGGGAGAGGAAGGGAGGAAGAGACATGTAACCATGGATTAGAGATAGAGATGTTTAGCAGCATGGACCCAGAAGGAGGTAGAAGAGAGTTTAGGGGGTAGGGGTTTGAGGGCTTCTTTTATAGATCTGTGTCAGGGTTTAATTCAATAACATATCCAAATCATCCCAAAGTTGTTGGTAAAACTTTAAAATTAACTTATTCATATTATCTCAGAGTTATCAACACCATTTGGTCTTCTGCTGGTCTTATTGTGGATTCCTGCTTATTTGAGATTTGTACATGACATTGGGACATTTAGAGGACACAGCAAACAGATGGTACTGGGTCTGCAATTGGCAAGACTCATCTTCCTGCATTCAAATCTGCCCTCAGACACTTACTAGACGTATGACCCTGGGCAAGTCACTTCATCCCATTTACCTCAGTTCCTTATCTCTAAAAATGAGCTGGAGAAGGAAACAGCAACCAGTTTCTTTGCCAAGAAAACCCCAAATGGGGTGACAAAGCGTCAGATATGATCGAAACAACTGAACCACAAAAGCATATCCCAGGGCCAAAGACTTTGACAACAAAGCCTAGGTCTCTACGCCTTATTCAACATGTTAGCAGGATTTGCTTTTTGGTGTATGTATAATACAAATTGTAAAAGATGCCCCTCTGATCTTGCGGATGGTTGGTCCATGACCTCTAGACTCTTCTTTGAAATCATCTTGTGATTGCTACTGTATACTGGCTACTTATGAACTCACTCTACTGACTAGAAGGGGGTGTAGTCAGGAGACCAGAGCAAGATACAGTTTAATACATTCCCCCATCAATTCTGCATCCAAATCCACACCATGCCATTGATCTCTGGGCTTGGGGGGAATCTGAATAAGCACATTCAAATTGACATGCAAATCAAGTCTATTAATATGCTCTGATCGAAGTAAATCTGGGGAGCCCTAGGGAGAGGAGAGCTGAAACTGCTTAGCTGGAGATAAACAGAGATGGGACTCTATCATTCAGCATGATAACTATCTGTGTTTTTTCTGCGGATTTTATAGCCTGTGGACCCCTTTGAGGTTGACATTTAACAATTAACGATTATTGTTATACAGAATTATAGACTCTGATATTCAGAAGTGAAGAGGACATTTGTGTCCCTTTAAGCCCATCCCCTCCTTCCTAAACTGAGAAGACTGAGGTCCGAAGAGATGGAGGGACTTTGCAACGTCACACAGGTGGCACCACTGGGATTTGAACTCATGCTCTGACTCAATTCGCTCCAGGCTCTGGCTCTTCTCTTTCCAATTTACATCAAGTGATGACACGGAGGAAGAATTGTTTTTCTTGTTTGCAGGAATAAATAAGAAGCCTTTGCTGTGACCTCCTGCAACACACTGGGAGGGGAAGTCTCCTGGTCCAATTGTGCTCTGTAGGCTCTGCCCTTGTAACCCAATATCTCCACCCATAACCCTTAGCTTTCCGGAAACTAATCGTATCCACAATGGCCATAAAACTGCATCAGCATTCACAACACAGAAATAACTGCCCCAATTAGCTCCCTACGTGGGAACCTCTTCTGTCTTCCTGTCAAAAGCTCTAGGAGAGGCCCCTAATTGAGCCAAGGCTTAGGACTGCCAAGCCCACCTCGGTCACATGGCAGTCATGAAGAAGAGTCTCAAGATGGAAAATGGTGCTCCTGTGGAAGAATGGAGTGATGACCTGTTAACCTGATAATCCACAGTAACCTGACAAGTCTGCTGCCCAATCGTTCTCCCTCTTTGGTCCTTCACAGGTTAGCCCAGGTTGCAGGCTAGAGACAAAGAGCAAAGGGGTTTTGTTTTTTAATTATGCATTTAAAGTAAAGAGCTCCAAATCAGTAGGTCAGTATTGGAGAGTCTAGGGAGTCTCAGAGAGTTTAGGTGACTTGTCCAACATTACCTTGTGAATCACAGAGCCAAACTTGAACCCTGGACCTTTCTTCAGTTTCAATACTTCTCTCCTACTGTGAGAAGATAAAGAACTTCACAGTAAATTAGTACTCAAAAGGGGCCAACGATTTCTAAGGAACCAGGAGATCACCAGCCTGTGATATTTCTGCACACACAGATACCAGGGTCCTTTGTAAGAGAATGAGACACTTAGCCAAGGTCACAAAGGCAGCATGTGTTAGGGATGATTCATGAAGCCCTGATTTCTGGTTTGGTGCTGAGGTCAGCTCACCTTCTCCTCACTACACAATGCTACTCTGCAGCAGGAGTATGTAGCCCCTAAATTGTTTTCCCAGTTGGTGAGCAGAGTGCTAGGCTTAGAGTAAGGAAAAGCCAAGTTCCAGTTCAGCCTCAGACATTTACCAGCTGTCTTACCAGATTTCCCCTTTCCAGTTAGATTAGTCATCAAATAATGTGAACAGAGAATTTTTTCAACAGCTCTATGAAAGAATGAGCCAGATTACCCAGAGGTGAAGGGATGAGAGGATAGAGTAAACATTTATTAAGTGCCTATTGTGTACTGAGGTTTCTGCTAAGAGGGATAGAATAAACATTTATTAAGTGCTTATTGTGTACTGAGCTTTCTGCTAAATGCTTTACAAATATGATCTCATTCAGTCTGGTTAAGTGACCTGCCCAGTGCCATACAAATAAGAACATCTCAGGTCAGGTTTGAACTTAAGTCTTTCTGACTCTAGGCCCACTGTTCTGTGCATTGTGCTACCAGCTGCCCCTCTCAGAATAAGAAAAATGCAAATCCAAACAACTTGGAGCTTTAATCTCCGAGGGAAACCCTGACAACAGTGACAAAGGGGGAGAATGGGCAGGGCTGGAAAGGTGGTTGAAAGGTGAGTGTGTTAATGCATGATTGAGGGAATTCCAAACTGGTAGAGAGGATCTGGAAAGTCATTCAGAAATGAGTCATTCAGAGAGTGACACAGATCTCAGTTGCTTTGATCTGGAGTCCCCTGCTGGGTATCTACCCTCTAAGAGGTCAGGGTCAAAAAGAGGTAAATGATGTGCAGGTGATTAAGAGCAGGGGCAAGAAGGACATTCACACACATACATCCAGACATATGCATATAATATATGAACATGTGTTTATATACTTACATATATATGGATATATGCTCATGTATATATATGCACACATATAAAACAAAAATATGTATACTCATACATGAAAATTATAAAGGATTTATGTTCTTTTCCTAGTAGGAAAAAGCTCAAAGCTATTGCAAAGGACTTCCAGTGAGGAATGACTAAGTGAGTCCTGGTCCATGAACAGAGTGAACATTCCTGTGCTAGAGTAAATGATACAGAGAGTGAGGAGAGGAATTCTGGGGAGATGGACAAAAGGAGATTGGTGTAGAGTCAAGTTAATCAGAGCTACAGGTCTAAAAGACCAACTGAGTGATGCAAAGTGCCTGTTGTAAAATGAGAAAGAAAACTATGTCTGGTCTCGAAAAAGAGATCTGAGCAAACCTTATCCTGTTCCTTTGAAGCAGTGGATGACTGTGGGTGGTGAATTCTACATATAACAGCAGACTTTCCCCAGAGAACTATTCTTCACAACTGTTCTGAGATCACCAGCTCTGGCCTCTTCCCTCCTAGGACCTGACAGGCATCACTGCATTGGCCCTGGGTTTTTGCCCTATTCACCCCTAGCCTCTTTTGTTCTCCCAAGGTCCTTTCTGGGGAGCAACAATTCAATTGATTCTCTAGCACAACCACCTCTGTCTCCTTTGCTTTAGAGACTTCTCCAGTACTCTGGTAAACTTGCCTGGGCCAGTCCCACCTTGAACTTCTGGTTTGTCATTCCTGAACCATACCTCCACTGCCACTGAAGACTCTGAGTCAGGCCTTCTGGACCTCACAGGACACAATAAAACCATGTGCTACGTGATCTTGAGGGAAGGCAGTGAGGAAAGCTGCGTGCTTCCTTCAATAAACCCCTCACTGCAGACACTGATATTCTTTCTGGATCCATTTCTTATGGCTTAGTGCACCCATCCCCTCATGTTCTACCCATCATAATGTTTCACAACATTCAACTGCTGTAGTACAAACCTCATTCTCCAGTGCTTGCTTCCACCCCCATGCCCTTTAAGTCTACTCCCCCAAATATTCTTTCAACTCTTCTCTCAGGAACATAGGCCCATCTTTGACTAACTTGTTTTTGTCTTAAACCTTTTCCTCCTCACTCCTTCTGGCATTTGGCACCCGCTGAGTCTAGACTCCTTCCTGTTCACTAGTATCCTTGGACATGATTTCCAGTATTGGTTGCACTTTTGATTATGCCTCTTCTCCCTACCCCCTCCACTTGTACTGATGGGAGAATCACAATGCTCTTTGCTCCTCATTGCTTCTCCGTATACCAACATCACTCATCAACCTCATGCTCTTTGAAGATCACTCTATCCACATTGTTGACCAAAGAAGAATCTTCGTGGCTGTTTTCTCTGGCTCTCTGGTACTCTCCTTCCTTCCTTAATGAGTTCAGTACCTGGGTCAAGGACTTTCTTTCCTCTCTAACCGCTGTCCTCATATGAGGGGACTCCAACATATTCATTAGCACTCCCTCAAACATTCTAACTTTACAGTTACCAAATGTGTTTACTTCCCATGAGTATTCCTCTACCCCACCAGAACTATACACAAAGATGGACATAGCCTTGATCAATTCAATTCAATAAATATGAGTTAAGTACATGTTATATAACAGCCAATATGCTAAGTCCTGGGGATACAAATGAGAGAAATAAATAGTCTCTTTCCTCAACAAGTGTGCAGTACACTAAAGAAAGCTAAAAATGGTGGGAGGACAACCAGTGGGCACCCAGAGAAGGGCAATGGTGTTCAGTGGAGTTGCAGCAAAGCAGAACTTCTGGTGGAAAATGGAATTCCTTTGAAGGTTGTAAGACCTCTGTAAAGTCCTCTTTGATGTTACATCCTGAAGTCCTCCAATCAGAGGGAAGAGTTCATTGTGGGTGAGTTAAGAAGATGTTGAGTATCCCAAACTTGAGTCAATCTGCATGAAATTCCCCATCTTACCATCACCCACAAGTGTTTAAGTGTTTCCATGTTTGTGAACTCTGAAATTCCTTCATCTGACCATAACTTTCCATCATCTCATTTTCCCCTTTCCCTATGATCCCTAATCTTGTTTGCCATGCTTACCACAACTTCTGTTGCCTCAACCCTTCATTTCTTTCCCAAGCCATCACTCCTACAAAAATGTTTCCTTTCCCTTTCTTGATCCCAGGTGAATCCGTATAATTCTACGCTATTCTCTTAATCCCCTTGTCCCTTGGTCTATTAGCAATCATGCCTCAGTACCCAACCTTGGATTGCCCCCACTTTTGCTCTCATTGTTGTGATGCTAATCATAGCTGGGGAAACTACATAGACTCAATAGATATTTATGCTTCACAATATCAACTGGGTAACACTGAAGTAAAGCAATCATTTTACAACTCTCTAATTGACTTACTCTGTCATTCACCACAACAACTTTTCTAGTTTTATTCATCTCTCCTCAAATCTTCTATGGTTGGGACAGCTAGGTGGCACAGGGAATAGAGCACTGACCCTGTAATCAGGAGGACCTGAGTTCAAATATGACCTCAGACACTTAACACTTACTAGCTGTGTGACCTTGGGAAAGTCACTTGCCCCCAATTTCCCTGCCTTCCTCCTTCCAAAAAGACAAAAACAAAGCAAAACCAAATTTATATTGCTTCCTCTATCTCTAAGCTCAGGACCTTGGCTTATTTCCCCATGAGACCATTCACCAGAGTTGCTCCACATGGTCATTCACTAGGATATCTTCCTCTTCTATCCCCTCCTTCATCTTTGTGTTACATGAAGTGATGACCCTTCTCCTTACCAAGGGAAGTGCTTCTACATTCAAAAGCACTCCAGTCCAATCCTGTATTCCCCAGTAGATGTTCCCCTCTACCATTCTCAATTTCTCACTAATTCTTTTTCCCCCATTACAGACATGTATAATCAGTCAAACAAGCTTCCAAATGTTTACATTGGCAATGTCCAAAAATTCTTGTCTCAATCTACACTAGAATTTCTTCACCTTTTGAATGGAAGGCAGGTAGCATGTTTTATCCTCAGTCCTCTTGATCCCAATGGCGCATTACACTGAGCAGAGTTCCTCATTATTTCAGTTGTCTTTCTTGTTCAGAGAGTTCAACAATCCTTCATTTCTTCCTCCACAGTCTGTTTTCCATGTCAGTTGTTGTTATTGTTTTTTTCGAGGACATTTTTTGCATTTCCTTCTGCATTTCCAGTCTTTCGAAATTGTTTTATAAATTTACTGTTACTTCATGGAGTCATGGCTTCTTTTTAGTCTGTTTAAACTTTCAGGGAGTTTGTTGCTTGGGGAAAGTTTTGTATCTCTTATGCCGAGCTGTTAGTTACTTTTCCATTTTTTAAATTACAAAAAGTTCATTTCAGCTCCCTCATTTTATGTCTGTGTATGTGTATAAATTCTCTTTAAAAATATTTCTTTTTTCTTTCATGAATTCTAGTTGACTGTGTGCCTAATCTGTGTTTTTCTCTGATGCTCTGCCTTTAGATGTTTTAGAGTCATTCTCTTTTTCTGGGTTTAGATATTAAACACCCAGATCACTACAATACTTCTCTCCTAGAATGCCTTTTTATTTGTCAGAATGTTTTTTTGTTTTGTTTGTTCAATCATTCTTCTGGCCTACTTCCTAACTTTGGGCTTGTTGTTAGGGGTAAACTGAATTTCTGGAAGCAATGTCTGGCCTGGTCCTTTTGTTGTCTTTTTATAATGTTGTATTATTTCAGGCTCTCAGGAAAAAAAAATGTTTAGTGCTCCCAGAATGGTCTGATCCAGGGAAAAGTCACATTACTATCCCCTTGGTGTAAATTCTGAAAGTTCTAGACAAAACGCAGGCTTGAAGAAGAGTAGAACCCTGTGGACTCAGAGTCTCTCAGTCAGCTGGAAGCTCTGCTAACTCAGAGAAGTAGAAATGTAGGTTTGGATTTGGACTGGGATTTCTGTCCTGGTTATGCCTTTGCAGGGAGATGTTTTGGGATCTGAGTCCTACTACTGCTTAGACTCCTGTATTTCCTCCTTTTTAGCACATGGCTCATGGCCTCTCCACCATCATGACCAGGTCCGGTTCTCAATCCTTCCTGGATCTGTCACCTAGAACTGAGTAATGGTCAATGGCATCCATTAGATCACAATTAATTCTGGTATCCAGATTCTCTGTCTGCCAAGAAGAACTTTGTTTCATTTGAATCATTATGAAAATACCAGGCACTATGTATGCATGTTTGAACATCTGATATGAAAATAAATGAATACAAGTGATGTGCCATGAACTTTCGAGGAAAAAAATTGGGGAACAACTTTAAGAATAGAAAATATATGTTCCCAAAATCCTGAGTGGAAGTGGGGTGAGGATCATGTAAACAAAAGAGTCAAGGATGGGTGGATCTGGGTCCCAACCCTTCCCTGCCTTGTTCATGACATCCCCATTTCTTCACTTCCCCTCCCTGGAGCTCAGCTGTCCATTTCGTTAAATGAGAGATGACATGGACTTGATTTTTCAGGCTCAAAAATATTTCTCTTATTTCTGGTATTTAAGCTCTTTGTCTTTAAAATGGGCAGGGATAAACTGCCCTGCCTGGCTCATGAAGGTTAGTTAAGATAGGGATGTGTAAAACTTCCTTAAATTGTGATGTGCCTTCCCCCAGGAAGTAGACTTATTATTTCAGCTTCCTTCCCCTAGAGATACTCTTCTCCACCTTGTCCCCTGGTGTCTAGATCACCTTGTTTTTTGCATGAAGAGCCAGTTTTAACAAATCATACCAGGCTGGAAGGTTTCCTATATAAGACTTCTGAAAAGCAGCCTTTTTATTATACAAGGACAAGTCCCAGTCATGGGGTAGATGACCTTCACTGGGTTGGTCAGAGGGTATCAAATTTTAAGGCAAAAGAACTGAAGCCATCCAGGCAGGACTTCAGGGTTCAGGCAATGCAGGGGTCTTGCTATAAGCTCTTCCAGAGAATCTCTGTACCCAAGGAATAGAGCCTCCAGATGCTCTGACCATGCCCATTGGGAACCAGTTCACTTAGCTCTGAAATTTGCCCCAGTACAAATTCACAAATATTGGAAGGAAAGTGTGCCAGACCTCACCTAAGCCAACTTATCCACCTTCCCCCACCCCAATCCAGCAAGCACTTTAGGTCCTATTTATCCTGGGCATCTGGGCTTTGCCCCTGCTCCTTGAGCTCCCTCCCACAACCTGCATTCTCCCCACCTTCACTGCATTGCCACTCCATTCTAAAACTTGCTACAGAACCATCGGTCAAAGCAATAGTAACCTTGCTCCTGGGAAGAGTGTGGCAGTCAGTCTCCCTCTTTTTCTCACATTCTCTGGGATCCCCTAGACCAAACTTCCATCCCTTGATGCCTACATCCTGAAAGGTGGTACTTGTAGAATGTAAACTCCTGTTTAAAATGAATGTAAAAAAAAGGCTACTTCATTTGTCTTTCCACCACTAGTGCCTGTAAGTGTCTCTTACAAAGTGAGTATTTAATCAGGGATGATTGACTGAGGTTCACCTGATAGAGTCATGAGTGGGCCATGAGCCACTCCAGCGGACAGAGCTCTGAGTCAGAGGGAAAACCACCAAACTAGAATATATTGGGGCTTCCTTTGGAGGGTGCAAATACTTTCTTTGGTTCTTTCCAGTGGTGATTACATCAGGCTACCACTTGTTCCCTGTTGCCATCATTGTTACAGTTGGCATTTGGTTTCTGGGGGACTGTGCAACAATCAGTTGTTTTGAGGGTGGAGGTCACGTGATATGTGATCCATATAGGTACCTTTCTGGACCTGCCAAACTTTTGCTCTCACTCCACTCTGCCTGCTGGCAGTCAGCACTGGGAGATTGAAGTCTATTTGGATTTTCGTCACCATATCCCTAAATCTCAGCTCAGTGCTTGGCACATAGTACACACTTCCTGAATGTTCCTTAGATTGAATTGAAAGCAATAGGGAAATTGTGAGTTTAGTATCCTGACTGGTTAATATACCGTAAGACCATTCATCTAGAGGTGCAGCAGAGGTCAGAAATCATCTCATTCCAACCCTTCTTTTTACAGAGGTAGAAACTGAGACTTAAAGTGATTGGGTTGCTCAGGGTGACACAGGGGCTAGGCAGTAGAGTCTGGAATCTAGCTCAGGTCTGTTGATGCCAAATCTGGCCCCTTTCCTATGCACCAGGTCATGATACCCACTGTCACTGGGGGAGAGGGAGAAGTGTTTGAGTTAGGACTAAGTTTTTGCGAAGAGGGGAGAGATTACAGGCCAAGTGGACGCATGGGACTAGAGTTTTGTAGAAGAACAAATGAAGAAAATCAGAAAAAAGACAATAAGAACTTAAGCTGCGTTCGGGGCTCTTCGCGCTACAGAGGCGTCAGACTGGTAGGAAGAAGAGCATGAAGGAAACTTAGGAATCCTCTAGCTGTGCTCCTACATTTTACAGTTGGAGAAACTGAGGCCCAGAGAGTCTTCCTGATCAGCCCAGAGTCATCCAGATGCCTCCTGAGTAGCATTTGGGGGCCCAGGCCCCTGAGGGCAGACATGGCACTTTTTAGTCTTTCTTGCTCCCTCACCTTATTGATGACCCCTTTGGCACAAGAGAAATAGAAATACCGCAACCATAAAGTCTTTCTTATTAGATTCTTCGATAACCCCCCCCCCCCAACCAGATGCTCCCTGGTCCTCAGAGGATTTTCTTTTAATTTCTGATTTCTTGAAAGAGAAATATACATGAAACTGAACTCAAAGAGGGAGAGATATCTTTCATGTGACTTGCAAATGAACCATCTGACTTTGATAAAACCAAAGAGAAGAAGAGTTACTGGGCTTTCAGTCGTGTCCCCCCCCCCCCCCCCCCCCCACTCCTCCTCCTCCCCCTCCTCCTCCAGATTCAGGCAAGCCGCTCCCCTTGGTCCTGAAATGCCCATTCCTTTTCCTGTGTGGGGGAACTGGATGTGGCAGGTCTCCTGCTTCCTAATTATCCCTCAGTTAGTTAACCAAAAAATATTTAGAAATCACTGACTATGTGCCAAGAATTGTACTAAGTTCTAGAGCTAAAAAGAAAGGCCAAAAATATCCCTGCCCTCAACGAACTTACAGTGTCAATTCCTAGATATTTCCTAGATATTTATACGGTCAATGGAAGAGGCATTCTCAAAGTGGTAGACATTCAGAGTCGGGGGAGGGACTGGGAAAGGGTTGCAGAAGAGGAGCTAAGGCTAAAAGGAAGCCAGGGACCTGAAGTGGGAGAATATAGGAAAGAGAGTATCTAGTCAGGAGAGACAGTCAACCCCAAGGCCCCCCAAGGCCCAGAAAAGGACAATTGAATATTGTGAGCAAGGAAGAGCAAATGGGCAGGATTGTTGATTGTAGATTGCTTTGACGATGGTAAAGGGAATTGTGTCTCTCCCTCCCACCCCCACCCCAACTAGAAAAGGCTATTTGGTTTTGTCAAGGGTAACCCTACTGCCCTTAGTGATTATATCTGATTTAAATAAATTTGTATCATATACATCTATTTGTATCATGTGACTAGAACAGCTTGTATCCCAGAAATAAAGACAAGACTCCAAAGATTGGTAGATTAAAAAAAAAAAAACTGTCCATTAATTCCACCCTCAAGGAAGAGAATGCATGTATTCATTTCATTAGATTTAAAGAGGAAAATGAATCCATTAAGTAAGGGCCTAGTTTCCCTGTGGAGTGTTCCTTTGCTAAGAGAACAGATAAAACTGTGGGTGTGCTTGAGTCATGATGTTAGCTGTCAATTAATAGGTAGAGATACCTAGGGCAATAGTTTTTTTTTTTCCTTTCTTTTTTTTTTTCCCTAAACCAATCCTTCCTTTTCCTTACAAAGCTGCATCTAGTTGAAGAAAATGTAACTACCTCCTTGGGTGCCCACTTCTCTCCTTTCCAAAGGCCATGGCCTTTGACCAGGCCCTCAGCATCTGGATCATTTCAATACCCCCCCCCCCCAGTAAACTGGTTTTCTCAAGCCTTCCCCCCTCTCCAATTCATAATCCAGAGAGCTTGGTTGGGGCATAACAACAATTCCCATTTTAAAAGTTTCTTTCTCTTTATAAAATATCCCCTCATAGGTGCTCCCTGATAGAGGCATTGGAGGGGTTGTTCTCCCCAAATGTGGAATCTGGCATTCTGAGTGGTCCAGTAGCTTCCCCAGAAGTCCACAGCTCCTAGACGTCAGTCAGTTAGGTGAGGGTAGTTAGATGTACAATGGCACAGAGCTGGGTATGGGGTTAGGTAGAACAGAGTTCAAATCCAGCCTAAGATACTTCCTAACTGGGCACCCCTGTGCAACTGACTTCACTTCATTTATAAAATGAGGATTTTGCCGGCACTGAGCTTTCAGGGCTGTTGTGCAGATCAATGAAATGATATTTGGGAAATGCTCAGCAGAGGTGTGCTGTGTCTTCTTCCTGTTGCCTGGCCATTTCTTTCTGTGTCTCTGCCTTAATAAGTTCCCTCTGCTTCGACTATCATATGTCTGCTGATGGTTCCCAGATCTACATACCTAGCTCTCATCTCTCTTCTGAGCTTAGCATTTATTCCTGAAGCCCCATAGATGTCTCACAGTCAGCATGTCGAAAACAAAACTCAGAAACTGCTTTTCCCCTTAAACTCCTGCCTAACTTCCCCATTGCTCTTGGTGGGATCTTCTAATCATTGGAAGATTTCTGCCATTTTTCTCACGATTCCCTTTCCCTCACACAAGGATGATAATGAGCATTCAGGTATTTCTTTAACACCAACAAATACCTTTACAGAAGTGATCTCATTTCATGCTGAAAGCAAGTGCTATTATTATTCTCTCTAAGGGCGGGGACGTGAAGGACAAGGGGGATTAAGCAGCTTGCTGAGGGTCACATAACTAGTTAGTAACTGAGGCAGGATTTGAAATGAGACATTTTTTGTGCAAGTACAGGAATATCTCTATTAGGTCACTAACCACAAGTCCCAGGTCTTGTCATTCTGTCTCCCCCATATTCCTCATACCCAGTCCGTTTCCCCACTCACACACCTCCCAGGACACTCCATTCCATTATTTCCCTTTACCTGGAAAATGTCAAGGCTGCTTAATGATCTCCTTACCTCATAATCCATTCACTATTCAGCCATTCCAGTGATTTTCCCTCCATGCCACTCCCCTGTTCAGTAGCCTCCAGGGGTTTGCTCTCCCCTCCAAAGTCACTGACCCTCAAAGGCCCTCAACCTAGCCACCTCTAATCTTCAAGTTCTCTTAGACCTTCTGCCCCTGAACATCCTCTTAGATCCACTGAGTGTGGCTTCTGGGCTGTTCCACAAACAAGCCCCTCCTGCTCTTCATTCCCCTTGTTTTCTTTAATTGTCTAAAAGGCAAGGAATGCTCTCCCTCCTCCATTCATACCATTGCCTTCCCTTTAAGTTCCTTTGAGTCCCAACTGAAGTCCTGTAGAAATTCCTTCTATGGGAAGCCTTCCCATCCCTTCTTAATTCTAATGCCTCCTGCTTGTTCAGTTGTGTTCAACTCCCAATGAGCCCATCTTGGCTTTTCTTTGCCAAAATATTGCATGGGTTTCCCATTTCTCATTTTACAGAAGAAGAAACTGAGGCTAACAGGGTTAAGTGACTTGCTTAAAGTCCCTTGGCTGGTAACTATCTGAAGCCCAATTTCTATTAATAAAAATGAATCTTCCTGAGGGCTGGGCTGCTTTTCTTTCAATCTAAAGCTGGCCATACAGTATGGGATGAACACATGTTTATTGATTAAAGCAGAAAATCAACAAATGCTAAGTGACTGAAGTTTCTGCTTCTATTACTCCAGGATCTCCCATGTGAGTGATGGTGAGTTGCCTTCCACTATGCAGATGGCAGCCCTTGTAGAGCCTAGGAGACAGTCATCTAAGTGGTGGCATCAGTCAAGTGGTATATTGATCACTGGCGATCCATCTTGGCTAGAAGCCTCAGTGGACTTTGCTGATTAGTTCTGGCATTACACGTAGTCCATAGTCCTAGGTGGCACAGTGGATAGAGCTTGAAATTTGGAGTAAAAAAGACCTGAGTTCAAATCCTCCTCAGACACTTGCTAGCTGTGTGACCTTAGTCAAGTCACTTCACCTTTCTCAGTCTCAATTTCCTTATTTTTAAAATGGGAATAATTATCTCACCAACCTTTTCTTGAGCCCTAAATAAGATAGCATATAAAATGCTTTGCAAACCTTACAGTACTATATAAAAACTAGCCATTACCATGTTTTTGAGTCTAGCATAGGACTGCCAATTATTGATGGATGAGCCCAGACCACCTGCATGACCCAAGGGAGGGGCAGAGGAGGGGCACATCTCTGAAGGACAGTCTAGTTTGAAGAAGTCAAAAAACCCCAACCCAACCCAATGTACACACACAGGAACCTAGAGGGCTATGTATTATGTGTGTGGCATCTATAGTCAAATGTCAGCCAGCTGCCCCCAATTCTTCTGACCATTCTTTTTCCAGCCTGGTTAGCCCCAAGAAACTCAGTAACATGTTCCAATCTTCACTTTTTTGACTTTGAATGAAGATAAAGAAGGTTTGGAAGCTGCTTCTAGCCCTGGTATCCTTCCTTTCTCCCTGCATTACAGCAGCAGGAGAAAATCCTCCTTAATCTCTTGCTAATATAATTAGGTTAATCATCTTGTTTTAGATGCATAATACCATTACAACAAAATAGAACTTCAGTGGGCACGGTCCTCCTGGTGCCTTGGAGCATTTCGTGGGAGGCATCTCCTAGAACCTCATGGTAGAGACCCTGTGGAGGAGCAGCTCCCATTCTTAGGACAGTTCCCATGCACTTGGGTTTCATAATCCTGCTGGTCGCACCTGAGCAGGCAAAGATGGGAATTACTCAGGGCACCGATTGCTGCTAACTTTGACCTTCCTTACTGGAATGTTAGTCAGCAGAAGAGAGAGAACTCTTCAGTGTCCACAGTGGAGCAATGGAGATGATGGACATTTGGGAAAATGGAGCAGAAGCAAAGGGTAAGCTTTGGGGGAAGAAGGGAAGGGAAGGGAGAGAAAGGAAAGGATGGTCAGAGAGAGACAGAGAAAGAAAGACACAGAGACAGACAGAGATAGAGGGAGATAGAAGCAGAGAGACAGACAGAAAGAGACAGAGAGAGAGTGGATAGCTTTGTTCAAGCACATGGAAGTTTATTAGATAAAATTGCTCTTCTCCCAGATGATAACAGGGTTTAAAGTCTGGCATAAAGTACTTTTAGCTGTGCTAGAATGAGATTTTGGAATATAAAGGAAACAAAGACTGGAATGTATTGGTGTGTGTGTGTGTATGTGTATGTGTGTGTGCATATCTGTTTGTCTTTGTGTGTGTCTCTGTACCTGGTGTGTGTGTGTGTGTGTGTGTTTGTGTATGTGTGTATTGGGGGGGTGTATGTGGGACTACTGGGTGGGAAAATGAGAATGTCAGCCTTTTACAGGCTCCTTGGGGTGGGTAGGATTCCAAATTGATATTTGAATTGTCCCTTAAATGAGAGAAAGCCTCCTAGAGATGGTACTAGTTGGGTTGGGGGTAGGAAGGGTCATCTGTAGGAGGCTGGATATGAGCTGAGATAGAGGGAGTCCAGGAAAATATAGAGATGAAGGTGAGGCCTAGACTTAGTGTCCTGCCAGGTCTCTTTGAATGACAAGGTGCTGCCCTTGAGTAAACACAACCTTTAGGCTTCTGCTGATGAGGGATGCCTCACAATAGGTTCAGCAGGAACTCTGATCTTTCTCTTAAGACCAGAAAACCTATGATTCATTCTGTAAAGAATTCAATTCAAGCCAACTTGGAGTCAGAGTTGTAAAAGTTTATTATATGCTTTAGAGTGGTCAAGGATCCTTAGGGGACCTGCAAGTTTGTTGTTAGGCTGTACAGCGGGCAAGAGTCCTTTAGGGGACCTGAAACCTTAAAGGGGTAGAATTAAGGTTTTTATAGGGTAATCCATAGTAGAACCCTGGCCAATTATGCTAACTAGGTGATTAAAGGTGGGATTAGGGAGGAGTTAAGGTGGGGCCAGTGTTTAAAGGGACATGAATTTTTAATGTAACTGTGCAGGTGTATTACCCATGATTCATTGGGAAAAAGCCCAAGGTGGGTGCTACCTGGAGGTGTGGTTTCACTAAGTCAGCTAGCAGTCAAGGACTGACTGAGAAGTGCCCAGTCTTCCACCCATCATTGTCATGTTTGACAAGACTGATGTCTGACAACCAAGGCTCTTAAGAAGTTAACCCAGAGATAGTGCACTGAAGGATTCATGGGGGCAGGGGGACACTATACAAGGGGGAAATAATTGTTGCCCAAGCTGGAATGTCTGTAGATACTTTTGTGAAGGATTGATAGATGCAGCTTCTCACTGTTGCAAGCTGAGATAATTCATGAGTTGTTGTTGGGCAGAGTTAATGCTCTGAAGCTGGGGGTGGTGGTGGTGGTGGTGGTGTGATTTTACAAACTGGTTTTACATACTGATGTTACAAATTGCTGATACAAACATAGATCCTAAGCACCCCATCACTGCTAGAAGTCTCCTTATGCTGAGTGCTGACAACATCCATTGTTGGGTTTGTGTATAGGATCTACATCTCAGATGGAGAGCCACCTCATGCCTCTGCTGCCTGCTCAAGTCACAAGAGTCACTGCTGTTTCTACACCTACGGTGACATTCATGACTGCCAATCTGATGGACCAGGCATCACCAGGTAGGCCATGTGGGCTTTCCTAATCAATTATAAGCATGGGATGTTTGGCCACCTATATTTTCTTGATGATTCAACCCTAAGCCTCCCCCCCCCCACTTCCCACCTCAGTGCAGAGTTCAGGTTTGGCAAGTCTGTCTGAAGGAACACAATCTACTCCAGCTTGTCAAGTATCATGTATCCTAGCCTTCCATCAAATGCTATGACCTAAGCCAGTAGGGAGTGGGCTGGCAGTCATTCTAGGAGCTTATGGGTATTCTCCCCTCCCCAGTTCCTGTGCTACTGGGCTTTCCAGGTGTGTTAACACTCTTACCACACCTGTGTCTCTGCCATTACACAAATTCATTTCTTTTTTGAGGGAATCGGATGTCATGTGACTCTATAATGATCTCTTTTACTGAATATCTTTCAATGCCTTCCTGGAGACAGAGAGTAAATCATGGAGTCTACTTTCCAAGAATGTGAGCATAACCTTGAAAGTCTAGTGGAAGAATTTTCTGTTGGAATTTCCCTCTAGCCTAACATCCCCATAACTGTCTTCATCACACACCGCAGGAGTGCAGAAGATAATATATAAGCTAACTAGAGGCTTTGTGCACCTGAATGTGATCAGAGGGTCCCAGGGATGGGGCATTTGGATCTGGTAGAGTTGGGGTCAGGGGCCTTAAGCTTCAAAGTCCCATTCCTCAGTTTCTAATTCCAATTTTTTCCTTACTACAGTATGTATGTGAACTTGTGATTTGCTTTCCCTATCTGTAAAATAATGAAGCAGGCCATGATGATTTATAAAAATTATTTTTATTTCATTAAATATTTCCCAATCTCATATAAAAATTTAATTTTTTTAATATTGAGTTTGAAAATCTTTCCCTCTGTGTTGAGAAGCCTAATAATTTGATGTCAATTATACATGCAAAACACATTTCCATATTAGCTATGTATTTAGAAAGAAAACAAACAAAATAAAGAATAAAAAATGAGTTTGCTTCAGTCTGCATTCAGTTCTCTCTCTCTAGAAGTGTAAGGCATTTTTTATCATGGGTGCTTTGGAATTGTCTTGTGTCACTGTCTTGATCATAGTAGCCAAGTCTTTCACAGATGATCATCTTTACAGTATGGTTGCTCTGCTCACTTCACTTTGTATGAGTTTATATGTCTTCTGAGGTTTTTCTGAAATCATTCTACTTGTCATTTCTTATTTCACAATAGTATTGCACCACAATCATATATCACAACTTGTTTAGCCATTACCAATTGATGGGCAATCCTTAGATGTTTAATTTTTTGCCACCACAAAAAGAGCTGCTCTAAATATTTTTTTTCAGGTAGGTCCTTTTCCCTTTGCTTTGATTACTTTGGGATACAGACCTAGGTTTAGTATTGCTGTGTCAAAGAGTATGCACAGTTTTATAACCTTTTGGAAATGGTTCCAAATTTTTCTCCAGAAAGTTTGAACTATTCAGAACTCCACTTTTCCATATGCCTTTCGTTTCTCATTTTATTTTTCTTTCATCTTAACCAACCTGATTGGTTGATATAATATAATGATGTATAAATTTGCATTTCTCTAATAAGCAGTTATTTAGAGTTTTTTATGTGACTATTGATTTGTTTTGTTTTGTTTGAACAAAAGCTTTGATTTGTTCTTCTGAAAACTGCTTGTTCATATTCTTTGACAATTTATCAACTGGAGAATGGCTTTTATTTCTTATAAATTAGGCTCAGTTCACTACATATTTGAAAAATGAAGGCTTTATCAGAGAAACTTGCTCTATTTTTTTCTAACTTTCTGCTTTCAATCTAATCTTGGATACATTAGTTTTATTTGTGCAAAACCTTTTTAATTTCTTGTAATCAAAATCATCTACTTTACATACTGTAATGAATGTTCTCTCTCTCTTTCTCTTGCTCTCTTGCTCTCTCGCGCTCTCTTTCTCTCTCTCTCATTTGGTCATCAAGTCTTCCATTATCTATAGATCAGACAAATGAATTTTCCATGTTCTCCTAATTCACTTATGATAACATATTTTTTTTATCCAAATCATCTTCCCATTTTTTTCCTTGTCTTTGTATATGGTATGAAAAGTTGGTCTATGTATAGTTTCTGCCAAATTACTTTCCAGTTTTCTTATATAGTTTTTTGTCAGATGTTGAGTTCTCACCCCAAATACTGGGATCTTTGGGTTTATCAAACACTATATTACAATGGTCATTTACTACTGTATATTGTGTATCTATTCTATTCAACTTGTCTGGTACTAATTTTTTTTTTTAATCCAGTACCAGGTTGTTTTGATGGTTACCGTATTATAGTTTGAAATCAGGAAGTGCTAGACTGCCTTCCTTAATCCCCCCCCCCCATTCCCTTGATATTGACCTTTTTTTTCTTCCAGATGGATTTTGTTGAGAATGTTTTCTAGCTCTGTAAAATAGTTCTTTGGTAGTTTGACCCTAGATGACTTCTAACATCTCTTCAAGATCAATTCCCCTTCAAGGAATCCCATGACATGATCCCCTAGTATCAGTCCTAGACAGAAAGTCATTGTTTTCTTGTCCCACTTTCTACCTTTTTTATATGGCCTCCATGGACTCTCTCATATATAAATTGTTATGGTTGATCAGTCATGTTTCAGTTTTGTCCAACTCTGTGATGCCATTTAGGATTTTCTTGGAAAAGATACTGGAAGGCTTCACCATTTCCTTCTCTACCTCATTTTATATGTGAGGAAACTAAGAAAATAGGGCTAGGTGATTTCCTCAAAGCCACTAACAGACACTAACATATAGTTAGTGTTGGAGGCCAGATTTAAACTCAGGAAGGTGGGTCCTCCTGACTCTAGGCCTGGACCTCTATCCATTGAATCACCTAGCTGCCCCCTATAAATAAAGTCAACAACTGTTTTTATGCTGCTTTCTAGAGGCTCATTTTAAGACAATAATACTATTTAAGAAATAAAGATCAAAAGTAATTCTAAGGGAGGAGAAAGGATGAAATGAGAAGGTTGGGGATATAATTGAAATGATTTCATTTGACTTGTTTAAAGAAGTTGTTAACTTTGGGGAAAATAAATATGAAAAATAAAATAACGGAAATCAACAAAACCTACCTCAATTTTCTGTGAAAATTTAAATCATGTAAAACAATAAAATGAGGAGAAAAAGAAGCTAAGAGTGTCAGCCATCAAAATCTTGATCTTGACTCTATGTAGAGAGATTCAGAAGTCAAAAGAAATGCTAGTCTATTCTAGAATAGAAATGCCCTTGGAATGTCCTCTATAACAGTGAAGAGTGAAGAGAATGAGATTACTGACCAACCTTGATAAGTGACACACCAAAACAGATAATGTTGTGAGTGGTATGCACTGAGTCACAAGGATTGTGATGGCTTCTGGCTCTGAGAAGTGGACATATTCTCTAAGTTGATATTTTGCTTTGGGGGCTCACTTATGAGGATTTATGATTCCCTGGTCAAGATTAAAAGTGGCCATATGTTTAGAGCTCTCCAACTGCTCAGATGTAAGGACTCTCTCAACCCAGGGATATATGTAAAGTGTGTAGTTGATTCAGGCAGTCAGAGCCCTGTCTCTTGGTCTTTATTTCTCTGCTTGTATTTTCTCTGAAGTTCAGGGTGCTGACTTTTCCCCTGAATTAGTGAATGTAATTAAAAATTATTGTTGACCCCTTAAGAACCTGTGCTAGCAGCCATCCTGGGGATGCCAGTGTGATTGATACTACACCTTCTAACACCATATTCCAGAAAATATTGTAAAAGGAATTAGCTTAGGAAAAAAGCTAACATGAACAACCAGCAATGGCAGTGGGAGCAAATCACATGTATATGAAGGGCAGCTGTGTCAGAGGTGATACAATCAAGAGATGATGCAATCAGATTCTGAACTGTCCTTAATTGTATCTTGTCCCAGTAAGAAGCAGCGTCGACTCTGAAATCAGAGGGAGGAATAACCATATTCATGAAAACCTTTCCTATGTGAGATGGGGCAAGTTTCTTCCTCTTCCTGAGCCAAGGTTTGTCATGTGTAAAATGAGGGCTTCAGAACAATTGAGCACTGAGGCTTCTTCCAAGCCCAAAGCTGTGATAGAACGAGTTCTGTGTACCAATTAGCTCCCCAGTCCTGGAATAAACACGCCCACCATAGTATATCTGGTGAACATCACCTATGATTTTTGGGAAATCCTCAAGGGGGGAGAATTCATTACCTCCTCAGGAAGACTGTCCTTTTGGATCCTTTTAACTGTTAGAAGAATCTTCCTTATAAGTAGCCTTAATTTCTTTATTGTAACATCACAGAACCACAGTGGAAACCATCACAGAGATATCTAGTGTCATTCCTTTGTGTGGGGGGGACTGGGGAGGAATTCTTCCTACAACACATATGTCAAGTGGTCATCCAGTATCACTTGAATATCTTCCCTCTTTATGGGGGGGAAGCAAGACTTAAACGTCAGGACATTACACTTTGTAAAAATTCTAACTTTAAGATGTTTTCACCTTCCTCTCCCCCCCTTTATTGAAATTTATCTTCATTGTTTTGCAATGTTCTCACCCCTCCTTCAGTACTCTGTCATGCTCCTGTGAAGCTAAATTGAAGACATTTGTGAGATTGTCTTGGTTTTTCTACCTTCTTAGAACCTTTTCTATAAGGACTCCAAACTGAACACGAGGATCCAGAGGAATTCTTTTACTAAGGGCAGAAACCTGGAGAACTCTCACCTCCTCACACTGCCTACAAGGCCTAACTTAATGCAGCCTCCACAGATCAGGTTCACTTTGTGCGCTACCATATGCTATCTCTCCATGGGATGCTAGCATGCCCTTAGAGGCCCACATCATCATCAAGAAACCTGCTTTCTGACTGTGGATGCCCCACTCTAAACTAGATTTGATTGAGCTCAAACACGCCCATTTTTGTGAGGCATCTGCATCTTCTATCTTGACTATATATATAAGGGTCCACTTGAGCCCAGATTTGATCTCCAGGCCATCCCAACACTGGAGGAGGTGCTCTTACTCACTGTGCTACCTGGCCACCCTGAGCTAATTAAATCTTGACAACAATGGAGTAGTGGTTCAGGAGAGGCCCTGACCAAGAAGGACAAGAGGGGTATGCAAGCAAAGTTTCTCCCATGCCTGGTCTCTGGTATGAGGAACAAAGACTTTGGCAGAGGTGGGGAGCAGATGGGGGCAGAGGAGGAGATGCAGTTTCTGCCTCATCTAGTAGAGTGACAGCACTTCAAAGGCATGGATTATTTCCCTGTTACCTTTGTCATAAACAATACAGACCCCAGTGCCTAGAACATGGCAAGTTTATTGGCAATTCCTTTTCTAGCAACTGACTCACTGCTGTCTAGTAGACTTTATTGGTATATATTGTTTTTATACTGCTTAGATTTTCCTTTGTATCCCGCTCTCTCAAAGAACCAGCCTTTATAAAATAAAAAAAAAAGATCAAGCAAGAGAAAGAAAAACAAAATGAGAAAAACTGAAGAACACATTTATGGTTGGAAGGTTGATTGAGAAAGAATGTGCCACATGTGTGGAGCCCAGCTTTGCAGAAAAGGAGGAGGAGAGGGAGGAGGAGGAGGAGGAGGAAGAGGGGGAGGAGGAAAGGAAGAGGAAGAGGAGGAAGAGAAGGAAGAAGAGGGGAGGAGGAGGGGAGGAGGAGGTGGAAGAGGAGAAGGGGGAAGAGGAAGTGGAGGGGGAGGTGTAGCAGCAGCAGCAGTGGAGGAAGAGGAAAAGGGAGGAGGGAAAGGAGGAGGAGGAAGAGAAGGGAGAAGGGGAATAGAAGAGGAAGAAAAGGACAGTGAAGGAAACATCTCCTCTCTCTTCTTTTAGGGTATTCATTTTTTTATAGCATAGTGATATAATCTATTACAGGTATGCACCATAATATGCTTACCTATTCCCCAACCACTGGGCATCCACATCATTTCACAGTCTTTGCTTCCACACTAAAAACTGCTACAAACACTTGTGTATATATGGAGTATTACTTTTAATCAATCAGTGGCTAATGATTGGTTGAACCATGGAAAAAATGAGCATTTAAAAATGAGTAGCTATTTACATCAAACTCACCTGCTAGTTATCTGAAAACTATATTTTTTTTTAGCTCTAATGGAGGCCAAGTTGGGTCCATGGTACATTTTGATTGATAGAAAAATTCCATGGAATTCCTTAACTAAATGGAGGAAATGACTAACATCCTGGGGCTTGCTGGCAGGAATCTCTCGTAACAAGCCACAGTTTCATTGTATGCTCATGGATAAAGGACCTGTTGATGGCCAAGCAAAATATGGAATGAATTCTTAGCTGTTTACAGTAACATTTTCAAGAATTATCACATGGGTATAGAACCAAGATGATGGCAACATATGCAGTTGGAATCTAGCAACAGGATGAGGTAAGGAATCCTGCCATCCCTGTTGATTGTCTGGCTGCTACTTGAGGCTCACTTCCCCCCAGAAAACATCAGTTCTAAGTCCTCTTGGACAAAGGTTAATGAGTCATCTGGCAGCGGATGTCCACCATTCACCTACCAGGAGGAACTGGAGGAATGGAAGTCACAGACCGGATTAATGCTCATTCATGGGCCATTGTGTTATGATAATTGCTTTCCATCTACAGTTATTGTGGTAATTGTTATTATCTTCATAAAGCTGAAGTTGGCAAGTCATGCCCACTCCACTTGTTTACTTTGTCACTTCAGGGGTGACTCACACTGTTTAGTGCCCTCATTTGCATAGAAGAAAAACAATTTGACTGTTTCTCATGTGTCCCTGGCATCCTTCTTTAAGAAGGTGCTTCGGGATCATAAGAGAGAGAATAGAGGATCATGGATTGAGAGCTGGAAGGAGGCTTAGAGAGGGGGAGGATGATTAAAACATAATAACATAATTTCAGTAAATCTCTGATGCTCCTTCTCTGAGTACATGCTGCATACTGGCCTCTTTGAGATGGTAATGTTGAAAAGTGGGAGTGCTTGGTACAGAGTGTTCAAATGCTATATCTGTCTGGTGGCCAGTGAGGAATTGGGCACACTCAGCAGGCACTGCAGGATTTCTTCAGTCATTCAGTGACCCCTTGCTTTACTCTCCCATAAACTGGAATATTAAGCAAAGTAAGGAAGGAAGTGTGGTGCACTGGAATGAGGCTCAGAGGAGGCCTCTTCCAACTCTCTGCCGTGATACTCTGGTTACTGCCCCAGGCTTTAACTTCCTCCTCTTGTCCCTCTGTCTCTAAATCTACCTTCTAGGAGCCCTCCTCTTTAAACCCAGTCTCTCAGTCTCTCCTTTCTCTCCAGTCACCACCTGTCCTGTGAATTCAAGCATTCTTGGTTTTGTCAGACCCATGTTCATTTCCATCTGATCCTTGACATGGAGAACATAGTTTATTTACTTGGCTTTTGAGATTTTTCTTTTCCTCCTCCATAAAAATTAACCGAAGAGAAAGCTCCACCCTGGCTCACAACGAGCCTCTTAGTATCAGATATTCTCCCATCCAAGGTCGTAGACCAGCTTCCATTAGGCCAGGAGCCTGGACTATTGCAGACAGTCTGACTATAAGGTATCCTAAATGTCAGGGTAACATTTTTACAAGGACAAATTCTCCCGGGATTTGAATGCACACCTTAAATGTCTGCCTATCGGCTAGAGAGTCATTATCTGTAACGAGGCGAATAAACTATTGGCTTCATGAGCAGGGAAGTTCCATTCTGCCACTTGTCCCTTGGCTCAGTTTAGTTCTCAGAGGGAAGGCAGAAATAGGGCAACGAGGGAACATGTCTTCATTTGAACATTAAAGTTATTTGTTTCTCCTCATTCCCCTTCCAGTGTTCTGCTTCATTCCCCACACGGCTCTTTCAGGGGAGTTCTGGAAGCAGCCACAAAGATCATGTTGCACATTATGGCTCTTCTTCCTGCGATAATCACTTTACTGTTTCTATTCAGACTTGAAGAAAACTTTCTCACAAGAGGTCCGAGGGTACACACATTTTTATCTCCACTTTACAGATGGAGAAACTAAGACTCAGAAAAGTCATGTGAATTGGCTAAATCTTTAGGATCATTGGCCCAGTTGAGTTTTGAATATGCCGATGCATTGCCTTTTGGGGAGCTCTGGCCTCCAAATGTCCATATGGACTCTGTACACCCTGGAGAGTGTTTAATGAATAAGTAGAAGACAAGAGGGATAGAATGAGCATCTGTGTTCCAGTCGTTGTGCTAAGTGATTTACAACTATTACCTCATTTGGTCATCACAGCAGTTTGAGATACTGAAGCAAGCATAAGCTAAAGGGACTTGTCTACAGTCACACATTAAGTATTTGAAGATGGATTTGAACTCAGGGCTTCCTGACTCCAAGCCCAATGCTCTATTACTAATAGCCCCCAACTTCCACATAGGTCATACAAAGAACATTTAAAGAAACTGAGGAATCTTGCCCTCACCAATGAATCCCAGATAGCCAAGTATAACTGGACCCAGTGCCGGGTCATCAAGGAAGGGGTCTGTTTCCAAATGAAATGTTTTTACTATATGTGATTCCAGGATGAGTAGATTGACCTATTAGAGGTGAAGAGAATGGAGAATTTGGTGGCTGTGTCAGGGTTCTGAAGACGAGGGAGGGGAAGGCTGCCGTTTCTGACCCCACTCCATCTGCTGCAGGTTTAGAAAGAATCTTGAGGAAGACTATGGTGGAATCTGGGTCAGACACCTCACTCCAAATCTGGTTTTGTTATTTATTTTCCTGTGTGACCATGGTCGAAACACTTCTCTCTGAACCTGTTTCTTGCTTGGGTTAGGTGAATTCTAAGCAGTGGACAGAGTGCCAGGACAGGAGTCAGGAAGACATGAGTTCCAATCTGGCCTTAGACACTTACTAGCTGTGTGACACTGAGCAAGTCTCTTTACCCTGTTTGTTTCAGTTTCTTCATCTGTAAAGTGAGCTGAAGAAGAAAATGGCAAACCACTCTGGCGTCCCTGCCAAGAGAACCCTGAATGGGGTCAAAAGAGACAGACATGGCTGAAAAATTACTCCACAAGAACAAGAAAATCTCCAAGATTTCAACTCTGTTGTTTTGAGTTTTCATAACTGTAGTTATTTACTGTAGGTTGCATAGTAGATAGAGAGCTGGATCTGGCATCAGGACCACCTGAATACAAAGCCATTCTCATATACTTACTGTGTGACACTGGAAAGTCACTTAACCCCTGGCTATATCGGTAAGTAGAGATAGTAAAAGCACCTGACCCCCAAAATTCCTTTTCCTGTGGGAGCAGATCTCTGGGAAGCTCCCTTCCAGCTGATAAATTCTGTTATTCTGAACTTAGCAAAAGCCTCAAGATTTTGTTGCTGCGGTTGTTTCTGAATTCCTTTGGTCTCCCCATTGTGGTGACTCTTATACTGGTAAAGTTCTCTAAGAAACTTGTTAAACTTTTCTGAGAAAATCTGAAAAAAGGTTTCAAAAACAATTTTCCCATTTTGCTTAATGAGGTCAGAGTTAGAAGTTTTATAATTACATGTCATAGCTTTTTATGTTTCTTCTTTCTTTGAATTAAATGTAAAACTTGAATTTTGATTCAAATGCACTCAGCAGCTGATTTGGGGAAGGAAAACTTTACATATCCAATATTAGTGTACTGCCTCAGAGGAAAAGGTGCCCCACAACTTTGTCAAGGCTCGTAACTACAACTTCATAGCCAGTCCTTGGATTTGTTCTTTTCTTGTTCCCTTCATCTCCACTGGTTTGGTTTAGTCTGAAATTTTATCTCCCTTCTTCATGGGTCCCTTTCCTTCAAACTTGGGAAATGACCAAGAGTTGCCTGTCAAACAACAAAACACCCAAACCTTCATAATCCTGTTGACTCAGCTCCCCTTCTCTTGATCCAATTCACAATCAATATATGCCCTTCAACATGAACTCTAGCTTGTGCCCTCCTATACAGTGTTTAGTAAATAGGCACGTAAATAAACAAACAAATGTGTCAATGATCACATTGTTATAGCACTTTGAGGGTCGCTAAACATTTTCCATTCCTTGTTCCATTCCTTATAACAACTCTTCAAGGTAGATCCCCTATTTTACAGATGAGGGAACTGAGGCAAACAGAGACTAACTGACTTTTCTAAGGTCAAACAGCGAGTAAGCATCTGAGGCAGAATTGAACTCAGGCTTTCCTCAGTCCACTATTGTAGGACCTATAGATATAGTGAAAGTTTATTTAATGTTGAAGCTCTTATGGATAAGATGAAAATACTGTCCAAATCCCTTAATCTTCCTCTTCAAAGATCATTTCTGAGTCTCCCTTACATTTCTCTATGCCTACTTTATGCACCTGGTTTTTTGTATACTGAGAACATCAATAAGGATATGACTCGTTTCCTCTTATACAGAAAGACTGTAACTCATTGTATAACAATCTTGTGCTGAGCACCAACAGTTAAATTTATTTATATTTACAAATATGTATATACATGTATGTGCACATATGTGTGTGAGTGTGCGTACATATGTGTTTTACATACATAGAGTAGACTTGAAATCAGAAAGGCAAGAGGTCAAATCTGAACTCAGACATTGACTGCCTCCTTCCTCACATTCTTCACCTCTATTTGGGAATAATAATAAAACCTACTTCCCAGATTTATTGACAGGATAAAAGAAGATGATCTTTATGAAGCATATCATATATTTTAAAGGATTAGGTAAATTATATGCATATAAATTTCAGATATAAACATATAGGTGCAGACATACATAGACACATACTTATCTCACTACCTATATGAGCTTTCTCAACCTCAACAGACTCTTAACTACATCTGTGATTGCCCTTCTGAATCACATTGTCTTTCCTCCAGACATATGTATGGCCATAGAAAACATCATACTCTGGCACCCATTATCAAAATGTCAGTCACCTTGAACTCCTAATTCTTTCATCACTAAGCCCTGTGGAATCCACCTGCTCCATGGTTCTTCCAACTCTGCCTTCCTCTCAAAGTCCAGTTTTCCATGATCTTGGGGTCACTATGTGATCAGCACCACGAGTCATCTCACATGGAGTAGCTTCTCGACTTCAGAGTGCTCTAGGCTGTTCCTTCCATAAAACATTTTATCTCCAGATATTTTATGCAGTTTTGTCCCATGGCCATCCTCCTCCTCCTCATTTCTGCATCTCGCCTTTTCCGGGAAGCCTTTGTTCTTCCCCTGTGCTGTGCCTTCCCTCAATTGGTGCCCCCCCACCCCATCCTGTATTTGTCTTATTTGGATGTCACTTTCATGCTTTCTTTCCCATTCAATTGTAAGCTCCTTAAGAGCAAGGACTGTTTTTTGCCTTTCTTTGTACTTCAGCATTTGGCACAGTGCCTGATGCTTAGAATAAAAATAAATATGTAGTGAATATTTATTGACTGAATGACTGTGAACTGCTTAAAGTGCCTCCTTTTGCCTGAGTCTTATTCTCTTGCTCCTCTACTCAACATTTTTTCAGTGACTCCCTCTCACTGTCTTGAGCAGGTGCCACAATAGGCTGTGATTTGTGAGATCCTGAAATATGGCTATAGGCAGAGGAATGTAAAGGAAGGAACAGAAGGGGATGACATGGGGCAGGCAGGTTTCACTGTATTTGGTGCAATTAGAAGGAGAAGAGAATGAGAGAAAGGAATAAATGTGACCTCTGAGTATGCCTAGCTTTCTGGATGTGTGCCATAATGAGCTCCTGCCCACACCTTAGCCAGGAAGAGATTTTCCCCCACAGTGATGTGATGCTTATAGACCTTTGTCCATATGGTTCCTTTACTTGGAATATCTCCTTCTCTCCTCTCTATCTGACTTAGTTCTGCCCATCTTTCAAGGACCATCTCACACCCCCACTCTTTAGGAAGCCTGACCTGATCTCTTCCTGCAGAATCTCTCTTCCTATCCACATCAAGAACATGCAGTTTAACCACTTTTAGGCATTTGCAAACCATGTGTATTAGTACTTTACTTGTGTGCATGTCTTTCTCCCCTATGCTGGACTGTAATCCCATGGGACTAGATCCCATGCTGGCATTTATTCTAGCTTCTTGGTGTGGCACCTTCCTCATCCTGAGGGTGAGCACCAGCCATCACTGATCAGTGAAACTGTGGGGCACAAGGAGCCATGGACAGTGACATGGAGAAATAAGCCGAGTGTCCTGGCCTCACATGCATCTCCGGTCATTTTCTGCATCTATTCGGTGATGTTTCCTGCTGCCTTTTAGGTAAAAGTGTCTGCAAAGCAGGTGGAAATGTGGGCCTGGAGATTGGAGGGCAGGTTGGAGATGGAGTGAAGATTCGGGAGCTGTCAAAATGAAAGCACGATCATCGGAGTCTGGCAGCAGATGGGACAATAGTCATGATGGGGATGGGGATGGGATTGAGAATGCCAATGCTCAAAGCTGGCAGAACTCCAGCACTCGCAGGTGCACAAAGTGTCTCGTCTGTAATCTCCTTAAAAATCACCAGATATTAGGAGACCCCCTGTTTTCAAGAGCTAAGATCCAGCAATCAGGCTGTGGCCTGAGCTGGGTGTAACAAGTGTCCTTTGCGCTCACCCTCTGGATGATCTCACCTGTTGGTAAAGTCCCCTCTGACCAGCACCTGAGACAGATACCTGCTCTGTCCTTGTTCTGTCATTAACTCCGACTAAGAATCAGACTTGTTTCATCATTGCTGTTACCCCTCATTGTCAGGACTGCAGCTCACTGCACAGCCATAGGTACAAGTGTCCAGATCTCCCCACACTGCCTTGGGTTCCCCCTAGGGGCTTGGCCCTGGAACATGTGACCAATCTCCCTCCTTGCTGGCAAACCGCTTCCCTCACTTTGAAATTAAACTTCAGTTTGATTCCTGACTCTCCTATCTCTGGCCTGCTCTGTTCTGCTCTGGCCACCCACAGGTTAGAGGCCGGGTCTATCTGGTTAACAGAAGGGGATGTCTACTCCTTGAGGGCAGAGGCAGGACTTGGCTGCTCCTTTGTTAGCTCCTCTGCCTATCACAGTGGTAGGTAGTCAGTGAGTACTAATTACTTGTTTATTGAATTTAAGTTGAGTACCAACCCTCTGATAAAAGTAAACATATGCTGCCTTATGTCTGTTTGAAATGATGGGCAATTTTGACAACTTTGGAATAGAACTGGTGCTGTGTATTTATTTGTTTCTTTTTCCATTTGGCTGGCTTCCAAAGTAAGGCTATAAAGAAGCTAGAAATTTAAATCAGATAAAAAATGTCACAAAAAGGGCAGAAGAGAATCCAATCAAAAGGAGCTGAGTAATGTTTGGACAAGGAATCTGAGATTCATTTTTTCACATCCTTCATTCAGTCAGCCAATAAAGACTTACTAGTGCTTACCATGTGCCAGTCACCGTGCTGAGCACTGGGGATAGAAATACGAAATAGAAAGCTCCTGCTCTCAAGGACCTCGCAATCTAATATGGAAGGCAGTACACTGAAGAGTGAGAGGGAGGGAGGTGGGGCTGGCGAGGGAGGTTCTCAGCAGGGGGCGTGCTGGATGTACCAGCTGGTAGAAAATGAACGGGAAGCCTGAAGTCCAATCTTGACTCTCAGACTGCCAGCAGATAAGGATGAAGAGAGAAGCTTGGCACATTGCTCCTCTCCCCAGAAGAGTTTCTTGATGCTAGAGTTTCTTGTCCATTGTGTCTTTGTATTCTCCAATAATTATTGGTGCCTAAGACTTGTATCTTGCATTGAATTGGACTGGGTAGAGTGGCTTACCCAATTGTCATAATCTAGTATAAGGAGCATCGTTTTCCTGACTCAGAATTCTCAGGGGGTTTTGTTATAGAGCTCCTTCTCTAATGGACATGGGTGAGCATAATGGGCTATTGTCAAGTACTACTTTACAAAAGCTGCAGGAGTTCTTCTCCACTAGATGTTTCTTCTATCGACCCTCTATAAGTGCTGAAAGTGTAACATTAAATTGTGCTGAAAGTGTAATATTAAATCATGAGTCCATGAGGCATTTCTGTAGGGAGCAGAGAGAAGCCGGTCTGTCTACTTCCATAGCTTTCTCGTGATCCAGCTTAGCACTGAGGGAGGCAAAGGAAAGAGAGCCGGCCCATCCATCAGCCTTTATCTCTTACTTACCGATAGCTCAGCTAAGG
Source organism: Petaurus breviceps papuanus (assembly GCF_028583685.1). Lineage (NCBI taxonomy): Eukaryota > Metazoa > Chordata > Mammalia > Diprotodontia > Petauridae > Petaurus > Petaurus breviceps. The sequence goes on from NW_027186352.1 coordinate 3,776,023, forward strand.
TTTGGCCAAGAACTGGACGGTGATCAGCTCTGACTGCGCTGTCCAGCGAGCGTTCAGAGTGCTCTGCTGCTCATGTTGGCTCAAGAAGGGTCTGGCCTATTGGTACTGCATTCATTGCTATCTACTATAGATGGGATTCACCATTCTCTCTCCCCCTTCTCCCCTCCCCACTGAAACTCATCCCACTTCTCCATGAAATTAAGTCAGGGAATACAGCCAGAATAGAGGCTGGGGAGGGAAGAATAACATAGGCCAAGGCTTTTCTTTGAAAGGCCCAGTCTGCTGAGGGCCGAGGAGAATCAATCAAGGCACCCTGCAGCCCGAGTGGCAGAATGAAGACGTCATGGCGGAGCGTAGTCTGTGTCGGTTCTGAGCACAGTGGGTCAGATCTGAGGTTCCAGGGCAGTGGGCTTGACAAACCAGCCTTTGTCTCTTTGCTCTCGAGCAAGGAATCTGGCTGAATTCAAGCTCATAGGAGCCATGCATAGATTTGATGTTATTGATATTTATGACAGCGGTGATTCACAGGCAGCACAGAAGCCCATAAGGCAGAATGAACCTTTGCTCTCTGGGACTCATCTCTGCTCAGCAATTTCAGAACTCTTTGTCATTCTGGTAGGTTCTCTAGACATCAATCCCTCCCTCCCATGTGCAGTTTCCACTCATGCAGATGAAGGGTCTGGGCATCTGGAAGGGATGAAATGAAAAGAAGGAGGTTCTGCATCCAAGAGTGGGGTTGGGTCCCAGTTCTGCCACTTAGGAACATTCTGAGAATGTCTGATTTGACCTCCCGGTGCCTCGGCTCCTTCTACATGTCCATGAATTTAAGGGCATATGGCATAGGAAGCATGGAAATGCCTGAGACCCAAGTATCCCTGTCATTCTTGGATCCTGCTTAAAGAGAAAGTCCCTTTGGAAGAAATTGTCATGTGGATGCCAAAGTTAGATATGGGGATTTTACACTTGAAGCATAAGTACAAAGCAGGGAGTGAGATCATTTTTCATTGTTATTATTTGAAATTGGCTTTCTCCTGTTTTTTTCTGTCCCTTCTACTTGGTTTCCTATATATTTTTTGTTTTTGTTCAGTCATTTTAGCTATGTTCGACTTTTCCTGGCCCCATTTGGGGTTTTCTTGGCAAAGATACTGGAGTGGCTTGATATTTCCTTCTCAGTTCATTTTACAGAGGAGGAAATTGAGGCAGGCAGGATTAAATGACCTGCTCAGGATCATACAGCTACTATGTGTCACCAGCTGGATTTGAACTAAGGAATATGAGTCTTCCTGACTGTAGGCCCAGCGCTGTACCCTCTGTGCCACCAAGCTGCCCCTTCATATATTAGATTCCTATAAATGAGTTAAGTGCCCGATTTTGAAGTGATTATGCCCTTCTCTGTCTCCCACATCAAAGGAGATGACCATACCGGCCTGAACTTCTCAGCTTCCTCTGCTACTGTGTTTCCCCGATAATAAGACCTATCCCGAAAATAAGCCCTCCCCTTACTGTGTAAGATTCCTCTAAAATAAGCCCTTCCCCGAAAATAAGCCCTATCGAGATTGCTACTGTAGTGAAGGTGATCCCCTGCGCTACAGGCTACATTACGGTACCCTCTGTATGCACCGTCCCCCCCCCCCCCCCGGTGAAACGCATGCCGCGCTCCGAGCTGCATCCAATCAGAGCTGCAGCAGTGAGCGCGTCATCCTGTTCTTCCCCAGTGATTTGCTTATTGAATAAAGGTACATTTTTTTGTTCACATTTACCTGTTTATTAAAATTGCTGTCAATGTTCATTAAAATAAGCCCTCCCCTAAAAATAAGCCCTCTGGTGTTTGTCTATCCAAAAAAAAAATAATAAGAAAGTGTCTTATTATCAGGGAAACAAGGTAGTAGCTTTCCTTCCCTCCTTCCCTCTGAGTCACTTGTCTGGCAACAGTGTTCTTGTGCACATGAAATAGATTCTTGTTGACTTACTTACAAGTCTGTTTTCTGGCCCAAGCTTCCAGTTCCCCTATCGAGATTCTGGGTGGTCTTCCCACCGTCCGCTAGTTCTCTGAGTGTGACCGTGAGGCAGATGAAGAGGGGCCTACCCGGAGGCCCTTCAGATTAGGTTGTTGGGACTGATCATCAATAAATTTCACACAGAGCACATTAGCGTCATGTCAGCCCTTAGCAGGGGGCATTCTAGGCTCTGCACTTGCTTAGCTCCATCCTCTGGCTTTGGCATCTTCCAAGTCATTGATTTTTTACTTTCATAAAATATTTCCCATTTCAACACCAGGGATTCTTTTATGAAAACATTATTTGAGCTCATAGGTTGGGCTGGAAGCAAAGAGATTTTAAGTGCTACAAGGTGTATGTGTATGTGAGTGTGTGTGAGAGTGAGTGTGAGAGTGTGTGAGTCAGTGAGTGTGTGTGAGTTTGAGTGTTTGACTGTGAGTGTGTGTGAGTTTGAGTGTTTGACTGTGAGTGTGTGTGAGTGTGTGACTGTGAGTGTGTGTGAGAGAGTGTGTGTATGTGTGTGTTCGCTCATACCTGCGAGGGGGTGGAAGCATCCCTCAGCGACCTGTGAAGCAGCCATGCCTACCCTGGAAGACATGTTGGAGCAGATCCAATTGTGGGCAGAAAAGACCCCATCTGTTTTGCCTCCTCTACACACCTCAACAATGTCTGTGCTGTCAATGACTTATGATAAATAAATATTAAAACGATTCAGGAGGTACCACAGATGTTTTGTCATTCCCAACAGAAATTAATAGGGGTGGAGGAGATGTGTTTGTGTGTATGGGGTGGGTGAATGTTACAGGTGGGTATTTAAATCAACAGGTACATTTATATAAAATGGGCACCCATATATGTGATTATAATGAAGGAACTAGCTGACTTAGGGGATAGTGTGCTGGGCTTGGAGTTAGGAAGATCCGAGTTCAAATGTGACCTCAGATATTCATTAACTGTGTGACTTTGGGCAAGTCACTTAACCTGTAGGCCTCAACTTTCTCAAATGAAAAATGCAGTTCAAAATAACACCCACCTCCCATGGTTGTTGTGATGATCAAATGAGACTGTATTTGTAAAGCACAATGGCTGCCATATAATTTTGTTGTTCACTAATTTTTCAATAGTGTCTGACTATTTGTGACCCCATTTGGGATTTCCTTGGCAGAGATACTTGAGTGGTTTGCCATGTCCTTTCCCATCTCATTTTCCATATGAGGAAACTGAGGCAGAGAGTTAAGTGATTTGTCCAGGATTACCCAGCTAGGACGTGTCTGAGGCTAAACTTGAACTCATGGAACTGAGTCTTCCTAGTTCTTTTTAATAATTACTCATTTTCGTGTTCCAGTGCACAGCTGTGGTTTTGCCTTGGATGTAATAAGCATGTTAATATATCAGAGTTCTAAGGACCCTCTTCATGTGTAAAATGAGGAAACAGAAGCCTCTGAAGGCGAAGTGGTGTAAAGTCCGTGGTGTAAAGTCCTTGCTCTCTCTATCAGGCCATGCTCTTTCTTGTTGAAGGAAGCAAACCAATACTGGCCTGGAAATATGAGGCTGTGTCCTCTCAGATGGCAATGTTCCGCATACATCACAGTATCCACATTCTTGAAGCAGGGTTTGTATCACATCTAAGTGAAGTGGATAGCCATGTCATGTATTAGGTATTTACTGGGTTCATAATGGAGGTGAGAGAAGTCTGCATACGATTTAGGAAAAATAGACCTAAAAAAGTCCGAGGAAGCTAGGGAGGAGGGAAGACTGGATGTGGAGCTGCTGTCCAGGATAATATAAGGGAAGGGTCACACATTGGAACCTGGGTTTCTTCCAGGGCCAGGGAGGAGGTGGAAATAATGGCTGGCATGAGGGCAGCATGGTTTGTTTTTAAGAACAGGATTGCAGCTAGGCAAGTTGATACAAATGGAATTCACCCAATCATTCAGACATGGCTTGGCCCTCTGTAATTGTATTGTCCCTTTACAGATAAAGGCAAAGAGTCCGGAAGATCCTCTTGTCCCCCGACACTGATATTACATGCAGAGAGACAGCTTCAAACTCAAGACCATGAGGACAAGGTTTGTTAGAAATTTATGAGTTTGAACTTCCTGATTTATTTGAGAATATTGACTTCCTGGGATCTAGGGCCAGCAAATGTCATTGATTTGAAAAGTTTCCTTTTCTGATTTTGGCAAAATCAATGAATAATCACACAGACAAATAAACTAATAGACAAAATGAATGAATGAACAGATTAAAAACAGCAAATCCCCCAAAACATTTGCTCAAGATGTCTTCTTTTCAGAGGGAGTATCGTGGTGTTAAACACAACAAGGGAAGAAGAACATGGATAAGGGGCCAGGATGAGTCAGGAATTTAAGGAAAGTTATTTTAGAAAAGAGAGTAAAGTTTAACCTTCCCCAAAATATTGAGAATTGGACACAGTAAGATGGACAACCAAAGAATCTCACACACTTGTCTTGGGCTCTGTACAACAGAATCTGGGAAAGGAGTCACTTGGCATTTAGTGGCATCCCCTCCATCCCAACGAGGGCTGGGTGAACTGCACATGGACAAAACAAACCTGAGTGGGCACAAGATTCACACAGGACTTCTGGGATTCTTCTTCACTCACAGGCAGAGGATTTTAGAATTATACAGTTTAAAGAGACTTAGTGCCTCTCTCTTCCAGCTGATACGTAGATGAGGTCACCATTGAATGACTAATAATAGCTCCTATCACATTTACAAGGTTCCAAGTCCTGATCTATGCACTTTACAGTTACTATCACATTTGATCTCACTAATGACCCTGGGAGGTAGGTGTGATTATTCTTCCAATTTACATATAGAGAAACTGAGGCAAACAGTTTAAGTGACTTGTTCAGGTTCACAAAGCTAGTAAGTGTGTGTGCCTGGCTTTGCATTCAGGCTTTCCTGACTTCATCCACAGGGCTCTCCTCACTGTATCCTCTAAGTGCCTTCTACCATTCACATGAAGGACCACCTTTCTCCTTGAGGGAAGCTGTTCCACTTTTGGGCAATTTTCTTTATTGGCAGTGTTCCCCTACAGACACACATATATTCTTTTTTTTTTTTTTTTTTTTTTTAAGAAATCAGGGTTAAGTAACTCGCTCAAGGTTACACGGCCAGTTATTTCTGGGTGTGGTGCTGAGTGTCTGAGCCCGGGATTCGATATCCAGGTCGTCCCAACACTGGAGCCGGTGCTCTTACTCTCTGAGCCACCTGGCCGCCCCTAAGCAATTGGGGTTAAGTAACTTGCTCAAGGTTACATGGCCAGGTGTTTCTGGGTGTGGTGCTAAGTGTCTGAGCCCGGGATTCGATCTCCAGGTCTTCTCAACACTGGAGCCGGTGCTCTTACTTGCTGTGCTACCTGGCCACCCCAACACACATATATTCTTAATAGTCTTTTCTCAATGTTAGACCCATGACTTTTTTCTTCCTAGGGGAGAAGCTGACTTCTTGGAAGCCAGGGGAGTGGAATGCAAACTCTGGGTGGGCCCACAAAGGGTGGGAAACCTGTGGACTGGAGGGCACATAGGGACCTCTAGGTCTGCAAGTGCAGCCCTTTGTCTGAATCCAAACTTCACAGAACAAATCTTTTCTGGATACTTCAGCTTCCCCTTCCCTGGCCTAACCCCTTGTAAAGGCATATAAGTATGCTCTGAGAACAAGACTGGACATTTTCTTAAAATGCCAGCCTCACCAAGCAAGTATGTAGGCAACCAGTTGGCCTTTTAGGCCAGCATGTTAAGAAAAAGAAAAGGACAGAAGGTTAGGGTATAGAAGAGGAAGGGATACATATCCATGCATCTTTGTGAAGGCTTTTCTGGTTTACCATTTTTTTAGAGGGGGAAGGCAGGACAATTGGGGTTAAGTGACTTGCCCAAGATCACAAAGCTACTGAGTGTTAAGTGTCTGAGGCCAAACTTGAACTCAGGTCCTCTCTACTCCAGGGCCGGTGCTCTATTCACTGTGCCACCTAATTTACCCTTTTGCAAATGGAGGTCCGTGGAATTGAATTTACATTTTTATTTACAAATATTTGACAAGCAATTAGATTCTCCTCCCTTCTCTAAAAGAAAAAAAAGAAGCCTGAATCCTTCCATACACCCCAAAAGAAGTGTTTTCATCATCACATTTGGAGCACAGAAGATAATGAGTCTGATTTTCTCTGCCTCTCCTCTTCCTACATGTTTCCAATAAGGTCTCATTTTTTCTTTCCCAAATTCACAGAATTGTGTCTACATGTTTTCCCTTTCCAATCCACTTCCCAAAGATGTCTAGTCTCACTGGCATTCATACACACACCCCATTTAGCATCATTTGGGCCCATAATTACCACATACTTTATCTCTTCCAGATCATTAATGTTGATGTTAAAGGACAGACATTGATCACAAACATTAAGGCAAATTAGCCCCCTCTTTTTCTCTCTCTCTAATGGGTGATTTCTCTAGAAGCGATGAATGAACATCTATACCCGCATCCCATGTTAATTAAAGCAAATAACCTTTCTCATGCTTTTAATAAATAATTTCTTGTTCATTGTATTCTGGAAGACTTTTATTACTTCATAATGAAGCAGTATTTTGATAGTGAGTTTAACCACTTTTATTGCCAATATGTCGAAACAACATTAAATTACAGGCAGCTAAACATCCTGCCAAGCACGGCCTCCTGCTATATATACATAATAAAGAAATTACCTTATCCACTCGTCACTATGGGCACCATGTGTGCCCTCCCAAGATATGTATGATGAAAGGAGGAAGGAAACAAGCATTTTAAAGAACAGCCCTTTTAGTATGTGACAAGCCCTGGGCTAATGCTCTCCCAAATACTCTCCCATTATCTCTTTTGATCCTCACAGCAACCCTGGGAATTAGGTGCTGTGAAAATCCCCATTTTACACTTAAGGAAACTGAGGCAAAGAGAAGTTAGGTGACTTGCCCAGGGTCCCATAGCTAGGGTTTGAACCAGTTTTCAGCTTGGGTATTCCAGAATCCAGACCTGGTGCTCTACCCACTGAGTTACTGGCTGTTTCTCTGTTAGCCTCTCATTGTGCTTTGCTTTTTTTTTTTTAATAAAATAAACTTTTTCCCTTGTTGATTTTAAGTACACCCCTTTTAAAGATTTGACTACAACATGGGCACATCTGACCTGCTTTATTTGGTGTTTGTCCTTTTATTTTTATTTTGTGATCTCTCTTGACTGTTTTCAGTCAAACAGGAAAATTTAAACAAATAATTCCTTTAAATGTAAAGACTTTGAATTTCCCTCAGGATAGAAAGTAATTCATTTTATTTTATCTAGAAAGTTAAAGCAGTTTGAAATAAAATGGGGCAATTTTACTCTTTGGACCTTCTCCATTCCCTGGCCTAGAGTATTATTTACAAATGAAAAGTCATCTCTGTGGTTAAGGGTGCCTTCTGGGCTCATGGCAATGCCAGATTCTTTAGCACTTCCACACATTCCTTGTCAAAGAGTCCTTTACCTTTCCTCCAAAGCCTTGATCTTCTACTTCCTGCCCTTTATTAGTAACACAGACTTTTACCATGGTCTTGAACAAAAATGTAGAGACCTATAAGGGATAATTTATTTACTCTGTTTATGGTTCCTATCAGAGCCAAGACCGTGTAGGAGGCAATCCCTTTTGATGGCCTTCCTTGGAGATTACCCATTTCTTATGCTTGTCATGCTTTGGGCTTTCGGGGAAATCAGGCTTCTCCTGAAGGCCTAACAGGAGGCAGGTAGATGTTGGGAATGCACTTGCCATGATAGAATACATAACCAATGAGATTTTCCATTTGGTTTCCTCTATCCCTTTGATATATTTCCTTTTGGAGTGGTGACTTCACTTGTTTCTATCACTGAGGTAATTTGAGGCCACCTCCCCATTCTTTCCACAATTGTGGAAGCCTGGTTGCTTTAAGGCTGAGTGTATAGTCTCTGTATTTCAGCAGCCTCATTTCCTGGGCCACTAAACCCCATGTCCTTCTGAGGCTGAATTACAAGTTACTTTCTGTTCTGAAATCATTAACTCATCCCCAGAGAGTCTCAGGCTTGCAGAAGCTTTCTCCATTTCCAGGGAGACATCCCCAGGGATGCACTGCCAATCCAGATTATTCATGGTAATGATTTAAATACCTTTGCCTGGAATGTTCCATGGATGGCTGGGGCATCCCTGATGAGTTACCATTTCCAATTCACTGTGATTCTGCTGAGAACCAGGATTTCACAGAAGCTACTTTAGCCTGTTTTATGTGAGCATGACATTATGCTTCAGGCATATCATCAGCTATATCTCTGTTGTTTTCTCCTCTTTACCAAATCATTTTGTTTCCGTGTAAAGGACTCTTCTCTGCTCATACATGGAGATGAGAGCTCACCCAGAGGCAATAAACCCGTGGCATCCACACCTGTCCCAGGATCGCCTTGGTAAGCACATTCTAACATTCGTGAATGCATAAATCGTCCCTCTTTCCTTTGGTGTTCTTTGTCTCCCAGAGAAAGGAAATTGAGTTGAATTGCAAGAGTGTCCCATGGAGTGTCTTTAGACAAGTCTTAAAAACCCTGCCAAGGTCAGAATTCCACAGTTTTGTAATGCTTATCAGAAAAGGAAAACACACTTGCTGTAATCCTATTCTGGCCCCATATAGTTGAGGATTCTTTTTTCCAATCTATAATTTGTTCAAAACATGCAATGGAAGGTTGTGTCTGAGAAAAAGAGAGTTCATCAAGCTTTAAAGGGAAATGGTTCAAAATTCCATGGAGAATGGGGAAGATTTACTGGGTGGATTTTAATTAAAGGATAGTCAATTAGATATTTCATATCGCCCTATGGGAATTTCAGAATGTTAGGTATGGTGTGCTCTGAGCACCTTCCTTTGGGGAGCCACATTCTCTGTGTTTTAATCATGCCTTTTATCATGCTGCAGTTCTGAATCAGAGTAAGAAAAAAAAAAGTTTTATAGAAAATTTCACTTGAAAGCCTCGAGATTAGAGCCCACGACACACCTGGAAACTATCAAGTTTAGCAAGTGAAGACAGTAATCACTAGCGTCAGGTTAATATGTTGTCCGAGCAAGGAGGCCCTCAATGGTTTTCCATAGGTCTTTTTCTTATCTCTAGTCAATGTATATTATAACTGCCCACGTTTATAGGTGCAGAGTATGGGGAAGATTCTGAATGTTTGGCTAGCCTGCTGATCATGATTCTAACCATCATAAACAGGGATCATGCCATATGGGGAAGTGGAAGTGAAGGGTAATACAATGGGCCAGAAAATGTGGGTGTCTTGCAGCATCTTTTCTATTGGTGGGGATAGGCAGCTATTTGCCCTCTCACTTATTCTGTCTTCCAAAGAGAGAGATTCCAACTCATTCCAGGAAAAGATGACACAACCTCCTCCCAATCATGCTTTCCACATGTGGACCACAGAGGTACTTGATTGGCTGTATGGCCTGATAGTAAAATGTTTTTAAAATATCAGTAGCCAAAGTGCCTCTGCTAAGATTCTAAAGCAAACATCATACTGATTTACAGATTGTAGGAGGGACAAGAACAAAAGAACTCATAATTAATAACTCTTTCCAGAATTCTGAGTAGGATTGTGGTCCTGGGGGCCCCCCTAGTGTCTGCTCTCAGGGACCATGTGCTGTCAGTCCAAATGCACTTGCAGAGCCCATCCATGCCTCTTGTCTTCCTGAGATCCTCCCCAGCCCCTGCCCTCACAATCACAGACTGTCCTGTGAGGCCAGGCTCCCTTTGGGGAGATTTCACCTGAATCCTCCTCTCCACATCCCTTCTTGGCTCTTTATTTGTAAAATACTTACTATGGAGATTGGTCCAAAGTGGAGACATTTCCATGTGCTTGTTATTTCCGCCTTTCAGTGTCATAGCTAACACGTATACAATGCTTGAGCATTTGCTAAACCTTCACCTCTGCTATGTCCTTTGATGATTACAAGAGTACTATTAAATAGGTGCTATTTTTATCCCCCCTCAGCAGATAATGGAACTGAGGGTGGCAGAGGCTAAGTGAATTGTGCAGGGTCACCTAGTTATTAGTATCTGAGGCAGGATTAGAAGTCAAATATCCCTGACTCCAGGTGCAACATTCAAGCCTGCCTTCCACCCGACACCTGCTCTCATCCTGCTGTCTTTCTAGCCATTGTCTGGGTCGCATGTCAGAAAGTTGCATTCTGCCTGGGATGTCAGGGTCCATAGGAAGGACCTTTCACCTCCAATTGTTTGAATTCAGACCTCTTCTTCACTCTGTGGGTACCACCATGCCATGTCTCCACATATGCCACTCCTCTCCTTCCTGCCTCCTCTTCTCCCCTTTATTTTTTCTCTTTCCCAATTGCCCAGGAAGTTCTGCAGTGATAGGAACTGTCTTCATTAAATTGTTGTATGTGGCTATATGTCTGTATGTCTGTCTATCAAGTCTTTCTACCATCTATCTATCTATTTGCCATCTATTTATCCTAACAGACACATGAGATAGATTATCCTTTTTAACAAACCAAAAAAAGTTCATGTACAGTTTTATTTACAAATCTTGGGAGGGGGAGAGAGGAAGAGGGAGGGAAGAAGAGGGAGAGAAAGGGGAGAGGAGAGAGGGAAGACGGGACAGGAGAGAGGGGAGAGGAGAGGATTATTTTCAAAGAAACAAACCTCAGGTTAGTCCTAATTATTAGAACATTCATTTCTTTAATCCCTGATGTTGATCTCAAATCTTCCCTTCTGTACTCCCAATCATTGCCGTGCATTATGCCTTTGGCAACCAAAAAGAACAAGTGTAATCCCTCTGCAACATGACAAACTTTCAGATCCTTAGAGGAATACATTGAGTCCTCTCCAGGCTGCACATCTCCAGTCAGTGCTTAGAGAGATTTCCAGTAACATGGCTGTCCTCCTCCCTAGTTTGTCAGTGTCTAAAGTAAAAGATTACACCCCAAACTGAGCCTAGTTATCTGGATGAGGCCTGGCTGGGACAGATGCACCATGATCTCACTTGGTCCTGGCCCTCTACCTGACTAAATACAGACCATATCAACTGTCTTGACCTCCATACCATAGGTGCGTATCATATATATCAAGCTCATAGTACACTAAAATCCCTAGCTAGCTTTTAAATAAACTCCTACCTCACAATGCTTTCCCATCTTGTAGTAGTAAAATTGATTTCTTGAACCCAAATGTTAAAATTGACATTTGCCTCATTAAATGTCATCTTCTTTCATTGAACAAAGTCCTCCAAATTGCTGACACCATTTTAGATCCCTATTCTGATATCTGGATTCCTAGTTCCCAGCTTTAAGTCATCTGTAACTTTGAGAATTATGACAGCTATTCCTTTATCCAAATCAATGAGGAAAACAATAAACACCCCAGTCCTCCACACTGATCCCCAAGGAACTCACTCTGCTGAAGTCCTCATAGAAAGCAATTGACCTGGACCACTAATGAGCATTCTTTGGTTTTGAAATTTTAATCACTTCCAAGGCTATTTAATGCTGCCCTCTTCTAGCTCACAGTCTTCCAACTTTTTTATGAGGATAATTTGAAGTATTAATTTTAATCTAAATTAGCTCCACCTGTGTCATTTCCCTGATCTACCTCTAGGCATGCCCTGTTGAAGTAGGAAATAAAGTGACTGGCATAACGTGATGCAAATAAGACCATAATGGCTGTGCTGTTCGTGACCATGGCTTTCCTTTCCAGATGCCACAAAATATTTTTAAAGATACTCTTTTTTATCTGAAGAATTAAATTCAAGTTCCATGACATGTTTACAGGTTCAATTCTCTTCCTTTTTTTGAAAAGTAGGTCAATTTTTGCCTAGGTCTGATTTTGTAATGATTTCCCAATTCTCTACAGCAATCCAGAGTTTATTTACAGTGGCTCAGAGAATCTACCTGCCATTGCTTTTATCACCAAAGGACTAACTGATTGGGCCAAGTAGCTTTCAAACTCAAGGGCTTCTAGACATCCTCTCACTATTTATCACCTGTCTCTCATGGATATCATTTATCTGACTTAAAGTCACTTGTTCTCTATGCTTTTAGTACAAAAGTTATCCTCTGCAAATAAACAAAGACCCTTCGATTCAAGCATCTTTGGCTTCTCTTTGTTACAGGTAGTATATCTGGGCAGTGGGGTTATCCCTTGTTGGCATTTCAGTTTTCCAAATTTAATGGAGGGGAGGAAGGACGGAAGGAAGAAAGGAAAGAAGGAAGGAAGGGAAGGAGGGAGGGAGGAAGAAAAGGAAGGGGGAGGAAGGAATTAAGGAAAGATCAAGGAAAGAAGGAAGGAAGGAGAGAGGGGAAGAATACAATAATCTTCGTCATCTTGTTGTCAGAATCCACCTATGCTATGTTTTTGTATTGGTGGTAATAGCACCTTTACAGAGTGAGAGTTTTTACATTCCTCTTCTTCTGTCTTTTCTACTTGTCTTCATAGAATCCAAGCTGGGCAATGAGTTTATTTTATATAAATTCAGCATGGTCTTTTTAGATAACCCTACCATTTTCATCTTCATCAGAAAGATTGCTCTTAGTGACTTCATAATTTCATTTTCTAGAGTTTCCTCTCTCTCCTGGGATGAGATGATTAGCCTTAGAGAGCTGTCAGACATGCAGTTGTGGTCCATGTTTTCTCTGAATCTTTCAAATCTACTCACTAAAAATCAAGAGTTCATTTCATCCTCTTTTCAGCTTGTCTTTCCTCCATATCACCTAACCCTGTGGAGGGAAGGTTATTTCCCTCTAAGAGTTCCAATAATTTCCATACCAGCAACAAGATTTTCCTTGTAGGTAGTGGTCATGCCATGAAGAGAATTTACCTCATTTTTTTTCTTTTTTAAAATTATTCAGAATTTTTTTTGCTGTTTTCACATGCAAAAAAACTTCTCCAAACAAATTTTCAGTCAAACCTAATCACTGAGGATATTTTCCCTACCCCCAGTTAGCCGACTCAAGTTAACAGAATGGAGGGAAAGCTCCCATATTCATAGTGTGGTATGAACTTCGACATTCATATTTCAGCTGTGTTAGGTTGGGGCTCCCTACTGACTTCACTCGTTTCATGTGGCCACCCGTATCAAAGGACGCCCTTGGAGCTCTCTGTTTTTTCATTGTCTCACATTCTCCAAATATCTTTGAATAAAGAAGGCTTCTTCAGGGAGGTGCTGCCAGTCATTGTTGTGACCATCCCTATTCCTCTTTCTGCCTGCATGGTTAGCATATTTCCTTGCTTAGAGGAGGCATTGATTAAATTCCTGATGAATTAAATAATATCTTAATCATTAACAAAATTTCTAGATGGCTTTTAAAGTATGACTTTGTGCCTCTCTCTCCCCATTCCCTCAGGAATCACCAGAAGTGGGTAGTAGTCCTGTAGAAAAGTACCTACATAGAGAAAACAGCTATATCCTAATATGAGACCACAGGGGGTTAAGTGAAAATTATATTCTAAAAAGAGAGCCCCTACATAATATATTACTCTCAGTTTCAGAGAAGAAAGATTGTTCTGTACAGAGATGGGATTTGAGACTGTTACTCCCAGGGAAAAGAAGGCAGATACTCTTTGGAGGATTTGTTGGAGATAATGGACAAGAGTTATTTAAGACTTTAGCTGGATCTCTTCTCTTTCCTGGAAGGGTATTTTGATTTTTTTTGCATGCATGTGCCCTCATTGTTTGCTTTTTAGTGATAACAAGGACTCTTTGCCATATCTAATTATAGTTGGTCCATGACACCTACTGACCATCAGTTTCATACCATTGACAGTCTCTTTGCTCCATCGAATATCCATTCTGCCTAAGCTTTGCTACTTCCAGAGCCTGCCTTTACCCTAGAAGTGTTTGGAAAGTGGTCCCTGGCTTCTGAGGTCCTCAGATCCTGTGGCAAGGTGTCAGAGACTGCAGAAATCTTAACCTGATATGCTAATGTTTTGATTATGGCTTCCCTCGTTGTTGTATTGTCCTCTTGGAAAGCAACATTACATGCTGTGTGATACGACATTTTCATTAATCTTGGCATCATACATATGGAAACCTTAGTAATAACTCACTTCACTGACATTAAAATCTGCTACAATGAAAAAAAAAACCTGCTGCCATGGGGAGCTATGAATTTTTCACTCAATTAACTTAAATCATTCCACAGTTCTCCATTTGAGTGTGCAATGATTATTATTCAGCCTTTACTTAGAGTCAACTGTGCACAAAGAGGGCTGAGGAGCA
>NW_027186352.1:3790294-3842082 GCF_028583685.1 Petaurus breviceps papuanus
CCCTCATTTTCCTACATGAACCAGCCCAAAGACCAAAATGAGGGGAGAGCTTCACCAATGGTTACTGCAACTTCCTCTTTCCTTTTACAAAGCAGTCAACTGAGGCCCAGAGAGCTAAATGTCGGCTTAGGCTTAGGAGAGTCCATCAATAACCCTCTAAATCAAGGTCACAAGCTGGAATTACATTTCACTCACTCTAGTAGTACCATTACCATCTCTTTTCTCCCCTCTTTCATTTCTTCACACCTTAGAGGACATGAAAAGTTTTCTGTTTGTTTTTTTCCTTTGGGAAGAAATTGGATAAAATTTACATAATAGAGAAGAATATTTAGCAGATCAACATATTTTCATATCAGGGGACAGTTTTCTGGGTTAGGAAAAAAACTTTCCAAAAGAATAAATTAATGTGAAACTTCCATCAGTAGGTTGAGTGTTATGAGGTAGGGTTTGCAGATGTAATTTAGGTGGCCTAAACCTCTGGTCTCAAGAACTATCTAATTTCTTGGTAATACTCACCTAGAAATCTCAAACTATCACATCTGAATTCGGTTGAGAAATTGTCTTTAAGGCAATATTAACCCGAATGAATAATCTGATTCCCCAATTGAGACTTTCCTCTTTATTTTCATTCCTGGTAGCTCACAGGATCTCTTGGGCACTTGAAGAAGTTGTGAGCATCTCATTATTTATCATCCAACTCAATGAGAGCTGGCAGGTTGTCAATCATATATCAGGCATCATTTGCCTTGGTATTTTGCCACTCAAGACTCACAAAATAAGGTGGGATTGACAGGTGGTCGGAACAACTTCAGATTCCTGTATTGGTCACCATTTAACCAATTTGACTATTTAAGCAATTAATTGATCAATCCCTAAACAGTGTTTAAGTACTGCATTTATATAATCACTATGTCTGATTTGTGGAACAGTCAGGGGACCAGGATCACTAGATTGTGGGCGATGAATAACTAGCAAACTTTGCCATTTTTTCCCATAGAATGCATTATTGTGAAGCTTGACATTTATGCAGATTGGATATGAAATATTTTTGTTATTGTTCAATTGTTTCAGTTATGTCAGACTCTTTGTGAACACATTTTGAAGTTTTTTTTTTGGCAAAGATTCTGGAATGCTTTGCCATTTCCTTCTCCAGCTTCTTTTAGAGATGAAGAACAAAAGCAAATAGGGTTAAGTGACTTGTCCAGGGTCACACAGCTAGCAAGTGTCTGAGACTGAATTTGAACTCATGATGAGTCTTCCTGATTCTAAGGCCAGTGCTACGGCATCTATGTTCGCGATGGCGCCTCCTAGCTGCGGGATATAAAGTGTACTACTCCTATATAGTTTGCAAATCATGTTTTCTCCAGAAGTTTAACTTTGGCAAACTTTCACAAACACCGATTTTATTTTTATATAATGTGAACATGGCTTTAAAAAATAATAGATCTATCAATAAATGGAATGTGCTGCTTTAGAAAACCATGGATTCCCACTCAGTGGCTATGTTCAACAAAGGCAGGAATGACCATTTATGAAGAGTATCTTGAAGAATTTTTTTTAATCTCAAAGAGGACTATATAGATATTAAAATCCTGGATACCTCTGACATTCTGTGATCCATATAGATACCATGCAAAGATAATGTACAATCAACCTATATACAGAATAAATTGAAGATAATTAACAAAGGGAAGGCCTTAATATTAAGGGAGATGTGGAACAGCTTCTTCTTGAAGATATGGGCATCTAAAACGTGAAAGAAAGAGAAGGATTGGAAAGAGATAAAGAGAAAGAGGGAGAGAGATGGAAAGGGAGAGGGAGATAATGCATTCTATACATGAGGTATAGTAAAGATGTGGAGAATTTTGTTTGAGGAATAGCAAAGAAGCAAGTTGAATGAATTACAAAGTGCATGGCCAGAGTAAACCATGAAACATCTGGAAAGGTAGGAAGCAGGAAGTTTCTAAATGGTTTTAAAAACTAACCATGATTTGATTTTTGTCCCTGGAAGTAAGATGGCAGCAATGGCATTTATGTTATGGAGGAGGGTGACATGGTCATATCTGTCCTCAGGAATATGCATCTGATAGCTGAATGGAGTTGGAATAGTGTGGGGAGGGACAGGAGGTATGGAGGACAAGTGAAAGCCTATTTCAATGGTCTGAGCATGAACTGATGAGGTCCTAAGTCATGGATGTGGTCTCAGCCAAGGAGAGAAAGGGACCTAAAAGAGACAAAAGGACAGTGGCAGAACTTTACCTGTGGTTTCCTCTGAGAAGGGGGAAGGGTGAGCAGCCCAGGATGCCACTGGACTTGGAAGCCCGGGTCACGATGGCAGTGCCTTAGGAACTTAGAAGGAAGCTAGTAACAGGGAACGGCTTAAGGGGAAAGATAATGAGTTCAATATGCTCATTTTAAGATGCCCACAGACCATCCATTGCAAGCTTATCATTGTTATTGTTGCCTTGCATTTAATGATATATACACATATTATTCCTATCTTCCCAGTAGAAGGTAAACTCCTTCTGACACAGTCTTACCTAAGATTTACCTAAGTGTGCTTGCCGGGTTCTGCATAATGAACAATGATCTTGTGCTTTCCCAATCACCACTGGATTGAAGCCGGGCCATGTGTTGGCTCCTGTGCTTTTTAGGATAATGTTTTCAGCAATGCTATAGGAAGCCTTCAATGATGATGAAAATGGCATCTAGGTAAACTACTTCATTGATGGAAAATTATTTAACTTGAAAAGGCTATCAGCCAAGACTAAAGTGGAAGGAGTGTTGGTGCATGACTTTTTGTTCACATATAATTGTGCATTTCATACAGATTGTGAGGCCAAGATATAACAAATTATGGATTAAATCTCTACTGCTTGTGCTAAATTTGGCCTGGAAATTACGAACAAGAAAACAGAGGTTCTATAACAGCCAGCACCACCCCATCCATGTGTGGAACCGCCAGTTAGACCAAATGGGGAAATTTTTAATGCTGTGGATAAGTACATTTGCCTTGGCAATGTACTTTCCAGGGAGGTCTACAGAGATGCCAGAGCTAGTTCAGGGTTTGAGAGACTCAGAAAGAATGTCTGGGAGAGAAAAGGTATCAGACTGCCTCCCAAACTAAAGGTCTACAGAGCTGGTGTGCTGACCTCTTTGTTGTATGCTTGTGAAACCTGGGCAATCTAATGGTTTCATGCCAGGAAACTAAATTACTTCCAATTGAATTGTCTAAGGAATATTCCAAAGATGATCCTGCAAAATAAGGTACCTCACACCGAGGTCTTTTCTCAAGTTAAAGTGTCAAGCATTCAAACTCTGCTGCAAGAGCACTACTAAAAAGGGCTGGTCACACTGCTCAAATACTAAGCATACTTTTGCAGAAAATATTATTTTATGAAGAGCTCGCATAAGACAAGTTTTCACAAGACACTCTCAAGGTCTATCTGTACAACTCTGGAATAAGTTGTGAGACATGGGAGGTACTGGAACAGAACTGGCCAGCCTGGCATACTTCTACCATAGAAGGAGCTGTGCCCTGTGATCGAAGTAGAATTGCAGTAGCTCAAAAAAAAATGTGAGATGCTCCAACTGAGAGCCTCCTTCACCCCAAATGGTCACTTAAACATTTTGTGCCCGACCTGTGGTAGAGTTTTCTTTTTAAATAATTAATTAAAAAATTAGTTTACATCATTCATTTTTACAAGATTTTGAGTTACCAATTTTCTCCCAATTTTTCCTGACCCACCACCCCAAAATAGCAATTCCATTGAATATCCCCTTCCCAATCTGCTCTCTCCCACACCTTCCCCCACCCCCCCTCGAACTTTCCAGTAGGGCACGGTGGATCTCTATACCCCAGTGCCTGTATATCTTATTCCCCAGTTACATGTAAAATAATAATAATAATATATATTTAAATATTTGATTTTAAAACTTCAAATTCCAGATTCTTTCCTTTCCTCACTCATCTACCACCCTTACTGGGAAGATAAGCAATTCAATATAGTTGGTACATGTGTAGCTATGCAAAACTTTTCCATAGTGCATATATTGTGAAAAATTGTGATTATATTTCACTCCATCCTGTGCCATCTCCAGTTGTTCTATTCTCTACTTTGATCCTATCACTTTTCAAAAGTGGGTGCTTCCAAATTCCCTCCCACCCAGCACTTCCATTAACCCCCCTGTCATCCCCTTCCCCTCTACTCTCCTGTAGGGTGAGATACCTTATTTAGTGTGTATGTCATTCCCTCCATTAGCCAAATTCAATGACAATAAGGTTGACACATTCCCTTTTGCCTTCCTGTTCTTCCACTCCATTGTAACAGTTTTCCCTTGCCTCTTCTATAGGAAATAACTTACCCCATTCTGTCTCTCCTCATCCCCTTTCATTATATTTCTCTCTCACCTCTTAATTTCTTTTTTTTAATGCTTTATGAATTTCTTATTTACATCATCCGTTTCCGCCAGATTTTGAGTTACAAATTTTCTCCCCGTTTTTCCCCTATCCACTGCCCCAAAATAGCAGTCCCATAGGATATCCCCTCCTCCAATCTGCTCTCCCATATTTTCTCCCATACCCCTTTGGACTTTTCCAGTGGATCTCTATGCCTCAAAGTCTGTATATCTTATTTCCCAATTACATGTAAGATGATATTAATAACAGTATACACACACACACACACACACACACACATATATATATATATATATATATATATATATATTTGAATATTTGATTTTAAAACTTTCAATTCCAGATTCATTACCTTCCTTCCTTGTCACCCCCCCCCCTTACTGGGAAGATAAGCAGTTCAGTATAGGTTGTACATGTGTGGCTAATGCAAAACAATAACATAGTAGATATATTGTAAAAGACTCTATATTTCCTTCCTTCCTATCCCACCTCCCACTTGTCCTATTCTCTACTTTGATCCTGTCCCTTTTTAAAAGTGGGTGCTTCCAACTTGCCTCCCCCCCCACCCTGCCCTCCCTTCCATCATCCCTCCTCTAATCCCCTCCCCTCCTATTCTCCTGTAGGTTGAGATACCCTATTTAGTGTGTATTTGACTCCCTCCTAAATCCAGATTCAATGGGAATAAGGTTGACCCATTCCCTTTTGCCTTCCTATTCTTCCCCTGCATTGAAATATTTCTTCCTTGCCTCTTCTGTATGAGATAGTTTACCCCAATCTTCTCTCCCCACCCCCTCTCATTATATTCCTCTCACCTCTTAATTTCACCTTTTTAGTATCATCCCTTCCTATTAAATTGGTCCTTTGCCATATGTCTATGTATACCTCTACACATATATACAGAAACTCACTTATATATTCATACTCCCATATACCATCCTATATAGAAATATACATGTATGTATACATATATGTATATCTACATATTTGTGTGTGTATATATACATACATATATATATATATGTATGTATATATATACACACATAAACATTTCTATTCCCTTCAACTATTGCCATTCTGAGAAAAGTTTCATAAATTACAATTATAATTTTTCCATTTAGGAATATTAGGATTTCAACTTTGCTAAGTTCCTTATAATTTATTTTCCCTGTTTACCTTCTAATTCAACTCTTGCTTCTTCTTTCTCAATGTCAAATTTTCTTTTCAACTCTTAATTTCCCATCAAGAATTCTTGAAAGTCCTCTATTCCACTGAATGACAGTACTTTTCCCTAAGACATTATACTCAGTTTTGCTGGGTAGGTTTTTCTTGGTTTTCATCCCATATTCTTTGCCCCCTGGAATATCATATTCCAATGCCTTCGATCCCTCAGTGTAGAAGCTGATAGATCTTGTTTTATCCTGATTGCTTCCACAATATTGAAATCGTCTCTTCCTGGTTTCTTGTAATATTTTCTCCTTGATCTGGGAACTCTAAAACTTGGCTATAATATTCCTAGGAGTTTTCTTTTGGGGATATTATTCAGGAGGTGATCAGTAGATTCTTTCAACCTCTATTTAGCCCTCTGGTTCTAAAACATCAGGAAAATTTTCCTTGAGAATGTCTTGAAGGATGATTTCTAGGTTTTTATTTTTTTTTCATGGCTTTCAGGTAGTCCAATAATTTTTAAATTATCTCTCCTGGATCTATTTTCCAGGTCAGTGGTTTACCAATGAGATATTTCACATTGCCTTCTATTTTTTTCATTTGTTTGGATCTTTTTAATAGTATTTTGATTTCTCCATAAAGTCAGTAACTTCCATTTGCTCCAGTATAATTGTGAAGATATGATTCTTTTGAGTGAGCTTTTGAGATTCTTTTTCCATCTGGCAAATTTGAGTTTTTAAGACATTCTTCTCTTCATTGCCTTTTTGAGCTTCTTTTGCTGTCTGAGTTACTCTATTTTTTCAAGTGTAATTTTCTTCAGTCAGGTTGTTGACTCTCATTTCATAATTTTCTTGCATCATTCTGATTTCTCTTCCCAAGTTTTTCTCCACTTCCCTTTTTTGTTTTCAAAATTATTTTCAAGCTCCTCTATGACCTGTAACCCACTAATATTTTTCTTGGACACTTTTGCTGCAGGAGTTCTGACTTCTCTGTCATCATCCTGTTCCATGCTTTGATCCTTATTGTCTCCAAAATAGGAGTCTAATGTAGGATTGCTCTGTTTGCTTTACTTTCTTTGCTTGCTCATGTTGCCACTCAATTACTTGACTTTTGAGATTTTTGCCACAATAGAACTCACCTAGCACAAACAGGAGCTTTTTCCCAAATGCTGGGATTTTTGCAGATGCCAGAGCTATTAGTTCTCTGAAGCCTTCACATGCTCTGGCAAACTGTTCACTCATCCCAGGACCTCCACCCTAGACAGTGATACAGATCCAAGATGGTTAAAGCAAGACCAATTACCCCTCAGACTGGTTGCTTGGTCCCCCTACAATCTATAGGCCAGGGGCTCTGAAGCAGCCACGTGGCTGGCGGCTGCATGTTCATGGAGACTCAGCTGCTTCTCACCCCAGGAACAAAGGTTGGAATACTCCCAAACTCCCTGTTCCCATGAAGTCTACACTGAATTTCACTTTGTCTTTGGCATCTATGGGTTGATAATTCTGGAAACCACCACACCTGCTGGTGATCTGAAGTCCCTCTATCTGGCAGCTGGTCAGGCCACCCTGAGGCTAAAACTTTAGACTCGGTACTGGGCTCGACTCTCAGAGCACTGCATTTCCAGCTTCCTACCACTCTGCTGGGCTGTCTTCAGTGGGAGGTCAGATTCTCTCTGTCATTTTGTGGGTTCTGTAGCTCCAAAGTTTGCATAGAATCATTTTGTACATGAATTGGAGGAGGTGGGAGCTGGAGCTGTGAAAGTCCTGTTTCTACCCTGCTATCTTGACTCTGCCCCTCTGTGGTAGAGCTTTCTGAGCTCATTTTGGTGTGGTCAGTAACAGTTATACTCACCTTACATTGACCTCAGCATAGTGATGTCAGTTTGGTCCTCTGAGATTAACAAAAACAAAAAAACAACCCACCCAAGCTTCATGTTGTAGATGTTGAGAATCTCCTAGTTAGTTGGTTAGTATTATCCCAGTCTAAACCCATGGAACTTTAGGGAAATCAGGTAGGGACTTGGTTTACTCACCCTCTGACATGCTGGGGTTATGTTTTCAATGTGGAAATATGTTTTCAAGTGGAAATCTTCCAGTGTTGATTTTGAGATAAGGTTTACAACAGGTTGCACAACAAGGGTTGTAACCTAAGCTAGGTATCTGTGATAAAATTATCGCATTACTGCTCAATGTCCTTAGTTGGCATGTGCCTCTGTTTCAGAGTGAAAGCAAATTCATCTACTATATTTAATTATATCTGACTCTATATGAGTATACTAACTGTTAATTGCTTGGGGAGGTTGACCAGTTTTTACACTCTTTTAAACTCTATTAATGCAATATCAAATATTCAAGACATTTGTATCAACAGAGGGAACAACAAACAGTGAATAAACATAGAAAGTTCTAATGTTTCATTCCCTTCCTAGTGTGACTAGAAATTGTTCAGCCAAGGCTATTTTATTTGTGTGCTTTATTTTTTTATCAGGATATATGACTCAAGTTTGCATAAAACTTGAAAGGTCACCTAATCCAAGCAGTTCAGCTGCAATCATACTTTTGCATGATTTTCTAATTCTAATGCTATCACATTTGAGTATTATTGAATAAATCAGTAGCTGGTGTAAAGCACTGGTCCTAGAGTCAGTAAGACAACTTTAAATCTGGTGTCTGCCATATACTAGTTCTGTGACCCTTGGCAATTCACTAAACCTCTTTGGCCTCAGATTCCTAAATTGAAAAAAAAATGATAATAATAACAGTACCTATATAATTGGATAGATGTGAAAATAAAATGAGATGATGAAGAAAAGGTTTAATGTGAATAATTCTAGATGCTTTATAAAGGCTGACTCTTTTCCCTTACCCTTCCTCTTTCTGTCATGATCCAGTTCTAATGACTTAAGAGGTGAGGATGAAATCCCCAGTATCATAGAATTCCAGAGATGTAGTAGATAGTAGATGCCATCTAATATATTTCTCTAATTTTTCAAATGTGGAAACTGAGGGCCCAAGGGGACTAAATAACTACTGAGGTCACATAGATAGTAACAAGAAGTTAATATGAGATACTTCCCTGGTGGGGGAGGGGGGAAGAGTTATAATGCATGTTAAAATTGAGCAATCAGCTGAGAGGGCCTGGGTTTAGCTTGGAAAAGTAAAAATTGGGAGGGGGCCAGGAATTGAGAGAGGAAGCATAACTTGTTTCAAATACTCAAAGGACTCTTTTGTGGGAAGAACCAGGAGAAAAAAGGAAAAACTGTCAGAAAGAAGAAATGTTGACTTGATCTCAGGAAGAACATCTTGATAACTAAAGCTGTCCAAAAATGCAATGGTCTACTTCAGGAAATAGTGCCTTTCTCATCATCGATTTCCAAGCATCCTGTAGATCAGCATTTGTTAGCAGTATGAATGTGTAGATCTGGGTTTCTGTTAAGGTTAGACTAGGAAGATACTGTGGGGCTTTGAAACTCTCAATTCCAGGAATTCTATGTAGCATTCTCTGCAGTGGAGACTAAGTCAAGATGCCCAGTAGAGTCTGGTTTGGGGGCATTAACAGCTTGTAAAAAATTTTCTTTTAGCTACTATTATTACATTTTAAACTGTGTTTTGGCTCAGCAGATATTTCCTTAGGGAAGCAGAAGGACCCATCATGAAGCTTTCTGATGTTTGTAGCCAATGAAAAGAAAGCCTGTCTCTGGGTCCTATTTTCTGGATGGTGACTGATGAGACAGGAATGTGAATAGAACAACTCTCTATCCAAATTAAAATAAAAAGCTATTGAACTAAATCTATATAAACACCAAGGGCAAAGTAATGATCACTTACAAATTATTGGAAAATGCACTAAAGAGGAAGCATTTGAATGCTCCTGCTTTTATGAATGTTCAAAAACATCCTCATATTTTAGGGATGCTTTATTTCTAGATGTTTCTCATGTTCTCTTTCAATGATTTGCTAATAAATAGTTCAAATAATCTATTAATAGGAAATTTGGGGCACTAATGGGCTATTGCAATCTACAAAACCAAGTTGTGTAAAAGTTGTTATCATCAAGAGATGTGACCATAAAGGGGGGAAACAAAAACAATGAGAGTAGAAATAATTGAGAAGTTTCCTCTATTCTCCACTGGTATTTACCTAATGTCAGAGGTAGAAGAAGAACCTTAGGACAGCTACTGGTGCCCATATGGAGAATGTTTTTGGTTTAATTTGGAGGGGAAGGCAGAGCAATTGGAGTTAGGTGACTTGCCCAAGCCATGCAGAGAATTAATAGACTGGAGATGTTTCTGGGCAACATGGGAGGCAATGACCAGGAATTATAAAGCATGTGGGAGTAGAATGAAAATTGTATTCTAGCAGGCAGTGTCCACATGACTATTATCACAGAGATGTAAGAATAAGGAATTATAAGAAGTAGACAATTCCACAACACAAAATAAAATTGAGACGTGAAACTTCCATCCAAATGATGTCCCTTTTGAGTCTTTGTTTACTGATGATAATGACATGATGGCACCACCATCATGGGATGCCATGGCCTGAGCTTCATCCAGATAAACAGAAGGAGGATGGTTTGATTTTTCTGATTCCCTTATAGGGTGGGATTTTCTTCTTCCATCATATGATGAGTTATGGGACCAAAATAGAATGAGAGGGGCTGCCAGAGCCCAGTCTTATTCCCTTGTCATGGAACTTAGCCAAGATTTTTGGTCCTGAGTCCAGGTACTTATTGCAATATTGGGGAGAGGGAAGTCTGCACAGGCACTGATATATTATCATGGGAAGGAGAAGAAGTCTTGGAACTGACCCAGCTAAAATTGTTTGAGTTTTACGAACACACAATGAATTCGAGTGGGGATGCGTACTTTCCTCTTGATTTTTCCTCCTTCTGAATGGATTTGACAGTACAGTCCTTGATTCTGCCTTGGCGTTCTTTAACATTAACAGAAGTGCTTACTTCTCATTATTATGGGCATTTATTAAGTGCCTACTCTATTCCAGGCACTGCATTAAGAATTTTTCAAATACAATCTCCTTTGAGCCCATTGCATGTGACTTTTTCAAAGCTGATGTTTTTATATAGTTCATACAACTGATGATAAACAGGAATGACATTAAAGAAAAAGATACCATGCCTAGCATGTGCTCTGGGAATGAAGTAGGTAGAACTTTGAAGGGATTAAAGGAAATAATGTTGTCTTTGTTTTACATATGGATGATAATCAGTGGGAATTAAAAAAAAAAAAGATCAAAGGGTAGTATAGTTATCAATGCAAATATTCAGATTTATTCCAACCTGAAGATCTGAGACTTGTTATTTGCTTAGTTTAGGTGTTGGAAAGTACTGTATTGATTAGCCCTCCATATAAATTTGTGAGAATTTGCCAAGGAACTCATTTTTTTTTGGATTTATACCATCAGAAAGAACAAAATGGCACATTCTCCCCATTGGATGGAACATGTACAATGCCCATGAAAAGTGTATGGCATATAATGGGGAGGCAGTAAATTGCAGTTAAAGTATCCAATTGCCTGAGACTTCATCAGGTCCCTGTCAGCCAGATTCATGTACAGAAGCCCTTTGGAGGCACCATTCAGGCTTTAACTCATGAACGGAATGGGATCATTCATGCTTGGACAGGCTACTCCTTTTTTGGTGCTAAACCCCTAGGTTTAAGACAGCCTCCTGGACCCCTCAAGCTGGTTACATGTGTTAAGTTTCCAGCTTTGGCCCAAGTCCCATGCTAGTCAAAAGCAGAGACACCAGAGCCAGTGTAGAAGGAATGTAGGTAATGGATTCACTTTCAATGACCTGCAGGGAGAACTTAAAATAGAAATTTATGTCCCAACTCCTGCAATGCACGGGGTCATGAAGTTCCCCTGAGTTCACTCGTCAGACACCAGTGATCCCAAGGTTTCATATTTTGTAGAATTCACAGTAACCCAAGAGATCCATCTGAAGAAATCCATCCTCCAAAATATTTTTTTTTTTGGTAAGAAAAACTGAAAAACTTAGAGAACTCTATTCTACTTATTTTTCTGATATACTCAATTTCTAGATGGAGTTATGCCTGAATCAATAATATGGTCATGTTTTTTCCATCTATACATCCATTTATCTAACTATCCATATAGCAACCCATTATTCAATATTTCCCATGATCAGAAAGTACACAAGTCTTTGTACTGGGTGTGACTAAATGACACCGTGAACCAACTTCTAGAGTAGAGAAAAACTATTAGACTCCTTTGAGTCCCTCAGTCCACACTAGCAATGACAGTACTAGGCCTGTGCTAAGCACTGGCAAACAAAGAAAGGAAAATGCTTGTACCAACCTGCAAGTCCTCCTTGTCTAATAGGTGAGACAATAAGAAAACCCTGGGTACATGCCATCTATATGCAGAAGAAATGGAAGGGAAATACCCCTCCCCCCCAGTGATCCTTCTATAGTGCAAGCAACAATTGGTCTTGCAACCTTTTCCTGAGTGCTTCTAGTGAAGGGTAAACTGCTCCCTCTCAAGAAAGTGTTGCACACTGGGGGTGGCTAGGTGCCACAGTGAATAGATCATTGGGCATGGAGTCAGGAGGACCTGAGTTCAAATCTGGCCTCCGACATTTAACATAAAAACTACCTGTGTGACCTTGGGAAAATCAATTCACCCCAATTGCCCTACCTTACCCTTTCTAAAAAAGCAAATAAAAAAAGAGTTGACCACTTTGGAGCAGCACAATAATCACTAGACAGCAAGATGACCCGAGTCTTTTCACAATTTATAACCATTGATCCTAAGTTTGTTTTCCAGAAGACGGGTCTATTGCAGCCTTCCAAAACTTGACAGCTGTCACATTCCTCTCCCCTGAGCTTTCTCTTCTCCATGTTCTTTTTCCTTTGGTATTTTGTGACCCTCCTATAGCATACACTAGAAGCCCCTCACCGTTGTGGTCTCTCCTCTCAATACTTGTTTCAATATCCTTCCTAAAATAAGGCAACTAGGATAAAATAAACTCCTCCAAGGGGGGGGTCTGAGTAGAGAACAGGCCAAAGCAATGGGGAGAGCACAGTACAGTGACCTTTCCTTGGGCAAGTCACAGGAAACTATTGAAGACAAA
This sequence comes from Petaurus breviceps papuanus, assembly GCF_028583685.1. Lineage (NCBI taxonomy): Eukaryota > Metazoa > Chordata > Mammalia > Diprotodontia > Petauridae > Petaurus > Petaurus breviceps. Next base: position 3,802,992 of record NW_027186352.1, read on the forward strand.
TGGCATCACTCATCGCCTCAGAGAAACAAAAGATTCTGAAACATCAGTGTTTAGGTAAAATCATTTTGAATAAGAAACTTTTTTTCTTTAATATATTAGCTTTGCACTTTATTTCCTAGACATTTGCACCCATATGTCTACATGATTTTATAAGGTAATCAGTCTCTATTGAAATGATGATAAAAACGTGAGATAAAGAAGTATATACACATCCATCCACGGATCCAGCGATACCTAGCCCCACTATGTGCATCTGTGGGCTGTGCTTTGCCTCAGTTATATGGTGCTCAGTATATATTACTAAATGGCTGCATGTATGCATCCTAGACGTCATCCTCAATGAGTTACTGTGAACTTGAGGGTGGTCTCCAGGATTTTTCCTTGGGTTGGAAATCTTAAAAATTTTTGTCATCTATCTAAAAACTTTCTGTGTCATGTTTATTGAACTGACAGGAATAATAAGGTGCATCATCAAAACACTGTACAAAAGAATTCAGAAAAAAAAATTGGAAGACTAGAATGTTGGATCCAAGCTAATCAAACAGAGTGCACTTGAGATGACTATAAGGACTTATACTCAGGCCCAAATAATCCTCAGCATGAGGGCACTGTATCAGGCCACAAGCTCATCAGAAAAAATCCTAGAAAATGTGCTGTCCAGCAAGCTTAATGTGAATTAGCAGAATTAAAAAATCACCGGCAAATTTCATGTGATCTCAGGCTGAGTTGAGAGACACGTGCACAGCATGTGGCCCCACTAGATGGTCAGGTCAGAAACCACATAGTATTTGCAGTTTGGTTGTGGATTCCTTTAGAAAGGACTTTGAGAAATTGGAGCAAGTTGAGAGAAGGCAACCATGATCGTGCTGGGCCTTGAATCATGTCTTAAGCTGATCACTTCAAGGAATAGTTATATTTGGCCAGAGAAGAGATGGTCCTTAGTCAGCCGTGATTGCTGCATCCACACATCAGAAGGGCTGCCAAGCAGAGTCAGCCTTGTCCCTCTTTGCTCTAGAAGGAAGAATCAGTGGCATAAATACATGTGGCAGAGTGACAGATTTAATTCTTTGGTAGGTGGGGGCAAGGGAGAGCAGCTTCCTCCAGACTCCACTGGTGCTGCCTGCAGATGGAAAGATCCCTTCTCACTTGTTGTATTCCCCAATGGTGATGTGAGGGCTTAGCAAGCAAGAGAGCCAGTGAGGGCATTCTTGTCCATCCACTGTCTCAATTAGAGGCTCTCTGAGATTCAGTAAGTTGGCTTTTTAAGATGCCCCTTTTAGGGTCATGCCCAAATGCACAGCATTCTCACATTCTCCCCCAAATCATTCTGTGTCCACCTCCTTAGCTTTCCCCAACGGCCTGCTGAAAAGCTGTCAGTTGGGAGCCGAAATCCGAGTTCCCCTCCATTTGCCTGGTGACATCGTGCAACAAGTATGTTTCTCTTGTCTCCTGTCTATCTATCCATACTCAGGACACACATATATCTATATACATATATCCATATGCATATACATATTCATATACATACACATATACACACACCTATATATACGTGCATACACATAATTTATAAAAGTTTTTTTTTATTTTTAATTTATGCAATAAACATTTTCATAACAGTATAATAATGAATTTTTAAAAAGATGATTGTTTGTAAAACTGTAAATCTATTATGTACAACTTGCCATTCCTTTTAAATAGATAATTTTAACATTTAATATAATTACAAATGTAGTTATATATTTTGAAACTATATTTTTATGATATCACTTCATTCATTCACCCTTTCATGCATTCAACAAGACTACAGGAAGTGTCTACTGCCTGTAAAGGTATTTATAATTACTCACATGACTTAGTTTTCTGTAATAGAACTGATTGTTCATGCCTTGTTCTTAGCAAGTTCATTGAATTCCATTGGTGGGACCAATGTTATGTTAAGAAGGCCTTGTGCACCTTCTTCCCTGCCAATGGGTATGGAAAAGTGATGGGCACACCAGCATACTCTGGGGAAGTGTTGCCATTGTTCCTAAGCTGAAAGGGAAAGGCCAGTGGTGGTGCTCTTCCAGGCGATGTGATCCTGCCAGCTCATGTTCGGCTCTCCTAGCCTCTCACCTATGACAAGAGAAATCATTGAGCCATTGTTCTAGCCCGAGAAGCATCCGTTAGTAGAAGTCCACAGTAATCAGCAGAGAGTACCTCAGTCTTGGTTCTTCCAGAATAGTTCTCAGCTAGCCACAAGACTGGATAACAGGACACAAGAAGCCTCTGCCTCAGTTTGCATTCTTGCTGTAGAGACAATATGCAAAGGCATGGAAAGCCTCGATGGGCTAGGAGGAGGCTGCTATGCATCACCAGAGATGGGATACTATCTGGGACATCTTTGTAAAATAAAATGGGATGCTGTTATGGAGCTGTGTCTCTTTCTGCAGTAAATACAATCACAAGGAGTGTGCGTCAGTGAACAAAGTGGACTTGTCCTGTAATCATTCAAAAGGCCTTTCCTCCATTTCTGCGGCTTCATCTGGTGGTGAGGCTCTCTCAGCCCTGGTCTCCTCCTTATCTGTGTAGACAGATGAATCCTTCTTGGGCCCACAGTTTCTGTTACCTCACAGCAAGCCCTTCGGGAGCTGCACCATTTTGAAGTAAGGTGGTAGACCTCAGAAGGGTCAGGATCTGTTATGGGGCTGTATCAGCAATGCCATATTCACAATGCCTATGGAAATTACAGATATGCTGATATAATTATCCATCATAAAATACATCAGGCTTGCCATATGGGGGAATAAGCTAGAAAATTTATTAAGATACCAAAAGACTGAGTCCCAAAACCAGAAAGTGAAAGCCATCAGAGTACTTACGAAATTGGCACAGGTAGATAAAGTAGAAAGCACCCACATTCTCAAGCCTTTAAAACAGAACAGGCTACCTCAGGCAAAGGTCCTCCTCTCCCCACTCACAGGAACCACCCAGCGTCCAGGAAGCGTGCTCCCAGCAGCTCTGGCCCCTGGCAGTCCTCAGCAGGAGTCCTTAGCAGAAATTCTGGCTGACTCAAAAAGGCCTTCGCGCTGCTGCCGCTGCTGCTGCTGCCGCCTTAGCCGCCACTGCTAGCCACTGCAGGAACTCTAGTTTGGCTTCCGCTTCCTCTTGCTCCACCCCTTCCTGCTATGTCAGAAAGTCCAATGGGGCATGGAAGATCTTTAAATCCCATAACGCTTACAGGGGCTGGTACCAAAGACACCTCAGATGCATTGGGTGACATCTACACTTGGCATTGGTATAGTTTGAATCTAGCCTTGGGAAGCTTGGACCATGGGCTGGTCACAAGAAACCATCAAAGCAGCTCTGGAGTTCCCCACGTCAGTCACTGGGTGCCTGCCCTTCGTGCTTAGGAAGATTTCCATGCTTCAACTCATCAACATTCTGATTCCTGCTCATCAGAGGGGGCTGTCAGTAGTCACAGCTGCAGCTGGGCATCCCCTCGTGCCCACTCATGCATCTGCTGAATCTGCGAGGGAGAAGAAAAAGGAAAACAAGATCTGGGCACAGAAATTATAATCATGTGACCATACAAAAAGCAAACATAAACATATTATTTTCAATGTGTCTAAAAAGCATCTACACAATTAGCGTCCCATTACCCAGCTGGCTGTTTCTAGTGGACACTAGCCATAGCAGGAAGATCCCAGCCTTCTCCCCAGGCTTCTGCAGTCGGGGCTTGTGAAGCCTAGTTCCCCAGGTGTCCCTCAGCACAGGGACGCGGTGATTCTTTGTTTCCATGTTCAAATGTACCCCATGTTAACTGGTCTTGCTCCAGTCTCTCTTGTATCATCTCCCCTTGCATCCATTATTAATATTTTTGTTCCTCATGTCCAAGAGGCCCAAACCTGGCAACCAATTTACAATCTTTCAGAATCACTTTAATGCTTCCAAGCTGCTTTGGCTTAACCTTTCCAAGTGCCTGGATGTCATTGGCTTTAAGGCCATGATGACTTGAGAATGAAATGTGATGTCCAAGCACTTAGATTGCAGGTAGATTTACCTGGGGTTTGGGCAAGCAGGATCTGACTCAGTGGGTCTTCATGACCCACTGAGACCTTTGAAAATTGTCTATAATTATTTTACTCCTTTTCACACACACTTGTCACACATATATAATGCATACACACAAACATACATACATATATATATATGGAGAGAGAGAAGGAGGGAGGGAGAGAGAGAGAAGGAGAGAGGGAGGGAGAGAGAAAGAGAGGGAGGGAGAGAAAAGGAGGGAGGGAGGAAGGGAGAGAGAAAGAGACAGAGAGACAGAAAGAGAAAGAGACAGAGTCAGAGAGAATGCATGCTATTTCTGAAGTTGTAATGTAGGTTCAAATACCACCACAACTAAAATTTCCTGCATTTGTAACCTCTCAGTGAGCCTCACTTCACCTCTCTCAGTCTCTGGTTGGTTGCCTGTAAAGTGAAGGGTCAGAGTATATAGTCTCCGAGGGCCCTTCTAAGTCTAAGTCTATGACCCTGTGATCCTGTATCAATGGAGTTGGCATCTCCCCAATGTGGGCACTTCCCCAGTGGTGTACGCCATTCATCCAGGCCTCACACTTATGCAAAACAGTCAGTTTCCCACCAAATCTTACTTATTGAAGCTTACCAGTGGAACTGACTCCTCCTTGGCCTTCTACTATCCCATGGCTCTCAGGGCAGCTCTTAGCTGTCAGTTTGATATCTCTCCTTCTCAGAGCACGAACAGACCTTGTTCTATCCCTGGGATAAGTTTATAGGATAATGCACATTGAGTTTTTCTTGTTTTTGCATATATGTCATCATTGAATGTCTGCTGGAGCTGACATATAACCCAATACCTTTTCAAAATAACCATCAGTCCTATGTCTCTGAGCCTGCTGTGTTCTGTGATTTGCAGCTATGCATGATCTCCAGAAGAATATTGTCACTGAGACAATAGTAGCAGGTTGGGACGGCTGACAGTGCTGAACAGCTTCCCATCAACTCCCCTGCTTGGAATCTTATATTCCAAACTCCCCAGAAGGCTCTTCAGCACCTCTCATTACATTTCTTGTACTCTTACCCCTTTTCCTTATGCCAAGTTCCTACCTCTTCATTGGGCATTTAAATGGTTCAGTAGGCAGAGTGCCAAACCTGGAGTCAGGAAGACCTGAGTTTAAATTTTACCACAGAAACTTATTAGATATATGACCCTGGGCAAGTCACTTAACCTGGTTTGCCTCAATTTTCTCATGTGTAAAAGGAGCTGGTGTAGGAAATGGCAAACCACTCCACTATCTTTACCAAGAAAACACTAAATAGGATCATGGAGAGTTGGAGATGTCTGAAAGCACATAACAAAATCTCTTCATTGTCCTGCCTCACCTTCAATATAGTGTCTCTTTCTAGGTCAGCTGCCTCAGTCTGGCAACTGGGACTTTGAGAGCAGGAAATCTTGGCAGTTGGGGGACTGACTGAAGTTAAAACACATAGGATTGAGAAACAGTTGGTCTGAACCAAAGCCATGGACAGTCAAATTTTGCATTCTCCATAGCTGCACCTTCATCTTCTCTCCACGAGTTCAAATATGGTTGATGTGTCATGTACTCCCTGGGACCCAGGCAAGCAGTCAGACCACATTCCTGGTAGAATGGCCTCCTCATTTGTCTCTGAAATCCAGGAAGGCTCAGACACCTCAGCTCTTCATAGAACTGGTGAACTTTAGAGTCTTTCCTTCCCTTTCATAGATCTGTCCCACATGGATCCCATCAGAGAGGTTCAAAAAAAAAAACAATGTGCAGTGAACAAAGTGAAAGCAGATCTCACCTACACCAGTGTATTTTTTAAAGGAAATGTATATTCATTTCAGCAGCAACATTGTCCAAAGGCTAATTGGGAGGGTATTTCAGCTTCCCCAAACCATTTAATGTATTCCAAAGCCCAGAGCGGGGGATTTGGGGATTAGCCCATGCCTTGGGCTGGCTTTACCAACACGACTTCCTTCTCAAGGCTAATTAAGAGCTGACAGTATATATTTTTCTATGTGTACTCAGAATTGGAGCAAGCTTTCTTAGTCAATGATGAGTCTTCGGTTTTCCAGATGGTGTCTTCAAGGCTTTCAATATGAATTTTCTCCTGTGCCCCTAAAATAAAAAGCTTGGCACCCCAAGTTCTCTTTCAATGAGGTGTTGTTGCTACAGTTTCCTTGCTGAATAGATCAAAACATAAACCATCCTTTTCCACCTAAGACACTAATTGTACAATTGAGCTTTTGTGCCACTGGGGCTTAAAAATAAATATTAATAATGCCTGAAGGTCTTTAATTTTAAATTATTGCAAAATAAGAGAGAAAAAGATACAGAGAGAGAGACAGAGAGACAGAGAGAGGGTGGGGAGAGAGACAGACAGACAGACACAGAATGAGACAGAGAGAAAGAAAGGGGAGTGAGAAGAAAAGGAGAAGGAAGGGCAAGAGAAACATAAACAAAATAGAATCATCAGACTCGAAAGAAGTAGAAGGATTAGGCTAAAGTCAAAGCCCAGAGATGAGCAGGGACTTTTCCAATGTATTGAGGTTAGACAATGACAGAGGATCAGATCCCCTGTTTCTTGATCTGTCATTCAAATCTCTTTGCCCTTAAAAGTAGAAAGAAATGGGAAAGTCAACATCACTGGAGCTTATGAACCAGGCAAGGTTCCCTGGCCAAATAGGAATTACCTCCTCTAACTCCTGCTATGCCAGAGGTCACCAGTCTGGATGGCTTATATGGATTCAGTAAGAGATATTTACCCACATTCTTTAATTAATTGTAAATTTTCAGGGTTACAACAGAGCAGACCTCTATGTGGTGATGTTGGATTGTACATGGGAATGTGTGTATGTATACTTATAAATGAGAGATGTTCCCAGTTTCTTCCTTCCACCCAACAAAGTATAAATCAAAGGCAATGGCCAGGGTATCTCGTATGTAGTGAAATCCCTTGGGATTTAGTCTTGGCTCAGCTACTTATCACCTGTGCAAACATGAGATAATCACTTGACCAGGATTAATTTCAATGATGTGCTCACACAAGGTCACTGCTTTGGGTTCTAAATTCCATGTGATCAACCAGCAAGGTCTTCTCATTGTTCACCGGAACTGCTCTGTGTGGCTGTCACATTTATACTGGATGTGATACAACCCACCTTTGACTTGTGCATACTTCTAAGACAGGACCACCCCACTCACCTCCCAGCCCCCTTCTTGGCAAGCCTACCACACCAGGACGGCTACTCAGATACTCAGCATGCCAAGACAAAGTGAGAACATACAGATATGAAAACCACTGCAGAAACATTAAAAATGCATCATTCTGACTAAAAGAGGCTTCCTAGTTTGTCTTGGCTTTCTGCAAGCTCAGCTCAATCCCCTGGAGGGCTGCTGAGGAATGTCAATCCCCAACAGTGTGGTGCTGCTTACTTGGCAAGCAGAATGAGATGCTGAGTCAAGGGGTGAAGAAAATGTCCCCAGGTTTCTGGATCGGATATTCTTCTGATTCTGACTCCAGTCCACTTGACCCCTGAGGAGTTAATGGGGGGGGCAATAGTTCCTGTTGGATTTCATCATGGAACAAAATTCAAGTCTCATAGCCTGAGCTCTAGCTTCCAGAGACCCCACATGTTGCCAACAGGATTTCGTTGTGATAGTATGTCATTAGAATGAAATGAAATATCTTCACTTTGTTTCTAGAGAATCACCTGCTAATCTTGGGAATATTCCTTCACTGATGCCTGAATACGAAAGAGAAATAGCTAAGCTCTCGTTGTGCATTTTATGTTCCCTTCTAGTCCTGGCTTCCACCATGTGATTCATACAGTAACTGAGTTGTGCATAAATTATCACCTAGTATAATTACCTTCAGCTATGTTCCGCTCCCCATATTCAGTGTCCCCACTGGGAAGTCAGAGAGCTTAAACATTTCTTGCATTCTAGGCTGGTGTGACCCCAGGCCACTTTCCCTGGGAGAACATTAAAAGGCATCACTTGGGAGCCAACTGCTTCTCCAGCATGTTGGCCTTTCCCCTGGTTTTTCAGTTCTCTCTGGGAGCAGGAGTGGTGCCAAGTGTGCACAACCGATATTGAGAGCTTAGCCTCGGATCTGAGAAATTTGACAGCTCTGAGCTTCTGATCTTGGGATCCTTGACTAAGGGGTGGAGAAGTGGGGGCTTCAGAGAATTGTTGGAAGCTGGGAAGGTTTTCTAAGGTGCTCAAGCTTTCTTGTGACCTGACCTGTCATGGCCAAGGACAGGCATTCATTCCCAGTGCTGTTTCTGGGGAAGTCATGCTTTGCTTGATGAAGCTCCAAGAGTCTGGATTCCTGGACACATTGGTCACATGTACTCCCTTTTTGTGTACACAGATGAAGTTTTTGGTTTCCAGCCGCAGCAGTGATCTTGCAGCTTTTCCTCTGTAAAGTGTGTTGGGCAGGGCTGGACTAAGCTAGGTCCCACATCTCCCCTGTATGACCAAGCTGGCCCTTAGCTATTGGACATGGGTTAGATGTTATAGAAGGACCTGTGGATGTCAGAACAGAGCTTTCTCCACACGAAGCTAAGCGACCTCAATAAATATCTGATCACAGTCAGTGGGAATGACCAGCTTTGCATCAGAGATCTCTGAGCACAGTGCAAGGGTTTGTGAAGTGGAAGAAGACATATGCCATGTTCAAGGATTAGAAACTGCCAATAGCGACCTTCTAGCCAGAGAATGAAGAATTTCCATGAGCCCTAGTGGGTTGAGGCTCTAGATTCAGTACAACTGAACCACTCTACATTAGCCATAGTGCCCATGAGTCATATAAGTCCCTGTGGCCATTAGCCACAATATCTATCCTACACACAATGCAGGGAACCATTGTGAATTGCAACCAGCATGATGTTTGAGCTGAAGTTGGTGGGTTCATCAAACTCATCCATGTTTTTCTCACTCTCCTTTTCCTAAGATGCTAGCAATATTGTTTTTTAGTGAGAAATCTTTGATTTTTAGCTATGTAAATCATGAGAAAGGTTGTACCCTTAAGAGTTCTGCCACTACAACACCCAAGATTCCTTTTAAAATGGACCCTGTGAAGATGAGATTATTCATCTCCTCATGGGCCAGTGTGTCTTATATTGCTAACAAGAAATGACTGAAGTCTACCTTACCCAAGGAAAATGAAATCCTTGAATTTCTGGAAAAGTTTCTTGAGCAGGAGTCAGGTACGTGGTCTGAATTGGAGGAGATACTATGATAGTTAATAAAAAAAAACTAGCTGTAAATTAGGCTAGTTCAGTTTTAATCTGAAGGAATGTCTCTGAGGTCCCATCTCCCCCAAATTCTGTGTCATAGGGACAGCAATACATTGAAATCAAATAGAGCTATGCTTATCAGTGTATACTGATATGTATACTGCAGGGTAGGATCCAATTCATCTGGCATGAATTTACCGTTCTGACTCCTGTTATCTACACTGCTTGGCTTTAGCTATGCAGACAATTCCCAAGTATGAGGAAAAGCTGTAGAAGATCTCAAAGTGTGATCACTGAAAGTGGTTTCCAAGGTCACTTAGTCCAATTGTTTCATTTAATGGTGAGGAAATTGAAACCTAAGAGAAAAGATTATTTCCCTAAAATCACACAGGCAGTTAATGACAGGTAAAGCATTAGAATACCAAACTCCTGAGCCTCACATTTTATGGTTCTTTCTACTTTGTTCTCTGCCTTCACAGAGCAGCTTCCAAGAGGGAAAAAAAGGATTTTTAAATTTAATTTTTAATAATTTTAATTAGTTACTGATTTTATTTAATTCCATGTTTAGGAATAATTAAATTCCTTTACATTTTTGTTTCTAAAATGGACAAGAATGATCAATTCCAAAACCTCTAAGTAAAATAACATGGATATTTTTTTTTACTGAAATACAACATTTTGATTTTAGTTAGTTAGATGCTTGTTAATGGTCAAATCTACATATATATCTTTATCATACAAAGTATAGGAATCTTCTAAACTGATCCATTCCAAGAGGCTTTGAAAAGACTGAGTTGGGGAGAGAGATATCTTGATGTCTGAATTGGACTTTTATTTAAGTGTGATTTTTAAAATTTATTTTTGCATATGTAACTGTCTTAGTTTTGACTAATATCCTTACTACAAAGAATTCTTGTGGTCTCACTAGGAAAGAAAAAACAATCCAGATAGAAGAATCTTAATTAACCTCAAGATATTGAGAGATGGCTCTTTAAAGGGATCTGCGCCTTAACGATGAGATGATTTCATTAAACACCATGATCTCAAGCCATAATCTAATGTACAGTTTTAATGCTGACAATCTCTTCTAATTGCAGATAATATGCAAGTATTTGGACTAGCTCCTGGCATATCCCTGACACAAATATATCATGTCTAATATGGCTTAGCAATATCAGAGTGACAAGGACAGCTTTGCCAAGTATCTAGATTTTAATTCTATTTGAAAATTGTTGATGTCTGTGAGTTGGAAAACATGCTAATGGTTTTGTTTTTACATGTATTTCCGTTGGACTAAGACTAGTTTGTTAATTAAACCAGGTGTGTAGTCTGGACTGGTGATGACCGAGTTTTCTTCTTCAACCCAACAATGCACCTTTCAGTATGGGAGAAACCAATGGACTTGAAGAACCGAGGAGATCTCAACCGGATCATTGAGGACCCACCACATAAGCGAAAGTTGGACGCTTCAGCAAGTAACTAATGGCTGTGATTATTTCCATCTCTTTTTATAAGAATACTTTTGTTGATTAAATATCCCTATTGAACCCAGAAACCAAAATATATTTTCTAGGAAATATTGGAATTAGAGTCATATTAGAGGGAGATTTTTCAATATTTTCTAATGTGGCAATTATGCAATTCTGTGCAGAAATATCTGTACCCCAGTCCTTTTACATAGTCAGCATACTTCTTTTATTTTTAGAACTGAATGAATAAATGGTTGGTTTGTCAGGCAAAATGAATTTTTGTTTCATCCATGTTGCAGAGGGAAGCTATTCAAGTTTTTTCTCACTAGGAATGTTTTTTCTCCCACTCAAAATATATCTAGACATTATCATGATTTATTGTTTTATTTTTTAGTTGAAAACTTAGTGACTACTACATCAGTGTGGCAAAGGGAGGCTTTTTGTTGGTGTCTGGACCCATGCCTTCTCTTTCATTTGGGTTTGCTTTTGGGGGGAGTCTGGTGGAGATTGGATGTTGAGGGTTGATCTAGGGATGTAAAATTCCCAGGGAAGAAACTCCCTTTATCAGATCACTAACTGATAAATAATTTATTGTCTGTTTATCCCTGAAGTTAAGTGATGGTTATGAGCTCATATTTAAAAATGCACCCCAGGGATGAGCCCAAGTATTGGACTTCTGGGCAGTTCCTATCCAATGTTCCATACTGCTTCTCATTCACTCAGTTAAGTCTGCTTAATTATAAACAAGCAGTAATTGTTCTCCTTGCCCTTGTCATTGTGTCTTTGTGTTTAGTCAACTGGTTAATTACATTAAGATGCCCAATGGCATAGATGCAGCCACGGTTCTTTGGTCATTGTTTTAGAGGAATGGGAAAGTTTGCAGATGAGTGCGGTAGAGATAGTATCTGTATGTAAATAGGCCTGAAAGCCATACTATGAAAGGAGTTCATTTTGAATCAACTCTAATAAATTTTTCATTCACTCTGTGATGGGAAATCTTTGGTGAGGGCACAAAAGTGTCCATTATAACTCTGTCTACCAAGAAGATGCTGCAGGACATTTGCACTCAGCCCAAGGCAGAGCTTCTGTTATTGGAGTAGAAGATAGGACATAGCAGATGGCATCCCAACCCCTCAACATTAAAAATCAGAGAAATAACATTTGAGTCCTTTTTGTTTCTTCAATATATAATGTGAGCAGAAGATCACAGCCAATGCAACTTTATCCATTACAAAGGCTTTTGATCTTCGGAGGAATCATCTCCAAAATTTCATCTCTTGCTCCTGTCTTTTCTGCTCCTTCCCCTACTTGTTCTCCCCCTTTCCCTCTGCCTACTTCTTCTCTGCCTCTCCATGAAATATTAATAATGACTTTTCCCCATATGACTGCATCCTAACTGTCATATACCACCAATTAGTGTCAAGTCCCTTCTGTGTGAAGTGAAGGATTGGGCATAGATGATCTCCAGGGAACTTTCTGGTTCTGAAGCCATGACTCTCATCCAGAGAATCAAATGGAAGCCAAGAGCAGAAAGGGAAGATAAGGATGCTATTCCAAAGAGGAACATGGTCCATGGAAGGAATAGCAAGCTCATACTTCAACATGACTGAGCAAAAAATGCTTCAGGAGGACTTGGCAAAGATTGATGTGCACGTGCTTGGAGAAAGCAAAAAGATTTCTGCTTTGCTCCATTGGGGCTTTCTTTTGTTTTCTTCCTGAATCAGAACTCATTCCAGCTCCAAAGACTCCTTATGTTGGAAATGAGAAGAGCGATCCCACTATACAAAGAGCCAAGGTTATAGTTTTCCCACCTTTCCCCATTGTGAGGATATCTGTGCTGAAGAGCAATTGGTCCAAAATGGGTTGGCTGGTCAGCTGCCAGGCAAGGCCTTCAGCATTTCCTTAGCTTCAGCTGATGAGGTTAATTATCTGTGAGGTTCAGATGAATGAGCTGGGGTGAGACTAATGACTTTGATGTTAGCGGAAATGAGCATCATTGGTGTAGACATGAGAAAACCAATATTATGTTTGAGCCCTGATATATGCATCGTAGCGTGACTTCACTCATTTCACTTAAATCATTGGCCTAGGACCATTGCTGCGGTGAGAATGAAGTCTCAGCAAGAAACTTGGGCGCTCCATGGAATTGACATTTCAGCCGACGTAAGCACTTTTATGTGATTACTTCACTTCTTCCCTTGCCTTTGCAAAATGTGAGCCTTACCTGAGATGTGCAAAGTGAGAATGCTGTTTCTGTGATTGGAGAAAATTTTCTAAGACATCTGGGTAATTGAAAGCAAAAAGCTGTCAAGACTATGATTAGATTTGAACTCTTTATCCACAGGGGTCACTGAGAGCAAGGACTACTTGCTATAAAGAAATCCAGTGAAGCTCAATATTAGAGGGAGAGGGAATTCCCTGGGTGGTTTCAAAGGGAAAAGGGATTCTGAACAGGTCAGAAGTTCCCCTGTGGGGGGATTGGGCATCTTCATACAAAGATTCATGACCATTCTTCAGGTAATTTTTAATTATAATTTCTTGGGGACTTGTGCCCTAGATGGCAGTTGAGATTTCTTAAGATGCTTAACTTCTGTTAACATACCTACCATGTTTCCCCGATAATAAGACCTATCCCCAAAATAAGCCCTCCCCTTACTGTGTAAGATTCCTCTAAAATAAGCCCTCCCCCGAAAATAAGCCATTGAGATTGCTACTGTAGTGAAAGTGATCCCCTGCGCTACACGCTACATTACGGTACCCTCTGTATGCACCGCACCCCCCCCCGGGTGAAAAACACGCCGCGCTCCAAGCTGCATCCAATCAGAGCTGCAGCAGTGAGCACGTCATCCTTTTCTTCCCCAGTGATTTGCTTATTGAATAAAGGTACATTTTTTTGTTCACATTTACCTGTTCATTAAAATTGCTGTCAATGTTCATTAAAATAAGCCCTCCCCTGAAAATAAGCCCTCTGGTGTTTTTCTGTCCAAAAAAAATTATAAAACAGTGTCTTATGATCGGGGAAACACGGATATGTCTCCCATGTCCCAGATGGAAGGGCTGGAGGAACATCACTTGATCCTTCCATGCCCACTAACTATTGTCTTGTATCTTTTCTGCCCTATATGGGCAGAAAAGCTCCTCTTCAGAAAGCCCTCCACAAGTAGTGTTTCCATTTCTTCTCTCCCCACTCCCTTCTTAATCCCTTAAGTTCAGTTTCCAAACTTATCATTTTAGCACAACTGGTCTCTCCAGAGTTACCAGTGATCCCTTAGGTGCTAATTCCGCGCTCTTTCCTCAGTCTTCAGCCTCTTTGACACTCTTGATCACGATCTCCTCCTCGGTATTCTCTTTTCTCTGGCTTAATGGGGCGCTACTCTCCCCTGGTTCTCCTCTTCCCTCTATGACCTCTGACCTCTCCTTTTCTGTCTCCTTTACTAGCCCCTCATCCAGACCATGCCTTCTAACCACAGGCGTCCCTCAAGTTTCTGTCCTGGACCCACTTCTCTTCTGCCTCTATACTACTTCACTTGGTGATCTCATCATATCCCATGGTTTTAATTATCAGCACTATACTGATGATTCTCAAATCTATTTGTCCTACCCAAACTTTCCACTGACCTCCAATATTGCATTTCCAGCTTCTGTTCAGATACCTTGAACTAAATGTCAAGCAAGCACCTTAAACCAAATATGTCCAAAAAGAAACTCATGATTTTTCTTCCTCAACCTCTCCCTCCAATTTTCCTATTACTGTAGAAAAAAAAATAACATCATCCTAGCACCTCATGATATCAACTCAGGGGACTGGTGGAAAGGTGGTCAGAGACTTGGAAGCAGGAGATGATATTCATGTGGTGTAGACAATTCAAAGAGAGCATTGGGTAGAGCAGAAATATGGATCATTTAGGTGAAGTGTGATGATTCTGGAGATACTTACTAGGACCAGGTCATACCAGACCTTGGGAGTTCAGCAGATTATGGAGAAAGGAAATGAAATATTTTGACTGAAGTAGAGATAAGATCTTTGTTCCATACTTTCTGATTTCCGTCCATGCCTCACTAGATGCACAGAAGCTGTGAATTACATTGGATATAGATTCCATACAGGTAGAGCTACCCTTGAACCCTGAGACCTTTCCTCACTGACCTGCTGTGTTCTCCTGTATGACTTCTACTACACCTCATGACCCAGTGGTTCCATTTCCTTTGATGCTTCTAACCCAACAATTTACTTCCCAACATCTCACACCCTTAGTCCCTTTGGCCTAAATGCATCAACAATGGCTTTGCCTAGCCTCTCCCATCCTCGAAGTACCAAATCCTGTATATACGTTTTTGCCTTTCTTTGTGATTATCTTTTTCCTCCTTCCTTAGAAATGTAACTTGTTGTATTATCTCAAAATATTAAGAAGAGTAGATTTGTACAAAGTGTGTTCTCATGTTCAGAGACTCACAGAGCACCATAGAGGCCGGGGTCAGCACCTGATTTTGAGGCTAGGTCAATTTAACAAAATGCTACAGAGGAAAATAAAGTTAGACACAAGAAGTAGGGAGTGATATGATGTAGATATGCCTCTGAAGCCTCGTTGTGGTCCATAAAGCCCCCACACACACACACACACACAAATATAAAACAACCATATTTATCATCCAGCCTTCTACTAATTAATCTCTCCAAGCTCAGCCAAATTAGTGACCAGGCATTAGGCACACAATTCTGCTCAGTCCTTTATTTGTTTCTTTTGTTTTCTTCTTCCAAGAAGAAAGACCTTCGTGCAGGAAGTGGATTCCCATACTAAGTAGGGAGAGAATCAGAAAGTCACTGCAGCCTTTGATGAATACACTTCATGTATTCCAATATATCCTGTCCCTTTGTTTTGAGAAAGCTGACACATGTGTATGCTGAGGTTCTACAAACCTGGAAACAGGGCCCAGAATTATGCAGACTTCAAGCCAGTAAGCTTGATTTCAGTTCCTGGGAAAATTCTAAACTGGAAAGTGAAAGTTCTCATTGGTGAGCATCTAAGTAGGAAGCAATCCTGTCGAAATGGGCACATGATGAGTGCGCACAGCATACATCCCTTCTCTCTGTGTCGACATCCTCCCCCTCCCCCCGCCCCCATATGATATACTTTCTCCTCCTAGCTCAGTCTACCTCCCTTCCTTCAAGCAAAATGAATGAAGTCATTCCTTTTTCCCACAGGTGTGAATGCCACCCCACTCATGCCAATTTGAATTGAAATACTTTGATCTTATTTCTCTTTGTTCTTTTACTATTTATTCTGCATAAACTTATATCTGTCCATGTGACTCCCCCCCCATTAGAATGGAAATTCTTTTTGAGAAGGGATTGTTTCATTATTTTTACTTTTTTCCCCATAGTGCCTGACACATAATAGGAGGTGTTTAAGAAATATGTATTAAGAGAAGGTGGAAGGGAAGGGGAAGGAAATAGTCAACTATTAATCATTTCATGCCAGCCACTGTTAAGGATTCAATTCCTCCTAATAACTTGGGAGGGAGGTGCTGTTATACTACCAATTCACAGTAGAACAAATTAAGGCAGGAACAGCTTAAGTTACTTGCTTAGGGACACAACTAGTAAATGTGAGAGATCAGATTTGAACTCAGGTCTTCTGATTTCAGGAATGACTCTGCTATCAATTGATTAATTAGTCCTTGATGAAAGCTTTGTAAGCACCAATTCATTTGATCAATCACCAGTGATTTATTAAATGCCTATTATGTGCCAATCTCTGGGAATAAAAGTGCATGGAATAAAACAAGCCTTAATTGCAGTGAGTCTATATTTGAGGTGGCCGATGGGGGAGGACACAACACATACATGTAAAGTACATTTACATGTATGTGTTGTGTCTATATATATAAATTCTTACAACTTTGTATAAACTATCTCATATTATGTTTGTGGAAAAGATGGAGAGAGAAGAATTATAAAATAACACAATTAGATGGAATCTGTTTTGCTTGGATGACTGGACTCAAAGTGTAATTGATAGTAAGTGAATTTAAGCATGATAGTAAAGCTCCCTGTCTCTAGAGGGGATTTCTGAAATCTTCATGCTAGACTCTATGATGTTATTTTTTAAATTAATGCCTTGTATAATGGCAGAGATGATCTGTACCCAGATATTTCAAAACTGAGAGGAATGGCTACCAAACATCCTGAATGACAGTCAGAATCCCAAAGGACCTGCACAAGTTAGAGCATGGACATGAATTCAATATCATGAAACTGAGAAGTGACACATGTTAGTTAAATCTTGCATTTCTGTAAATGAAAAGTCAATTTTAGAATATAAAATATGGAAAGACATATGTAAACAACAGTTATTCTGAACAAAGACCTGGGGTTACAGTGGAATACAAACTTTATGAGTGAGATTTATGAGATGGCTACCAAAACATCCAATACAAGATTGGGCTTCAGAGGCAGAGCCAAGATGATGGAGTTAAGGCAGGGACTAACCTAAGCCCCCCCCCCCTCAACTCCTCCAAATTATAATGACTGTAAGCAAATTCTAAAGTAGCAGAGCCCACAAAAATATGTAATGAAACAATTTTCTAGCCCAAGACAAGTTTGAAGGTTGATAGGAAAGATCTGTTGCTGCAGGGTGAGAATGAAGTGCAGTCCATCACAGGCTGGGTCAGCATGAGCCAGTTCACAGAAAAGGCCTTTGGGTGACTGAATAAGTGGCAACAGTTGTGGTTTCCAGACATCTCAGTCCACAATTAGCACAGATGGTAAAGGATTTGGACAGCATGTCAGAAGGGGATTTGCAGGGGTTCCTTTGCTGGCACCAGAGGCAGGAGGACTCTGTTGCATTACTAATAATGGCATCTGGGTTGCACTCCTGGGTCTTAGTCTCATTGGGATGAATAGCACTAGCACAACAGAGCTTTTTTGCCGTGGGAGAACAGGGACCCTGGTAACAATTCCTAGGTTGAAAAGAGTACTTGTGGTCAACCACAAATGAGTGCACAGTTTAGGAGAGTAGTAAACAACTCTCTTCCTAGATCATACCATTTTAGAAGAGTCAAAGACTTACAGGTCCCCAGAATTTAGTTTGAAAGCAAATGTGTTAAAAAAAAAACCCTCAAGTTTCGGCCAGTGCCCCCTCCACTTGGGAAGCAGAGTCTTAGCATAGAGTTAAAGTCAAGAAATAGACTGGAAAAAATGAGCTAACAATAGAAAAAAAATGTAGAAAGTTACTATGGTGACAAAGAAGATTAAAAAAAACACCAAGAAGAAGACAACAAAGTCAAAATTCTTTCATTCAATACCTCAAAGGTAAATATCAATTGGTCTCAGGCCACGGAATATCTCAAAAAAGCATTTTAAAAATCAAGTAAGAGAGGAAGAGGGAAAAATGGGAAGAGAAAGTAGAGTGATGCAAGAAAATCATGAAAAAAGTGTCTATAGCTGGGTAAAGGAGGCACAAAAATAATGGAAAAAAACTTGGAAAACAGAATAGGCTAAATGACAAGACAGGCACAGAAATTAAATGAACAGACAAGTTCTTAAAAAGCAGAATTGGACAAATGGAAAAAAAGATATACAAAAATTCAGTGAAAACAAGGACTTAAAAAGGAAAATTGGCAAATGGAAAAGGAGGTACAAAATCTCACTGAAGAAAATAATTACTTAAAAGGTTGCATTGGGAAGTTGGAAGATAATTACTTTATGAGACATCAAAAACCAATCAAACAACATCAAAAGAGTTAAAAATAGAAGAAAATATGAAATATCTCATTTGAAAAAAAATTACCTGGAAAATAGATCCAGGAGACATAATTTAATAATTACTGGAGTACATAAATGTCATGATTAAAAAGAAAGATACTAGACACTATCTTTTGAAAAATTTATTAAAGAAAATTGCACTGATATCCTAAAACAAAGGACAAAATAGAAGTTGAAATAATCCACTCATCATATCCTGAAAGAGATACAAATGAAATGAAAACACCCAGTAGGATTATAGCCAAATTCCAGATCTCCCATATGAAAGAAAAAATACTACAAACAGTCAAAAGGAAACAATTCAAATATTGTGGAGCCACAGTCAGGATAACACAAAATTTAGTAGCTTCTATATTAAAGGAACGGAGGCCTTTTAATATTGTATTCCATAGTGCAAAAAGTTAGAATTTTAATCAAGAATCACCTACCCAGGAAAACTGAATATAATCCTTCAGGGGAAAAATGGTCTTTCAATGAAATAGAGAACTTTCAAGGATTCCTCATGAAAAAATCAGAGGTAAATAGAAAACTTGGCTTTCAAATATAAGACTCAAGCATAAAAAACATAAAAAGTAAAGAGACATTTTGAGGGATTTGATAAGATTGTACTGTTTATATTCCCCCATGGGAAAATTATATTTATTACTCCTAAAAGGTTTCTCATTTTTAGGGCTGTAAGAAGGAGTATATATAGATAGAAAGCAGAAATGTGAGTTGAGTGTATGGCATGAGTATCTAAAACAATAAATAAACAGAGGGTAAGAAAAAAGGATACATTGGGAAAAGGTAAAGAAAGAGGTAGAAAGGGATTAATTATCTGATATAAAGAATGTCTTAAAGAGATTTTACACATGTACCTTACTCTCATTGGAACTTTCTCAAAGGGGGAATAATATACACATCCAAATGGGTGTAGAAATCTATTTTACTATATGAGAAACTAGGAAGGGAACGGGATAAGAGAAGAGGGGAGGTTAATAGAAGGCAGGGAATTTTGGGGTATGTAAAAGCCAGAAGTAAGACACTTTTGAGAATGGACAGGGTAAAAAGAGGGAATATGGGGGGTAAGGGGAGAATAGGATGGAGAGAAATACATAGTTACAATCATTACTATGAAAAACTACAGTCAGTTTCTCTTATAAAGACTTCATTTATCAAACATATAGAAAACTGAGTCAAATGTATAGAAATAAAAGGAATTCCTCAATTGATAAATGATCAAATGATATGAATAGGCAGTTTTCAAAGTAATCAAAGCTACTTTTAGTTATGTGAATTGAGCCATTCATACCCTTTGACCAATCAATACCACTATTAGGTCTGTATCCCAAAGAGAATTAAAAAAAAAAAGATTTATAACAACTCTTTTAGTGGTTTTAAAGAATTGGAAATTGAAGGAATACCTGTCAACCAGGGAATGACTGGACAACTTAGATATGATTGTGATGGAATACTATTGTGTTTTAGGAAATGATAAGCAGGATGCCCTTAGATAAAAAATAATGGAAGGATCTAAAAAAATTGGTGTAAAGTGAAATGAGCAGAACAAAGAGAACACTTTAAATAGTAAGAGCAATAATATATGATAATCTACTATGAATAAATGAGCTATTCTCAGAAATACAATCATCTAAGACAACTCGGTAGACCTTATGTGGAAAAGTTCTATCACCAGAGAAAGAACTTGTAGATACTGAATGAAGATTAAAGATACCTTTTCTTCACTACTTTTTTCTTGATTTTTTTATTATTTTTGGTTTGGAAGGACTTACATGGAAATGTGTTTTACATGACCACACATATATAACTGATATCAAATTGTTTGCCTTCTCAACAAAGGGAGCGGGGAAAGAGGGAGAGAATCTGAAAAAGAAAGAATGTAAAAATTGTTTTTATATGTAATTTGGGGAAAAAATGAAATATTAAATGAATAAATAAAAAGATTGGACTGTACTTGGAAGAGTGTGGTTTCTAGGTATTCACATATGACAATCCCTCTGACATTTTCCCTCTTCAAAAGTTCACAGAAGTATTTTGGTCAGTTTTGACACAACAGTTTACTGCCAGCACAGTCAGTGGGCTAGTGAGCAGTGAGAATAACAAGATGGGGGTATAATTGATATTCTGTTATTACAGTAACTTTTCATACAGCCTCAAAAATGCAAGGGACTCACAGAGTTTATATGCCTCTCAAAAGAATGTACACACCTCAAAAGAATGAAGACAATGGATAAGGACCCTCCCTGTAGGTGACCCAAAGGAATGCAGACAATGGACAAGGACATTCCCTTAATCTTCTCTACTATATAACCTTGCTTAAGGTTAGTTATTTATTAGGGTAATATCCTAGGACCATATCCAGAGGCATAAACAACAAAAAAAAGATTCCATGCCCGTTTGTTTTTCTGCTCTGTAACCTTGCAGGTAACTGTATAGGGCAAGGGAATATTCCTTTAGCGGGGCCAAGGGACCCCAAAAGTTCTCTACATGCAAACAAGTTTACACATCCTCCTGCTTATCTGCCCTGTAACCTTTCCGGTAATAATATAGGGGAAGGGAACATTTCATTAGTGGAGCTGGGGGACTCCTGAAAGTTCTCTACAACAGTTTAAGGGCATGAATATGCTGGATCATGTCTAGAGGAATGCAACCTGGATGGGAGAGCATTTTAAATTCCTGTCATAAGAATCGGTTGAATGAAATAGGAGTGCTCATTCTGGAGAAGAGAAAATTCAGGGAAGACTGCCTTTAAGTATCTGAAATGTCATGTGGAAGATGGAGTGGTTCTGACCCCAGAGGACAGGGCCAAATGTAACAGTTGGAAGTCACAAAGCAACCAACATCAACTTGACTTTCGGAAGATCTTCCTCAAAATGAGAGCTGTGTCCAGAGGAATTGACTGACTCAGAAAGTGCTGGGCTCTTATCCTGAGCAGTTGTAGGATGGATGACAGTCTGTTTCCTATTCTATAATTCTGTGCTTCTGGAATATGCCCCTGGATCCATATTCAGGCTCTTTCTAGCTTGATGATTAAATTCTCCTGTGTTGCTTCAGTCTCTGAGACACCAAGGTTATCTGTATGCCCCAAGTAGGCACTATACTAGGAAATGAGTGGCAGTCTGTTTAACTGCCCATTGGTAGTCAGTGCCAAAGGATGCCCACCAGAAATGTGCACTTCTCCTCTGATTATGCAAAAAGAGAACATGTAGGAACACTTTCTGAAAGTGGTTAGGACTTAAATCATTGAGGGATACAATTTGGAACTCAAAAAAAAAAACAAATGCTTTTTTACACATTTATACAACTAAAGAAGTGTTGGGTAGTTGTTTCTTCACACACCAGGTGTGTATCATTTGGCATTGACTGCCATCAATTCTGAAAAAAGGATACTGGCTCTGTCTGGATTGTCTTCTATGATAGGGTGAAGCACATACGTGGTGATGACCTTTCATCTCTCTCCCTTTCATACTGAAGGGCTCTGTGCTCAGGAGGCAGAGGTAGGTAGGAGAGGAGCTAGCCGGAAAGTGAGCAGCCCCATTCATTGAGATTCTGAGCAAGACTGTATGGGGAGTTGTCAAGTTCTATCCAAGATAAAGGTATGATGGACTTCAGCATGGCAGAAATCAATGCTGTTTCCATAAACTCCGCATTCATTATAGAGAGAGGCCTCATGTTCCAGCTTCCTCTGGGAGATCAGACAAGACAAATGAGAGACATGATGACCCATGTTTCGGCTCTGGGTTGGAAGGTGATTTAGTGGGTAGTGCAGGGCCTGTATCATTCCCCTCTGCCCCCCCACGTGACACATTTAATGAGAAATCAGCTTTCCATCTATGCTTGTGGAGGAGAGAGCAGACAAATGGAAAAGCTCTTCTTATGTCAGCAAGCATGTCGGAATCATCCAGCCTGTCAGGGAAGAAGACAGCACTACTCGAATATCTCCACTTGGTCTTTTTTCTTACTCTGAGAGACAAATCTCATGCATGGAGAACCCATGGTTCCCTCCCTTTCCCTAAAGCTCATTAAACATTTACAATCCCTTCCTCTTCAGCATGGGAAGAAGGTGCTCTATTTTCTGGGCCAATTTGACTGTCTGAAGGAAACATGATTTTTGGGGTAACAAGTGCACTGTTAACCACCAACGGCAAACACTACTTTTTCATTCCCAGGACTGGGGAAATAGACTAGAGGAAATGGACTCAGAAACACATGGGATGTTGCCCCTTGGGGCACTGGCAAAAAAAGGGAAGGGAGAGACCATTCTCAGCAGAATCATCAGCACAGCCATACCCAGCTCACTGGCCCTCCATTCAAGCCTGTCTTCAGGCCCTGATCTAAGAACCAGACAGCATTTCCTCTTTATGACATCAGCCTGGAAATAGGACCAGTCACAGTTCTGGAGACTTGATCCTGCTCTGGGCAAGAGGCAAAGCTAATGGCCCTACCTCCCAGCCCCTGACAATTGCTTTAAGTGTATAATTAGGAGGAACTCTGGATATCCCAGCTGCCCAGGGGTGAAATCAGGGATATGTAATCAGGCAATCAGGTTCCTATTGTGAGAGAAAGAGGCAGAGAGAGAGACAGAGAGATAGAAACAGAGACAAAGAGAGAATGACAGAGACAAAGATGAAGGACAGAAAGAGACACGCAAGGGCAATTGTGTGATAGCAATTATTAAGAAAATATATTTCCTATGTTTTGCATGACTGCTCATGCATGACCTACATTAGATTACTTGCCTTCTCTATATGGGGGGGGTGGGGAGAGGGAGGGATACAACTTGGAACTCAAAAAAAAACAAATGCTTTTTTACACATTTATACATAATTGGGGAAAAATAAAAATATTAATTTTACTTACAATTAAAATTTCCTTATAGCTTTATATTTTAACTTTTAAATGATTATATTATGGTTATCAATAATTTCCCAGTTATTGGCAAATTCTGAGTATTTCACCTCATTTTTTTTTAGCAGATAAAAATGATGGATCTGATGCAGAAGGGGAAAGTGAAGACCAAAATATGAAAACAAAGAGAAACAAGTAAGTGGTGACGATAGGTCCCCTGTGTCTCCTATTTGCAAGTTCACAGAGTACCAGCCTCTATTCCAGAGAAAATTTTCACAAGTAGAATTGGATTTGGGGGAGAGATAGAGATCCTCTTGGGGCCTGCTGCCTCATGACCAGGGTGCCCTGGGTTCTTACCAACTCTACTAGTCAAAGCCCTGGTAGGATTTGCCAGCGAGATGTACGTTGAATAGAAGTCATGTGATGTGCTGCATGACTTTCTTTATTTTTTAATAATATGAATTTATTTCTCCTCCTTCCCACATCATCTTTTGAAAAAAAAAAAAAACAGCGGCCTTGTAATGAATCTGCATGACCAGGCCAACAGACTCTCCCCATGGCCCTGTCTGCAAATTCTCATCTTGTTCTGGGTATGGGCTCTAACTCCTCGGCTGGGCCTAGCCATCATCAGAGAGCCTCACTAGGGAGGAAGCAGGACAATGGCCATGCGTACATGTTTGGGCTAACAGCATTGTTAAGTACAGTGGGGCGGTGGGCTAAACCAGAGCACCTGCAATGCTGGCCTGTTTTCCTTCCAGATGAACTTTCTTGAAGAGAGCAAATCATGTTTGTCTAAATATAGCTGCAGTAGTCCCTGGCACAATGCACCGTGTAGCTTTGGGTCATATTTATTGCAATGGAGGGAGGCCTTCAAATACCACCTTTGGGCCCAAATGGGGAGGGTCTGATGCTGAACAAGTACCTGCCAACACAAGCCTGGGGCTGCTTTTGATGGCTGTGCTGTGGCAGGAGAGAGAAACTGGACCGTCTGGGTGCAGATGGGTCTAGAAAAACGACAAACTCCCCAGATTTTGTTCAGAAGTAGGGGAGAAAGATGTCCCTCTGTTTAGCCAGGCACCAGGAAGAGGCCCCACTGTTCCGGAAAGGGGCCAGGTAAATGAAGAGATTGCCTCAGCCCCTGTGTAACAGGAGGAATAACTCCTGCCATCTGGCAGGATCTCTGCTCGTCTGGATGTACACCTGCAGAGTGCTCCTGGCTTCTGGGGTGGGGAAGGGAGCAGGGAGGAAGAGGCTTGATAAGCCCTAGACCTTCAAACAAGGATGCAAAGAGATGGGACGTGGTGCATGACCCACTAGGGAGGTGGGGAGCACAGGACGGATCCCCAGAGCTGGAGATAACTCAAGTCTGGGTCAATACCCCTTGATCATCAGGCCAGGGTAGTTGTACTTAGAGATCTCTTCACCTCTCTGTCTGTCCCTCTGTCTCTGTCTGTGTCTGTGTCTGACTGTGTCTGTCTCTCTCACTTTCTGTTTTTGTCTCTCTCTGTTGCTGTCTGTCTGTCTCTGTGCCTGTGTCTGTCTGTCTCTGTGTCTGGTCTCTGTCTCTCTTACTCTCTGTGTCTGTCTGTCTCTCTGTCTCTTTCCTCTCCATCCCCTGCCCCTCATTTCTATGAGGAGATAACGGGAAATGTTTTTAATCACTGAGGAGATTCAGGTAGGTCACTCTGGACCACCTTAGCATCTTACATCCTTTAAATTATTTTTCTGTAGTAAATAAACATGGGGCCATTGCATTGGATTTGGGAAGATGGAGGAGCTAGTGCTCATTTTCAACAGTTCACAAGCACAATCTTAGTCTCCTTCCTCATCTGCCCACTGCTTGTGCTGGTTCTGTAAGAGTTGGAATGGTGATGACAAGTTTCTCTCTGGAAAGTTCTTTCTTGCATCCATCCTATAAGTTACTGGATGATCTCAAAAGAGGCCAGTGCAGAATGCCAGCAGATAAACATGGAATGGTCTGGCCACAAGTCACATCCTCCAAGTGAACCTCTATCTTTGCAGGTACACATTGGCTCAATTTTTTCCTAAATATGACTCTATAAAACACTTTTTAAAATGATGTCTCCAAAGTATCCCTTGTATTACCTTGAAACACCTCCCTGCTGATATGAGGAGAAATGTTTGGTCTTGGATTCTGTGACCTAACATTCTAGACGGTCCTAAAAGCAGCATACGGTAGAGATTAGTTAATTATCAACATTATTTGAGGCCAAAGATACTTTCCCTCATGAGTTTCCTCTGGAGAAGAAATATGTACCAATGACAGGCTTGCAAATAACTAAAAGACTTTAAAAATACTCAGCTGGGACTGTGTGGCCATTTTTGCGATTTCCTGGCAGTGGAATTTCCCTCGTGCTCCGGGATCTCACGTCTTGCCTCAGAACAGCAGGTTGATGAATTGCTCTATTTCCTGCTTTTTGGATAATGCCATGTTCTTTCCCACCAGGGTCTAATGTATGTGCCTTGTTATGGTTCAGAAATGTTTAAAAATATGCACTCTCTTTTAAGAACTGGGGATAAATTGCCACGAGTTTCACTTAATTATTTTAGGAATTATTGGTGAAAGAGTTTGGTGCCTACCTGTGACTTTATTGGAATGGGGAGCTCTTTGTAAGGAACTGTCTTACTCCAGGTGCAGGTAAAATCTTAACTAGAACTTACAGCTTTGCTGCTGCCCAGAGTACTTTAAGCTTAAATGACTTGGTCAAGGTCTGCTAATCACTATGGATCCAATGCAAACCTTGTGCCCATATACTGACCTTCGAGCTGGCTCTCTATGACTTCAACACTCTGCCCCCAAAGGCTCAAAAAAAAACCAATTAAAGCTGCACAATACATCTACAACAGAAAATGCCAAAAATTATTTTTTCTTCTGGCCTCTTTGTTGAGTGACCAGACTGGACAGTTGACATATCTAGAGATCTTAAGAAAACTTAAGGAGACTTTTTAGCACCAAAGCAGAGAAATAACTTTTCTCTCTTCTCAATATTAATCAGTTCTAGTACTTGGAGAATGTGACCATTCGCACATTAGACTTCCTGTTAGCTCATCCAGATTTACTATAATGGAAGGAACCATTGAAATGTCTGTAGAGAACATCGTCTTATGAACTGTGTGGACTGTCCCCTTCTGGAGGAAATTTAGCCTCCGAGGAAGCAGCCATAGTAGGAAGTGGAAGACATGATGGAGCTTTGATTGGATGCCATGAAGATAACAGAATGCAAGCTGTGTGCAGTGCCACTGAGGGCCAGGGCTGTCCAGAGCTCATATGCACCTGAGCTTGAGAAAAGCTCCTCTTGGTCTCTTGTCTTTGTGGAGCTTTGGACAAATTACTACCCTTCAATCATCCTCAATTTCTCTACTTTTTTTTTTTGGAGTGGGTTCTGACTAGATGAATTTTAAGTTTTTCTTCCAGCTACTAATGATCCCAGAATCCTGTGTATGACCCAATGAGATCTAGGGTCATGAAAAGCAGAAAATCTCATGATCCCCTATACTGAAGCTTCAGCATTGGTCTGTCATCAGGACCCAGAGTATTTCTTTCTCCCCTTGTTCAGAAAGTGAGAGATTCCTAGAAGATGTTTAATGCTTAAAGCTGAAGGAAGCATCTGCATCGAGTCTTTAAGGAAGAAAGAGATGGATTTATATTGACTGATATTGGTGATCTGGTGAATGGAAAGCAGGAAAGAGGCTTCTCTCTAGTCCCTAAAATACACTTCAAGGGCCAACGGAATCATCAAACTCTTCAGAGTGGCTGAAGACGAAATCTAGGAGATCCTCAGAAAATGGCCAGAGCAATCTCTGTAAGGAGCTTGACATATGACCTTCATGAGTCAGATTCCCCTTATCTTGAGATGAGATTTAGAAGTTGCTTCCAGAAGGGCAGACAACCTAAGTCCTCCCCTTAAAGTGAATCTTTCTAGAGCCCGGAGCTGTCCAATTTGGACTCTTATTCAACTGAGACATAATCAGAAAGCCTTTATTCTTGGTTGAATCATAAGAAAGAAGGGGCAACATACAATCTAAGAAGACCAAGGCCTAGCTGCTACAATATTTCCATGGATAATTCCATAATTGCACTTTTCTTTGTTGTGTGTTGTTTGCAACATCATTGATTATACTTCAGGATTTTGGACAGATCCAGAATCTTGTTGAATATGGTTCTTTCATTTGCTGATATATAATGAATTTTATTTTTGCCTCATCCTGGATGATTTATTGACCATGAATTTCCATTAATCTTATAAAAAGGTCGTCTCTGCCCAACACCCTGGTAACTTGCCTGTGGTTCTTTTAATATTTTATGGATTGCAACAGATGACTTGAGCTGTCCATCTGTTATCCTTGACTGTTTTCTTTTTAATATGATTTTCTTTTTTTTAATTGGGAACCTAACATGCATGGACATTTACATATCCAGAGAACAGATTTAATATGAAACATGGGCTTCTATTATATACATTTGTTAAAGTGCATATTACATTCAAAATTAGAGTATCAAAAGCTTCCCCATTTACTTGTAGCCCCTTTGGGCTTTCTGACCTTCCTTCAGCTCTTTTTTTAAATTTTTCAAATACTTTTTTAACTTGTGATTTACATCATTCATTTCCGACAGATTTTGAGTTACAAATTTTCTCCCCATTTTTCCCCTGACCACCACCCCAAAATAGCAGTCCCACAGGAATATCCCCTCCTCCAATCTACCCTCTCCCATATTTTCTGCCATAGCCCTTTCAACTTTTCCAGTAGGACATGGTGGAACTCTATGCTCCAGTGCCTGTAGATCTTATTTCCCAATTACATGTAAAATAGTATTAATAACAGTGTGTGTGTGTGTGTATTTAGACATTTTATTTTAAAACTTTGAATTCCAGATTCATTCCCTTCATCCCTTGTCACCCACCTTACTGGGAAGGTAAACAGTTCAGCATAGGTTGTACATGTATGGCTAATGCAAAACAATATAACATAGTAGATATATTGTCAAAGACTGACTATATTTCCCTCCATCCCATCCCACCTCCCACTTGTTGTGTTCTCTACTTTGATCCACTCCCTTTTCAAAAGTGGGTGCTTCCACCTTCTGTCCCTCCCAGCCTGCCCTCCCTTTCATCATGCCTCCACTCATCCCCTTCCCCCTGTAGGGAGAGACACCCTATTTATTTTATATTTCATTCCCTCCTCAAGCCAAATTCAATGAGAATAAGGTTGATCCATTCCCTTTTGCCTTCCTATTCTTCCCCTCCATTGTAACCATTTTCCCTTGCCTCTTCTATATGAGATAGTTTACCCCATTCTGTCTCTCCCCATCTCCTCTCATTATATTCCCCTCTCACCTCTTAAATTCACCTTTTAAGTATCATCCCTTCCTGTTAAATTGGTCCTGTGCCCTCTATCTATGTATAACTGTAAACATATATACACACATTCACATATGTATTCATATGCCCATATACCCTCAAACATAGACATATATACATACATATATATATATACATACATACATACATACATACATATATATATATATATATATTCCCTTCAACCATTTTCATACTGAGAAAAGTTTCATCAGTTACAATTATTGTTTTTCCACGTAGGAATGTTAATAGTTCAATTTTGATAAGTTCCTTATGATTTCTTTTTCCTATTTACTTTCTCATGCTTCTCTTGCTTCTTGTGTCTGAATGACAAATTTTCCATTCAACTCTGGTTTTTTCTCCAAGAATGCTTGAAAGTCCTCTATTCCACTGAATGACCACATTTTCCCCTGAAACATGATACTCAGTTTTGCTTGGTAGGTGATTCTTGTTTTTAATCCCAGCTCCTTTGACCTCTAGAATATCATATTCCAAGCCCTTCGATCCCTCAGCGTAGAAGCTGACAGATCCTGTGTTATCTTGATTCTGTTTCCACAATATTCAAATTGTTTCTTCCTGGCGGCTTGTAATATTCTGTCTTTAATTTTGGAATTCTGGAACCTGGCTATAATATCTCTAGGAGTTTTCTTTTTGGGATCTTTTTCAGGAGGTGATCAGTGGATTCTTTCAACCTCTTTTTTGCCCTTTGGTTCTAAAACATCAAGGCAGTTTTCTTTGAGAACTTCCTGGAGTATGATTGCTAGGTTCTTACTTTGAACATGGCTTTCAGGCAGTCCAATTATTTTTAAGTTTTCTCTCCTGGGTCTATTTTACAGGTCAGCGGTTTTCCCCATGAGAAATTTCACATTGCCTTCTATTCTTTCATTTGTTCGGATCTGTTTAACAGCATCTTGATTTCTCATAAAGTCATTAGCTTCCATTTGCTCCAATCTAATTCTGAAGCAATGATTCTCTTCAGTGAGATTTTGAGATTCTTTTTTTCCATCTGGCAAATTTGGCTTTTTAAGGCATTCTTCTCCTCATTGCCTTTTTGAGCCTCCTTTGCCATTTGAGTTAGTCTGTTTTTTAACGTGTGATTTTCCTCACTCAGGCTGTTCACTCTCATTTCATAATTTTCTTGCACTGTTCTAATTTCTCTTCCCAATTTTTCCTCCACTTCTCTAATCTGTGTCTTAACATGCCCAATGGCTTGTAACCAGCTCATATTTTCCTTAGAAGCTTTTGGTGCAGGAGTTCTGGCTTCACTGTCTTCCTCCTGTTCCATGCTTTGCTCCTTTATGTCCCCAAAATAGGAGTGTAATGTTGGCATCTTCTGTCTGCTTTGTTTCCTTTGCCTGGTCATGTTGACCCTCAGTCTCTTGACCCCTGGACTTTTTGCCACAGTAGGACCCTGCCACCACACAGAGGAGCTTTCATCCCAAATGCTGGGGTTTTCTCATTTGCCAGAGGTATTAGGTGTGTACCCGCTCTGAGTCCTCCACGGCTCTAGCAAGCTGGCCACACACCCCAGGACCTCCACCCTAGAAGGCAATCCAGATCCAAGGAGGTTAAAGCAAGAGCAATTACCCCTCCGACTGGTCACTTGGTCCCCCTACACTCTGCAGGCCAGGAGCTGAAGCTTTCATGTGGCGCGGCTGCCCCACAGCCCTCAGTGACTTCTTGCCCCGGGGGCAAAAGTCTTCGCATCCCCAACTACTGGGTCCCAAAGTACACACCGCACTGACCTCTCACTTTGTCCTTAGCATCTATGTTTTGATAATTCTGGATCAGCACAGCTGCTGGTGATCTGGAGTCCTTCCAGCTGGTGGCTGGTCTGGCCCGCCCTGAGACGAAAACCTCTGGCTCATATGGTTCTGGGCTCGGCTCCCAGAATGCTGCACTGGCCGATTCCTGCTCTCCTTCCGGGCTGTCGCCAGCAGGAGGTTAGCTTCTCTGTGTCATTTTGTGTGTTCTGGAGCTCCAAAGTTTATTTAGAGTCCCCTTTTTACATTGATTGGGGAAGGTGGAAGCCGGAGCTGCGCGGAGGTCCTGCTTCTACTCCGCCATCTTGACTCTGACAAACCTTCAGCTGTTATATGTATCTTTTTATCCTTCTCATTAATGAACAGTCTAACATTTTCTAGCTATGTATGTTTTAAAGTGTTTTATAAAACCTATTCACTTTTGCATTATAATTAATAAGCTATAGTCTAACCATCCTCATAACTCAGACTTTTTTTTCAATGATCTTACATTTTAATTCCTCAGATTTTGGGATGTTCTATGATCCTCTATAATATAATATTTCCAGGAGGACTTTTGTGTTAAACAGAAGACCTTTTGCAGTGATAAGTGACTTAGAATCAGTGAAAATAATGATCAATTTCCCAAGCATGATCCAGAATGTTCTCTTCCTTTTATTGATCTCTAGGACCATTTCCCCCTCCTCTCTCTACCATGTCTATCAATGATAAAGATGCTGATGAACATATTATAGTATATTATTGACCGGCCATCCATCTGGATATTATTAATTAAATGCTATTTTTTTTAACGAACTTCATGTTCTGATTCGGAGAGATTGGCCAGTCTATTTTGTTTGACCATGGGGGTCTTTAATAAAGATCTAAAATATTCCAAGGCTAACTTGCATATTTTTATCTGCAAACAGAAGTATGTAGTGTCCTCATCATAGAGAAGGCATATCTCTTTTTGTTGGATATTATTCTTGCTGATAATTACAATAATAATAACTAACATTGTACAGGACTTTAAAGTTTGGAAACAAAACCTTACATATATTGTTTCATTTGGTCCTCACAACTGCTAGGTGATAGGGGCAGTGGTATTATTATTATTATTATTATTATTATTATTATAGTTTTGTCGGAGGTTACAGCCAGTCACATAGTAAGGAAGTGTCTGTGGCAGAATTTGAACTTCATGTATTCAAATCCAAAGTCTACACAGTTTCTACTCTGCCAGTTCCCTGGTTCTGCAGGACATATTTCATGACAATGGAAAATTTCCTTTGTAAACATTAGTGTCCTTGCTATATTTATGAGTTGGTTAGTGTGGATTTTTTTTTTTGAAAATTTTTCTGTAATACTATTTTCAAGGTTATTTACACATGGTGTTAATGTATATATAAGAGCGACCTTTTGGTTCATATTTTGTGCTATGGAGTCAAATTTATATGTAGATGCGCATGCGAACACACACACGCACGTTTGTGTGTGTGTGTGTATGTAATGAATATACTGACCAAATTGTTTTCTACCCTTTTTATTCAGTTCTGTGAATATGATAAGATTACACTCTCCAGAAAATCATCTGTTTAGGCCTTCCTCATACCCACATATATTTTCTTCAGATTTATAATTGATATAAGAGATAGAGACTTTTCATGGGAAGAAGTCAGAGAGGGGAGGGCCTATTAATCTGAATTCAATATCTTCTCTCTTTTTAAAAAATTCTACCAATCATATTTGTTCTTTTCCAAACTTATTTTTTTAAATTTTCAGCTTGACACAAAATGATAAGCATAAATACTTTTTTTTCTATACAAAAATCAACAAAAGAGACTACATAGGAAATTGGGTATTTCTACTACATATAGCTTATTTTTTTTAATTTTAAAAATCAATATTCTGTTTTCAAATTTGCCTTGCTTGCATATTTCTCACTTTTACCATATTTTCTATGCATATTTTTTCCCCAATGACTCTCTTCTTTTCTTTGGAATAACTTGTTATATATTAATCTGATTCTGTTCTGTTGATTTAGAATCCCTCCCTCTTAGAGAAGTTGAGAAAAGGGTGTCCTGAATCCCACTACAACAGTGTGACATACAGTATGAATAGCTTCCTTTTTGGCTTGCTTCGGCTCCTCTTCCTCAATGTGTCCTATTAACATGGAATTGAACCTGAGTTTTTCATGGCAGTTTCATCAGCACACAAGTTGTGGCATGTCACAAGCAGAATTTAACAAAAGACAGACTAAAGGAATTCCTTGAGTGGCATGTCATTTACTAGCAGGGCATTCAGCTTGGTAATAACAAGGGTCTTTTTTCCTGCCTCCATTTGTGCCAACTAACCCACAGTGAGGGCCCACAGTGCCCTTTCAGCCTGCGTGTGATGTCTCTTCTGACTGGCCTAAGATTACATCATAGGTACCTCCCCTAGAAAGCATAAGACAAGACCAATTAGGGGACACCCCCCTATTGTTTCATTACTGGGCAGTTTGGGGGGCAGGACTAATCCTCATGAGAAAGGATTGATCTGCAGTTAAGGAAGGTAAGATGACTGTCAGATGTTACAGATTATGTCTTCTCTGACACTCAAGGAATGCTAGCTGCTCAATGAGATCCAGCTATCTCTAGCAATCTTGGCCAGAAAAATGTAAACTCTCTCAATCAGGTTTTCATTGACTTGGTCTTCCCTTTGTAGAAGGGAAAAAAAAGAAGATGTCACTCAGACTTTGGTAAAGAAAAAGCAAAGGGTCAGCTAGCTGGTGCAGGGAATAGAGCACTGGCACTGGAGTCAGGAGGACCTGAATTCAAATCTGATCTCAGACACTTGACACATTACTAGCTGTGTGACTTTGGTCAAGTCACTTAATACCAATTGCCTTTCCTTCCAGCCCTCAAAATCATTAGGAAAAAAGTCTTTAAAAGCCTCCTTTTAGGGGGAGGATATGTGGCACAGTGAATACAGCACCGACCCTGGAGTCAGGAGGACCTGAGTTCAAATCCAGCCTCAGACACGTGACAGTTACTGGCCATGTTACTTGGGGTTAAGTTAAATTGGCACTTAACCCCAATTGCCCTCCAAAAAATCCAAAAACAAAAACAAAACAAAACAAATAAAACAAAGGCACAAGAATCATCCCTTGGCCTTGGCTCAACCTTCATATGGCTTGTGGTGATTACCTTACTCACTTACACCCTTCAGAAGGGGGATGGGGTTGGGTGGATCAGAAGAAATGGATGGATTCACAGAGAGATGTCAGTTATTAAACTGGGTGATCCAATATTCATTTTCTTCAGGCAGGCCCTACCAAGCTAGTCAGGGTGCAACAATACTCCTTTGGAAAGCAACTGTTTATATTCATCTGAGGATGAGACTAGCCAATGTTGGAAAATCTCAGGGGAACTGCAGCCAAACAGAGATGTATTGTTGGGCTTAGGTGGTCCATGAAGTCCATAAAACCACCACAAGGCCCCCAGACCTGTGCAAAACCCTCCTCTTTCTGTAGAGTGCTCCCTAAGAGGCAACATCAGAAGGCCCTCCTCACCTACACCCTGGCCTTGTTCATAACGCTCCAGAATGACAGGCTTTTTTGCGTTCTAATGACCATGGAAAATAATCTTAGTTATTTTATCTTTGTCTCAAATTTATCCTATCTATACAATTACGTATTTTAAATGTTTATTTGTTCCTCTATTACAATTTTTGGTTTGAGATGCAAAGAGAGACAATAAGAAAATGACATTCACATGCCAAGAAACATGTGGCTGACACATTATTGAAACTAAGGCTACTGTCCAATTATGACAATCCATTAACTATAATAAAGGGGGGGAGGGAGGGAGAGAAATTAATCTGCACTTCCACTCTGTAGGAGTGAGAACTTTGTGGGAGGGGGTTCATCTGAAAGTGTTTCCTGTATCAAAGACAATTTCTCAATTTATACTTTATTATTACTATTTCAACATACAAGGTTATGACTGAAGGCATTTCTACTTTGGGCTTTGTACCAAAAAGTTATCTTCTTACATGGTCACATCATAGACCAAGAAAATGTTGGTCCACGACTGATTTGTTATTCCAGACATTGAAGTAGAAATGATGGAGTAGAAAATGTGCTGGACTTGACCTCAGGCTAGACCTGGTTTTGAGTCCTTCCTCTGGCACCTAGGTTCTGTGGGACCATGTCCAGGTCATGTGACTCCTGGGGCCAATTATCCTCATCAGTAAAGAGACAAAATAACACCAGCAGAACCAGCATTGCCAAGTTGTTTTGAGGCGAAAATGTGATAGAATGTAAGCTCTCTGAGGGCAAGGTCTAGCTCACATTGGTATTTGTGGCTCCAACCTAATATCAAACTTAGAACAGAGTTGGTAGATTAGTAATAGTGTTCACTGATGAAGAAAATACTTTGTATTCCAGAGAGTGCTATTTAAATCTCAGTGATGGTTATTAAAAGGCATTTCCCCACAACTAATAAGCATCGGCATGATTGCCGTTGCAGCAATGGCAGCCATTGCCACCATCTCCCACCAAAGAGGATTTCCTCCCCAGTAAGACCTAGTCCTGTTCATTGTTGGTAACATGATACGTTGCTCATGCCGTCTGAGGTCTTCTGAGTCTGTTCTTGAAACATAGTCATGATGCGCAAACAGGAACCTTCTGAGTGAATTCCAGGGCTTTACTCTCTTATACTTCTTTGGCATTTAAAAAGACACATGGATATGAAAGTTATTAATGATGAAACCTATGACCCTATGTAATGTTGAATGCAAATGTGCACTCATAAATGTGTATGTATGTATGTATGTATGTATGCAAACAACCAACTGACACCAATTCAGCCTTGGATACAGAGAGAACTTTAGTGAT
Organism: Petaurus breviceps papuanus; assembly: GCF_028583685.1. Taxonomy (NCBI): domain Eukaryota; kingdom Metazoa; phylum Chordata; class Mammalia; order Diprotodontia; family Petauridae; genus Petaurus; species Petaurus breviceps. The sequence goes on from NW_027186352.1 coordinate 3,838,347, forward strand.
ACACATCTCCTTTCCTTTTGTTTTCTTTCTCTCCTTCCTTACATTGCTCTTATTTTCATTCCTTTCCTTTATGGATCAGCACTTTCATCTCTATAAGGAACTACAATGAGGAAATCTCCTGCATGGACGCAGATTGAGTCCTATTTCATTTTTTTTTAAGTTTATTTATTTTTTGTTTTTAACATTCACTTCTATAAGTTTCAAATGTTCTCCCCTTTCCTTCCTTCCTCTCTCCTCAAGATGGCATGCAGTTTGATATCGTCTCTAAATATGCATTCCTATTAAAAAAATTTCAAATTAATCATATTGTACAGAAGAATTAGAATGAATGGGAGGAAACGTGAGAAAGAAACAAAACCAAACAAAGAAGGAAAGTCTTCTTCGCTTTGCTTTCACACTCCATCGTTCCTTCTGTGGATGTGGCTGCCATTTTCCATCATGAGTCTTTTAAAGTTGTTTTAGGTCCTTGCCTTGCTGAGAAGGGCTAAGTCTATCAAAGTCAATCATCCAACATTATGACTGTTAATATGTACAATGTTCTCCTATTTCTGCTCACTTAACTAAACATCAGTTCAGATAAGTCTTTCCAAGTTTTTCTGAAGTCCACCTGTTCATCATTTCTTATAGCACAATAGTATTCCATTACATTCATATACCACAACTTGTTCAGCCATTCACCAATTGATGAATAGTCCCTCAATTTCCAGTTCTTGGCCACCACAAAAAGAGCTGCTATAAGTATTTTTGTACATGTGGGTTCTTTTTCCATTTTTATGATCTCTTTGGGATACATCCCTAGAAGTGATATTGCTGGATCAAAAGGTATGCACATTTTTAAAACCCCTTGGTCATAGTTCCAAATTGCTTTCCAGAATGGTTGGATCAGCTCACAGCTCCACCAACAATGAATTAGTGTTCCAACTTTCCCACATCTTCTTCAACATTTTCCTGTTTTGTCATATTAGTCAATATGATAGATGTGATATGGTACCTCAGATTTGTTTTGATTTGCATCTCCCTAATCAATGGTGATGTAGTGAACTGTTTTCATATGACTGTACATAGCTTTAATTTCTTCCTCTGAAAACTACATGTTCATTTCCTTTGATCATCTATCAATTGTGGAATGTTTTGAATCCTTGTGAATTTGACTCAGTTCTTAGATACTTGAGAAATGAGTCCTATATGAGAGAAACTAGTTGTAAAAAGTCTTTCCTGGTTTTCCGCTTCCCCCCTAATCTTGGTTGCATTGTTTTTGTGCAAAAACTTTTCAAATTTACTGCAATCAAAATTTTCCATTTTGCATTTCATAATGTTCTCTATCTCTTATTTGGTCCTAACTTCCTCCATTCTCCATAAATCTGAGAGATAAACTATTCCTTGCTCCCCTGATTTGTTTATGGTATCAGTCTTTATATCTAAATTGCATACCCATTTGGACTTTATTTTCACATGTGCTGTCAGACATTGGACTGCGCCCAGTTTCTGCCATCATATTTTCCAGTTTTCCCAGGAGTTTGTGCCAAATAGTGAATTCTTATCCCAGAAATTGGGGTCTTTGGGTTTACAGAACAGGATTGATTACTGTGTCTTGTGTACGTAACCTATTCTAGTGATCCACCACTCTATTTCTTAGCCAGTACCAAGTAGTTTTGATGATTGCTGCTTTCCAATTTAATATCTGATATGGTCAGGCCACTCTCCTTAGTATTTTTTTTCATTAATTCCCTTGATATTCTGGACCTTTTGGTCTTCCAAATGAATTTTGGTACCACTTTTTCAAGCTCTATAAAATAATGTTTTGGTCCTACTTCATAATTTATACATTTTGATGGCCAAGGGACTAAATGACTTGCCAGGGTCCCACAGCCAGCAGTGTCAGAGATCTAACTTGGGCCCAGGTCCTCATTCCTCCAAACCAATTCCCTTATTCCATCATGGCATTATGCCATGGATACCTTTTGGGCAATATACTAACATATAAACATGCATATGCTCATGTGCTTATGTGTGTGTCTAGCTAGCTAGCTGTGTTTATTATTATCATTATTTCTCTTTTAGAACTATGAACACCACAGCTTGCAGGTACTTAGGAAAAGTATTTATACAAGATTCAGAGGGCCCCTATTGTGAGGTGATTAGCTCCCATTCTAATGAGATGTTTGCATTCAGATTGGGGTATATTGAATAGCCATATGGTGGTGTTGGGTCTATGAATTTCCTACCACTGAACATAGCCTGTAATCTATTCTTTGGGGAGCAGAGCTGTATTTGTCCTCTGGGCTTTTGCCCCTTTTCATTACCCCTGAAGTCATTTTGGGGGCTTATTCAGCCATCTATCAACTTCTCATAACAAAAGTCCTACCTTCAATTAGAGTGACCTTCAGCAAGTGCCCTGCCTGCTGCTTTTGTTCTTGGAGCTCATTTCTGGTGACCTACTTTGGGTTCCTGAAGAGCATTCAGTGCAGTATCCCTAAGAAGGCCCATTTCTGCTTTAAAGGCACAGCTTCTATGTGAATATCTTCAAGTCTCTAGTTCTGAGAAGAGCCAAGGACTCATGACCAAGGGGATTCCCCATGCTCTTGGAACCCAGATCTTTAAATTTGGAGTCAAAACTCAGCTTCTAAGAGTTGGTGAGGGAGCAAGGGAAAAGCTAGTACCATGAAGTAATGCAGAAGGATTCTCTAACATTGATATTTTTTCTGGGACATATAAGGTCACAATATTTCCATAAAAATATAGATTCCCATTGGACTCGGAGTCAGAGAACTGAATTTTATCCCTGATTCTCAGTCACTTAACTACTGTTTAGCCCTGACCAACTCATGTCCTCTTGCTGGATTTCAGGTTCTTTGGGATTTAGGATAGATTTTGCTAAGAGAGAAAGACAGAGGACAGAGACAGATTGCACCTGGGTGGAGAAGTAGTAGAGTGCTGAGCCTAGAGTCAAAAAGCCCTGAGTTTGGGGGCGGCCAAGTGGCTCAGCAAGTAAGAGCACTGGCTCCAGTGTTGGGATGACCTGGGTATCGAATCCGGTCTCAGATATTGAGCACCACACCCAGAAATAACTGGCCCTGTAACCTTGAGCAAGTTACTTAACCCTGATTGCTTAAAAAAAGAAAAAAAAGCCCTTACTTCAAATCTGGCCTCAGACTGGTTATGTGACACTGGACAAGCAACTTAAATATGTTTCAATCAGTTTCCTCATCTGTCAAATGAGCTGGAGGAGGAAATGGCAAAGCACTGTAGTATCTTTGGGAAGAAAACCCAAAATGGGATTTCAGATAAGTGGACATAACTGAATAACAACAATACTCTCCCCCTCCTTCTCTCTCTCTCTCTCTCTCTCTCTCTCTCTCTCTCTCTCTCTCTCTCTCTCTCTCTCTCTCTCTCTCTCTCTCTCTCTTTATATATATACTTAATTTTCAAATGTATCCCTTCTCTTCTTCTATCTAGAAATCCACATCTTTTTGTAAAAGAATGATTTCTTTTTAAATATCGAAGAAAAAGGAATTTCAGTGACATTAACAGCCACATCAGCCAAGCCTGAGTCTAGATGGCATGTTCTTCCCCCACAATAACCACTTGGTTTCCATTTGTTTCCCACAAAATTTCTCTTGCTGCCCTCGTCTCCTTTTTCCCACCAGGAGCATGGTACAGCTGATCTGGAAGCACCCAGCCTCTGCCCCCATTTGGAAATGCTGTGACCCAAGTTCCTGAAGCTGCAGCCCCAGGG
>NW_027186352.1:3842092-3851167 GCF_028583685.1 Petaurus breviceps papuanus
GCTCCAAACACGACTGAACATGCATCTGGTTTGGATTTGGTCCAGATCAACCATTTTGTTGTTGTGAAGAGAGAACTCCCACTGTTCACAGGTCAGCTGCTGTTTAGCAACTTTTTCATCCAACAGCTTTGTGAGGCATTGAGTGCCACAGTCAGGATGTCTGAGAGAATGGACTTCAACTCGAGGCATCCTCCATCTGAAGCAGACTCTCTATGTGCTCTCCCAAGCGCTTTTCCTCTCCCTCTGTCCCTCTCCTGGTCCTTCCTCTCCTCTCTCCTTCTCCCTCTCCCCCCTTCCCCTTTTCTTTTCCCATCTCCTGGCCATTTGCCTTTGTCCCTCTCCCTGTCCCTCCCTTTCCTTCTCTCTCTCTCTCTCTCTCTCTCTCTCTGTTTGTACTGGATAGAACCCAGATAAATTCTGAGTTCTGCTCCAAGTGATCCAGTGAGAAAGGGACACAAAGCAGGCCTTAAGGTACGGTGCAAATGGTATTGGTCACTATTAGTGTCCCCTCTGGTTGAGGGAAACCTTTATAAAGGGACTTCCCCCAATGTTTAAATGATCATTTTAGGGCTCCCCCCATTTGCTTTTCAAGCTTTGGAACTTTTGTTTTCTTACTAAGATTTGGACTGGGAGGATCCATCCTTCTCCTGTATTTCTGCCAGCAAAGCCTGAAGCCCTCCCGATTCCCTTTCCAAAACCACCTTGGCTGGTAGCTGCAGTGCTGAGAATTCCTGCAAGCCCCTGCCTCCCTCCCCTCCCTGCCGAGGCCCAGGAATTATTACTTGGGCTGCCGTTATGATTTCAGGAGCTGCCAACTTCCCTTGGGATCAAAATATGCTTTCGATCTCTGTGCCAGTCTCTGCGTGTGTGAGTGTTTAAAATAAGCCCCTCAGTATCTTATCTCTCTGAATCTAAAGATGGCATAAGACTTCTCTAACTTGGAAAACTGGGTCAGTTTTACAAGAGACTTGATAAGCTTGGTTTGGTTTATTCATTTATTTAGAAGCCTGAGCATAATGAAAGACCATTTCCATAATTCTAATGAGCTCTAAAATGATCAAAAAGCAGTTACTCAAGCAATAAGAATCCCTCACCCTCTGCAGCTGGTGCTGGTGCAGGGGAGGATTCCAAAATAAAGCTCCAACAGCCCCAGCTCCCAGAGGCCCTCGATTCTCACAAAGGCACTCCACACATCCATGGTGAGATCTGGTGGATTTGCTACCGAAATGATCATTGGGATAAGAAGAAAACGCCTAGAATGTGAGCAGTGATGCCATAAGTCTTTATGAAGGATGTGGGAGCTGAGGTGGGAAGGGGATGAAATAATAAATTCTAAGAAGTGAAGGAGGGAGGAGAGGGGGCATCCCGGATATGGGGGACAAGGACAGCCAAGTCACAGGAAGAAGAAGTAGAAGGTCACATGGGGGAGCTGGAAAGAAGACTGGGTACCTTAGATTAGAGAGTATAAGAAAGGGAAGAACATACAGGAAAGGTCGAAAGAAGGGTTGAGGCTGCATTGGGAAGGGAAGAAAAGGTTTAACAGAGGCATTCATAAAGCTAGGGACAGCTCCATGGTAAAGTGGTTAGAGCACTAAGCCTGGAATCAGGAATATCAGGATTCTAATCCAACCTCAGACATTTGCTATCTGTGTGACTGTGTGCAAGTCACTTAACCTGCCTGCCTCAGTTTCCATAAGTGTAAAATGGAGCTAATAATAATGCACACCTCCCAGGGTTATTGTGAGGAACAAATGAGGTCATGTTTGTAAAACATTTAGCACAGTGAGAATTTAAATGCTTGTTTTCTTCCAAGAAGGGAGGGAGGGAGGAAGGAAGGAAGGAAGGAAGGAAGGAAGGGAAAGAAAAATGAAGGAAGGAAGGAAGAAAGCAAGGAAGGAAGGAAGGAAGAAAGAAAGAAAGAAAAAGAAAGAAAGAAAGAAAGAAAGAAAGAAAGAAAGAAAGAAAGAAAGAAAGAAAGAAAGAAAGAAAGAAAGAAAGAAAGAAAGAAAGAAAGAAAGAAAGAAAGAAAGAAAGAAAGAAGGAGGGAGGAAAGCAAAGGAAGAAAAGAAAGAAAAAATTGTGCTAAACCAGGGGTCAGGAGATGCAGACACAGAGTGGACAGCCCCTTTTGTTCAGGAGTGGACATCCTAAGGAGGGGAGACCATACACAGAGGATCTAGAATAAGGCATCCTATAGAGCTGCCTGACTAGGCCTTTAGTCTGTCTCCTTTCCAAGGTGGCTCCTGAGTCCTGCTGTGTGTTCCTTTGCTGTTGCCTTAGTCTTGTCCAAGTATTTCCAGCTTGGGTTAATTATAAATGCCTAGTGCCCAAAGCAGCCATCATGCCATCACTAGCTCAGTGACAAAAAGCAGAGCAGACAGAAGATTGGGCCCTTGTTCCAGAAAAGAAGAGAGGGTTTTACAGTGAAGGAGAGGACAACGTGAAGGCTGGAGGGGGCTGAGCCCCCAAGGATGGAGACGGGGAAGAGGAAACCATATAACCTCATTTTAGGATTTAGAACTAATGCCTAGTCCTAAAGAACACCGAGGGCCCATATTTTATACAAACGGTGGGATCTTCACTGTTTATGTACTAAAATTATAGCTTTTCTAATTTTCTTTTTGCCCATTGTGATTGACTTTGTCCTGGCTTTCAAAGTGGATCTTTGCTTCTGGGGCACAGGGGGCTCTGTCCTGGGCATTAGGGGCCTGGTTACCAGCTTTGTGTGCTGTGGCCTCGGGTTCTGGCTGCTAGAAGCTAAACAATGCTGCAGCTCACCTTGTGCTGAGCTGGTGCTGGCTGGTGAGAGCCAAGGTCAAGGCTGAGTGACGTCTTTTTGAGTTTCCCCAGGATGACCCTGAACAGGTAGAGTGAGCTGTAGGGGAGGGGTTGTCTGCCCTCTGGAGGTCTCCTTCTCCCCAAGGGCTGTGCTAGAGCCTGGTGTTTCAGCTGCTGCTGGACGCCCATCCATCCCTGGTGCAAGGGGGAGTTCTCCGCACTGGGGCAGACAGCTGGCTCTGCGCTCTTTTCCCATCCAGGGCAACAGATTCTTTTCGTCAACCCCCAAGCCTGTCCTGGCCTGAAAATCTGCCACTGTCTGTCTCTTTGTCATCCCTCCCTCCCCCCACCCTCCAGAATCCACTCAGACTCACCCCTGAGAGCGATCTGATGATTTTGTGGGACAGCTCAGTTTAGTCCAGCTTAGTCCTGGCCAAAGCATCCTGAGGGACAAAAGCAGCTCTGCATCTGAAGGCTTTGGACTTACTTGTGCTTTGTGTTCCTTTCTCAGTTCTCCTTTGTGGTGTTTATTTCCATTCCCATTTAGCCTATTTCTTTCCCTTAAACCCTTCCCTACCAGATGAAGGGCTAAGGTCTGAGGTTCCCTGGCTCCAAAGCATCCATTTCAGAAGGGCCATGTCACTGGTGCCTCTGAAAGAACTAAACAATAAAAGGAAAATAGATATGAATGCAAACCAAGGCACTGGTGGGTGGCAGCTCCTAGAATGTAAGGCTCCTTTTGGAGGAAGACCCTCAGCACATTCCCTGAAACCAGTAGTTACAGCTATTATCATTGGGTTGTTCCTCCAATTCCTATGTCCTGCTGCTGCTGAAAAATGTGAGGACTTTGTGGACACAAAAGTCAGTCTTACATGAAATTCCCTTCATGAGGAAGCCCCAAAGGTGATTATGTCAACTGTGCTGTGAAGCTTCCGACCCCTCACACTGGCCAAATGCAGACTTGACTTCTCTCATGTCGCCCCGTGGGATGGAATGGGATGTCATCTATTGCCAATTGGATGTTTCCATATGTCTTTGTGATTTCATACCCTAAGGTGACTCAGGGGAAGCTTTGTCACCAACGTTAAAGGAATGGCTTTGCAATCAATGTGTTGTGCTTACAAACCTCACAGATATCTGTGAGCAAAGTTTGTGTAACCTGGCAGGGTAAGGTCATTCAAGCATCTGCTCCACCCTGGTCACGGACACCCCAAGGACATTCTGGGACTCAATGTTTGACTGTCAGGGGAAACAGGGCCTTCCTGGGACCCTAGCCCACATCTAGTGAAGTCCAGCAGGAATATAGAATACCTATGACTTAGGTGTTATAGGGACATAGGATTCTGGGCTGCAAAAGACCTCAGGCACTGTCTGGTAGTCAGATGTACACATGTACAGATAGAGAAGGCCAGTGGTTTGCCCAAGTCTCTCAGTTCACACAGAGCAGAAGAAGGACATCATTCTTCTATCCAATAAAATTGTCTGCAAACTGGTTTGAGGACATATGCTTGTGCACCAGAAAGCTCCTTCTCTTGAGATGGCGATGAGCTTAGCGTCAGATTCATGGAGGTAGAACATGCTGTGGGCCTATACAAAGGGGAAGTCACGGGGAGGTTGTCCAGGAGGTATTCCCCATTGCCCATTGATGAGGACTGTTGGCAGTCCCTACTGGGAATATGAGGGAGGATAGACATTGCTTACTGGAGCTCTAGGCAGAATGTTGATTCCATTACTGTGGACTGTGCCCTGAGGGCAGAATGAAGGAGGCTTCAGGGCCCAACCATGAGAAGATAAGGGGCATCCAGGGTGAGAGGGAAGTTCAGTGAGCCGTTCCAAGCCTTTTCCTAATATCATTTGGAAGGATTTCATTCCAGAAACAATCAGCTTTAAGAATTCTCTGAAAAGTATTGAAGGAGTTAAAGAATAACCTACTCTCTTTGAGGGGCAGTTACATAGCCCAGTGGATAGATAGAGCACTGAACCTGGGGGCAGGAAGACCTGAGCTCAAATCTGGCCTCAGACAGTACTAGCTGTGTGACCCTGGACAAGTCACTTCAGTCTGTTTGCCTCAGTTTCCTTAGCTGTCACATGAGCTGGAGAAGGAAATGACAAAGCACTCCAGTATATTTGCCACAAAAACCCCAAATGGCGTTCCCCAAAATCAGACGTGACTTAGATATCTGGAAAATAACTCTCCTTGAGCCCCCAAGCATGTTTCCTTACCTGCCATGGGTAGAATATTTGAATGAGGGTGTAGACATTAACAGGAATTGAGTTAAGAATTAGGAATTTGAATTTCAAAAGTGAAACATTCCCTGACCTAAAGGAGCTTCTATTCAATTAAGGGAGTCAGTAGTCACATACCCAAGTGTACACATACACACACACACACACACACATGCACATACATGTTCAGAGGGGAGAGAGGTGTCAGTCTTTTGTCATGGAACTATCACACTGATGATGCATGCAACACTCCCAGAATTCATGGCATTGCCCCTCTTATGACTGCCTAGCCACAAAGGGTGTCAAAGCAGGAGAGCAGTATGGGCAGGCAGATGGTGAGATGGTCTTGCTGGATGGGAAGTCAAGCTGCAGCCTGGCCTGCTCACCAGGGTCAAGAGGCAAAAGGGACTAATTTGTGTTAACTCAGGCACTGCTTATTTAGATGTAATGGGAGGTGCAGGGTGGAGCAAGAGCCTTGATGACAGTCCCCTCACCTTTCCTTCTCAGCAATGGAGACAAATGTCTTTTGCTTGGACAGTGTCAAGCTTCACACCCTAGAGTCCCTGAATCTCTGGATCACATTTGCAAAGGCAGACCCATGATTCAAATCCCTGTTGCCATCAGGCTAGCAGATCTGCCTATATATATATATATATATATTTAATTCCTGAAGGACTGACTCTGATGTCACCCACCAGATGTCCTACCACACATGGCAGTGGTGATTGATGTTCAACTCTGGCTATGTCCATTGATGGAATGAAATAGAAGCCTCCACAGGATCCCCCAGGGAAAGGGGGACAGCCCAGGCAAGGCTGGAAAAGCTAACCCAACCAAACCTGATGGAGCAGAAAAGGAGCTGAAGAGGGATTTCCCTATTTCAAGTGAATTGACCCACTCTCAGAGGCTAAATAGATGCACAGAGAGCAGAAAGCTGTCATTGCTCCTAAAGGCACACAAAGATTGTGCCCCGATCACCCAGGCTGTAACCTTTCTACGACCACAAAGGAGCCCTTTGCGATTTCATGGAAGTTTGAACCCGCAGTGTCTTTGGAGCTCACTGAGCACACATCCCACATTTCATAAAGTCAGAACCTGACCCAGAGATGGGGAGCTGCTTGGCTAAGGTCTCAGAGGTAGTTTGTAGAGATTCCAAGAGAAATGGGTAGTCACAACTCTGAAGGGAAGAAGCATTTATTAAGTACCTGCTGCAATGGGCCAGGCACTGTGCTGAGGATTTTACCAATTATGCCTCTATTGCCCTCATCTGATCAGGTTGCATGAATTCTAGGACTTCACAAAAGTTGTGAAGCACGTTTGAGTGGGGAGAGTCTGCCCCAGGCTCAGGATACCAGGGTAATTGCAAAGCCACCAGGTCCCATGCTGTGTGAGCTCCATACCAGCTTCGGGCCAAGAGGACTGTCAATCACAGAAGAATATTGTGAATGGGGGAAGAAGACCAAGCATGTCACAATAGAAAACAGACATGAAACTCCTGCTGTGACCCTGAAGGTAAACAAAGGAAGAAATCGACAACAGAGAATGTGAAGTTCCTGAGGGGGCCTGGACCCAGTCCATTCACCACAACACAGGAGTCATGACATTGCTCTCTAGAGAAGCAGTGAGCCTTATACAGCTGGAGAAAGCACCGTAGGCCTGGAACAGACCATCAAGGCACTTCACAGGGCTGTGATGCTTGGGGATGGGTGGCCTGGGCCATCCTCTTTCTACCAATGCCTCTGGAAGGCTTCAGGATGGGCTTGGCCATGGGGAGGCTACATTGGGGCTTAGGTAAGTCTCATCACCTCTCAGATCATAAGTGACTTCGCTTTGAAAACAAGCCTAATGCTGTGTTACTTCATGCTTTCTGGACAGCAGGGCTGGTGAGGAGCATGGCTTTCAGATCTTGAAATTCTTGAACAAATATGAATCAGTGGCGGGGATGTCATCGATCCCTCTTGTCATATTAATAGTTGAGAAAATTAAGAAAGACATAGTGAGGTAAACAGAGCATTTCTTAAGTATTTACTATGTGCCAGGTAGTGCACAGTCCTTGCCCTCAAGGAGCCTAAATTCTCATGGCAGGAAACAGAAATGAACAGAAGGGTTGAAAAGGCAGTAATGCAGGGAGTGTTGGACTGAACTGAACTGGAAGGAGAACAGCTGCTCTGGGTACTTCACTGGGAGGTCAGCGCCTGACTCACCAATCAGAGCCAAATGTCCACTGGTGCAGACGCTGAGAAGTAGGCCCTGAGAGTGGTGGGACAAGGCACCCTGCTTCCATTGTTGTGGTTGGTGGTCACTAAATTATTGTGGAGGTGGATACGGTGACTGAGGTTTATAGGTGAAGGAAAGGATCAGAAAAGTAGGGACAAGTTATCCTTTTCATATTCACAGGAATCCCCACTTTAACACAGCTAACAAGAGTGTTTTCACTTTCTTTTTATTTCTTCTTTTTTGCTTTTTTGGAGGGGGGGAGGTAGGGCAATTGGCGTTAACTCACTTGCCCAAGGTCACACAGCTAGTAAGTGTTCAGTGTCTGAGACTGGATTTGAACTCAGGTCCTCCTGACTCCAGGGCCAGTGCTCTATTCACTGTTCCTCCTAGCTGCCCTGGTTCTTCACGCTCTTTCTGAAGACCTACAAGGATGGATGGTCTTGCCCAAGTGGAGGACATCTTCATCCTCTGTATGTTTTAAAATATAGGCTGTTTGGTGACTCCCCATAAGTCTCCTTTGAGGAGATTCCTCTTTCTTCCTCATTGTAGTTGCTTCCCTTGTCTCTTCAGAGTTTCATTCTTGAGACTCTCCCATCCAGAACCTCCCACTTGCTGAGACAGACAGAACTTTGGGGCGGCTCTAATTGTAGAGAATTTGGTCTCTTTGTTTCAGGACAAAAAGCCTAAATCAGGCTTTTTGCAGCTCCCTCACAGCCACCCCAGCTCTGGACTCTCAGAAGGGGCAGAGTCAATCCAGTCCTCTTTGTATGTAGAGGCCCATCCACTACTGAACACTGCTCCCATTCCCCAATGATTCTATTCTGTTCCATGCTATATGTCCAGTTTCTTCAACCTATCCACTAAATCAAGCTACTTAACTACACTGACTGATCTCCTCTGGTGGGGTCCAACCTGTTAATGTGCTTCTGAAAGGGTAGTGACCAGAAATGAACACGATACTTCAGAGCAGGTCTATGAAGGCAGCACAGCCCCATTCCATGGAGTTCTGCCTCTCCTGCTGGAGCCCTAAATTTCATTACAAGTTTTCCCTTTATTTTCGGTTCTGGGCTGTAAAGCTGACCGACCTTGAATTTACAATCTACTGACACTCCTTAGACCTTTCCCCCCCCCAGAACTACCACTGTATAACCACTTCTCCTATATTTTATGCTTTTGAAGTTATTTTAACTTAAAATTAATGTTTTAAATTTCTTCCCATTGGTGCCGTCTCATCAGATGAAGCCAATGTTCTAGCCTGGCTAGAGCCTTATTGATTCTGCCTTTCAGCTTGGTACCACTTAAAAGTTCCATGAGAATACCATCTATGTCTGACCTCACAGAATCCATTGATAAAAATGTAAGACAGACCAAGACCAAGTAGAGATTCCGGGTTATGCCCCCAAACCATGTCCTCATATTGATATTCAGCCATTAACCACAGCTGCTTGAGGCTGACCATGGAAACACCTGGTTGTATTACTGTCAATCCCTGTCTCTCTATCTTTTCCACAAGAGGAGCAAGAGATATTTTGGCAAAAAACTTGACTAAAATCTGGGTCAGTGATGTCCACAGCATTTCCCTCATCTACTAGTTTAGCAATCCTGTCCAAAAATAAAGTAAGCCTAGGCTGTAATGACCTGTTGTGTAAGGCCACGTTGGCCATCTGTTATGTTTGTTTCTCTTCCCTGATGGTCCTCAAGAAGTTCCTTAAACCTCCATTTTAGATCCTTCCCAAGAACTGAAATCAAGTCAACTAAACTATGATTTGCAGACTCTCTTCTCTCTGTCTCTGTCTCTCTCTCTGTCTCTCTCTGTCTCTGTCTCTCTGTCTCTATCTCTCTCTGTCTCTCTGT
>NW_027186352.1:3856167-3858190 GCF_028583685.1 Petaurus breviceps papuanus
TCTCTGTCTCTGTCTCTCTCTCCCTTTTACCCTGATGGTCCTGGAACCTGTGAACATGAGCTTTAAAAAATCCTTGACCTTTTGTGCTGTTGTTCAGTCATTCATTTGTCTCTGACTCTTCATGACCCTGTGTGTCATGCACAGTAGTCTCTTTTCTCCTCCACTATCTCTAAAAGTCCATCCATACTCATTGTTTACCTGACACCATCTACCCGTCTCATCGTCTGCCATCCCCTTTTCCCAACATCCGGGGCTTTTCCAATGAGTCCCATCTTCTCATTATGTGAACAGAACATTTAAGCCTCAGCATCAGTGAGCTTCTAGTGAATAACCTGAATCAATGTCTTTAAGTTTTGAGTGCTTTGATCTTGCTATCCAAAGGACTCTCAGAAGTCTTCTTCAGCCCACAATTCAAAAGCGTGGATTCTGCCATGCTCAGCCTTCCTTAATGTTCAGCTCTCCTAGCCATCCATACAATGCTACAAGGAAGACCAGAGCTTTGCCTATATGGACCTTTGTTGGGTAGGTGACCTCTCTGATTTTTAGTTTGCTGTTCAGATTAGCCAGAGCTTTCCTTCCATGGAGCCAGGCTTTTGATTTCACTGATGCAATATTCTTTGAGTCCAAGGATATGAAACTTATCCTTGCTTCTATTTCTTCTCCCTCTGTTTGTCAGGAAATGACAGGACCAGGTGCCAAGATCTTAGCTTGCTTTCTGTTTGTTTGTTTGATGTTAAGCTTCAAGTTAGCTTTTACACTCTCCTCGTTCACCCTCACCAAGATTTGACTAATATGGAAATATGTTTTAAATGACTGAATATTTATAACCTGTGTAAAATTGCTTGATGTCTCTCAGAGGGGGTGCTAGATAGAGAAAATTTAGAATTCAGAATTTTTTTTAGAAAAAGAATGATAAAAATCATTTTTATGTGAGACTGGAAAAAATAAAATACCAATTAAAAAGCCTTGCCTTTATTTTAGAAGCCATGCGTCCTGCCAATTCTTTCTTCTTTTAGTCTTTCCCTTCGTCTCAGAAGTCATTCATCTCAGTCACACAACTTTGGAGCAATTGTGCCAGCAAAACGCTTCCTTTCTCTCCTCACCAATCATACGGACTGAATCTCTTGGCTGATGTTGTTATGTTATTTGCCATGCAAAGTCCATACTCCTTGTCAGAAAAAAAATCCAAGCAAAATAAAACTTGGCCCTCCACCCTGACTTCTCTTTTCTCAGTGACCATTGGTCCATCTCCCCAAGCTGAAGCTCGTCTCTTTTCTGTGTTTTGCCTCCTTCTCTTATTTGGAATGCTTCAGCTCCTTCTGCATGGAAGCTTTCTTGGCCCTTCTTGTCAGAGGCTGCTATATCCTCCTGTTCATTCTCTTCTCTCTGGTCTTGCTTTGATCTTCTGTATTTTTAAGTCCAGCTTTTTGTTGTTTACTCTCTATTCACATTGATCTCTTCAGAGGAGACCATTTTTCTTCCTCATTGTCACTGTTTCACTTTGTGTCATCAACATTTTGTTCTTGAGCACCTCTGATTCCCTCCAGACTCATTTCCCTGTAGTTTAGTCCATTGTATCCTGCCTCTCTTTCCTCTGAATCCTTTGAAGCCTTAGTTCCCGGCTTCTGGAGACTAAGTGCAGATTCCCTCTCCTCTGTCACACATAGTCTAAGACTACCTTGAGAGAGGGTTCCTCACCTGGGTACTCCCTATACCCCAACCAATCAATGGGCCATTCCTTATCCAGGCTCCCTCATCCTAAAAGGGAGGCGGGAGAGGTCACTTCTTCCCAAGGTTCCCATTATTTCTGTCCCTATCTCCAGTTCTTTCCAGTTGCTGAGAATTGGATACAGAATATCATTTAGCTTTATTGGTTACTCCACATTTTGAAATATGAAATTTTGACCATAAGCTATTGTACTTTTGGCAGAAAGAGTTCTCTAGACAATTCTATGGAGCTGAAATTTACCAAAGACTGGAGAGAGAGAGAGAGAGAGAGAGAGAGAGAGAGAGAGAGAGAGAG
>NW_027186352.1:3858290-3897652 GCF_028583685.1 Petaurus breviceps papuanus
AGAGAGAGAGAGAGAGACAGAGACAGAGAGAAAGACAGAGACAGAGACAGAGACAGACAGACAGACAGAGACAGAGACAGAGAGAGACAAAGAAAGAGACAGAGACAGAGAGAGACAGAGAGACAGAGACAGAGAGAGATACAGAGAAAGACACAAAGAGAGGCAGAGACAGAGAGAGAAGAGGAGGAGGAAGCAAAGGAAGGAAGGAAGGAAGGAAGGAAGGAAGGAAGGAAGGAAGGAAGGAAGGAAGGAAGGAAGGAAGGAAGGAAGGAAGAGAAAAGGAAGAAAAGATAACAATTTCACTGAAATGCTCTTCTCTGCATTGCCTGGTAGAGAATAACCCCAAAGTGCTGGCAATGAATGGAAGAGCCAGGCCAGAGGGCGGTGGGCAGAGTGCTCCCAGGGGACCTCCTGCTATTTCAGGGAGACTATGTGGGAGCAATAAGCAGAAGGGGAGGCCTTTCTCCCAGGACCCAGGAACTTACCCGAGAGGCTCTTGAATTCTGCTCTGCTCCTGGACTTTCCTTCTCCCCAGTTCTAATTGAACTAATATCATCAATCTGGATGCTGCCCAATGCTTTGAAAGGAGCGTTTTGTGGAACAAGCTATAAAAAGGAATCATTGGTGAACTTCTAAAATGTTCCTATTAGTCTTCATTCCACATTACATCAATGCACGTCTTTGTTTCCACAATTTTTTTATAATAAATTTTCATTAGTTAAAAATAGAACTCTTAATTATGCCCTTTGGAACATGACGTAAATGGAATTATACCTGGAGTTTTCCATCTCAAGATTTCATGTGAGTGTGAGTGAGCCAGAGCACATGGGCTAGTCTCTTGAAAGGGCTGATGGCAGAATGGGACATCCTTCTGGTCTGAGCCGACATCTTCTTCCTTTAATCTGGCACATTTTATAAATGGTGAGATGGGTCCATGTGATAGTCCCAGTGAGTGAGAAGTCCTTGAAGAGGGGGCGTGGAGTTGAATTGGCTTTAACCCAGGCAGGGTCTGCTATGATTAAAGGGCTCCTGGATGATTAGGCAGATCCCAGGAGACCTGAGGCCCCTTGACCAGCAGGGTCGCTAGGACAGGATCGTTTTTCTTTGTTGGGCCTCAGTTTCCCTTCTTTGAGTCTTCCTTTTCTCATTTTTAAAATGAAGGGATATTCAAAGAAGCCTTTGGCTTCCTCCTGTCTTTGCAGAGATTTGGCCTGAGTATTGGAACACCCCGTAGACTGTCAGGATTCAATGATACACTGTTGGATTTGTTTGAGAAGTTATTTTTTTTTTCCTGTCACACATATGCATGTGTGTATGTGTCTCTGTGTACTTAAAATTTTTAATGTTTTTTTTCATAATCAAGTATGACCCTCTGGGGAGGGCAAAATATATATTTAATTTATGATATGAACACACTAAGACATATGTATACAGATACATGCAGAATGCACACAAACATACATGTACACATGTTGTATATACATGTGTGTTTATGTATGCACACATGCATGTGGATTCTGCCTGTTCCCAAAGTTTCCAAAAGCAATGGAGAAAAGATGTTGAGAATCCAACTGAGTCTGAGTATAAGGCAGATGTTTTGGGGGGAAGTTAGGGGTGGAATTCTAATCTACAATGGAATAGGCCAGCTTCTAAGGTTCCAGGTCTACCGCCCCCAGCCCGCCCCAATGCCTGTCATTGGAGACCTTTTAGGTGTCAGGCCTACCACCCCCAGCCCACCATGATGACCATCATTGGAGACCTTTTAGGTGCCAGGTCTACCACCCCAGCCTACCCCGATGCCCAGTCATCGGAGACATTTTAGGTGCCAGGTCTACTACCCCCAGCCCGCCCCAATGCCCATTATTGGAGAGCTTTTTGGTGCCAGGCCTATTGTCCCTCACCTGCCCTGATGTCCATCCTTGGAGACCTTTTAGGAAAGGTTGGTGACTGCTTGTTTGGAGCCTGGTAGGGGCAGGACAGAGTGGGGGCTTCATAGGTCTGAGGCTTGGGCTTGGGAAGATTTGGCTTCAGTTCATTCTCCTGACACCTGCCAAGTCCCTCAACCTTTCTGACCTCCATGGTCTCCTCTGGATGGACAGGGGTTTGGGTGGAAGATGATGCCACCTTGATTGTTTATAAAGGTGCTGGCCCAGGGGCCTCTAGCTCTGGAAGGCTGTAGCTGGTGTTTCACACTGTCTATGGTGTGGATGCATTCAGTGGTTCCTGTTCCATTGCCATGTTGGCGATCCTGAAGCCATATGGCCCTGATCCAGTCTGCAGGCCTTGGTTACGTGGTCCTGTCATTCTGAGATTTGTTATTTTCAGCTCCTAAATGGCTTCAGTAAAAAGCAAACAAACAAAACAACCCTGAACCAAGGAATCTCGACTGGACTGGTAATTTCATTCATAACCTTCTCCCCTTGCTCCAGCATTTCTAGAATTCCTAAAATTCACCAGAAATAAACTTTACAGCATAAACGTCTCCTTATTTTCATGTGGTCATAGGTTAACCTCCTTCCTTTGAATCAAATCAATCTAAAAATAAATTAACAATAGCTTTTTTATCTTCTCTTCTTAGTGGCTATCATAACTGAATAATGGAATGTTCATTAAATGGAGTTCATAAAAATGGAACTCATTTTTAATAGTTGGTTCAAAAATAGCCATCTTTATTTTTAGATTGAATAGCATTAAAAATAAAACAGGAGGGGAAACTCACAGCTGATGGCATAATGTATGTGGACAAGTGCAAAGGGACGTCAAGACAATGGCACTGCTCTGGAGGCCCTGAGTCCCAGGGACCAGTGGCTTGGGCTTTCTTGGCAGGATCTCAGCACACAGAGAGCTCAGGGGAGCTGCTGACTTCAGCCTGCCTCAGTGACTTCTGGGAATATTAGAACATCTGGATCACAGTAACACAGCATTGTTTATGCTTTCTGCCCTTTGGGACAAGTGACTTTAGATACTGAAGTTCAGTGTCTCCTGTGGATCCACCGAGGCATGGCTATCTCTGTGGAGGAGAGGCCTTATCACTATTGGCTGCTAAGGTCTTCTTCAGCTGTCTCTTGAGAGTGAATATGGTCCATAACAGATCCCATTACTTTTACAACTTTCTCCTGTCCGTCCATTAAATCCTGCAACATGACAGAGTCCACAAACAACATCCGCTTGGGAACCCCTGACTTTGTTCTTTCTATGGAGAAGGCCTTGATCTTCCCCAGATGCTGCTATCCATTCAGTAGACAGGGAAATACTCTCCTTGAAGTGCATTTAGAGGAAACAAGTCCATGAACAAAAGCTTAGTGTCGAGTTCTGAGCCTTCGGTTCCAAATCAGGGAGCAGGAAAGGGGCAATCCTGGCTCCCCCTCCCCCATAGCTTCTTTCTCCTTGTCAGATGTGGCAGCCCTGGGGTACAGGGGTCATATGTTACCATCATTCCTGGGCCCTGGTACTGTAACCACCCAATACTCAGTAAATTAATCCAAAAGCAGGTGTTAAACAGCAACCGTGTCACAGGCCCTGTGCCGAATGGTGGGAACACAGAAGCCAAAGAAAGAGAATCCTATTTCCTCCACAAGTTTAAAAACACTGAGGCAACATGGGAAATACACATGTTCAATAACATGCGTTTGGACTCAAAATATGTTTGGGGAGAGGGAACATGCAGGATGGAGGAGGAGGTAGAAAAGCATCAGCGGAGAAGGGAGCACCTAAGCCGGGCCCTAAGGGAGCCGTGGACCACAAGGACAAAGAGCATGCCAGGCCTGGGGGACAGTCAAGACAAAAGTATGGAGGTGGGAGATGGAGCGTCCTTGGCACCAGGCTGCTAAAGGACAAGAAGGAGAGGACCCCATGAGAAGACCTGCAAAGTCCAAGTGCACCTGGTTGTAGAGCTTTAAATGCAAATGTAGATGTAGAGCTTTAAATACAAACCCGGAGTTTGTATTTGATCCTTGAGCAATGGGGAGCCCTGGAGTCTGTGAAGTGGTGTACCATCATGACATGAGGCCTATACTTTAAGACAGTCACTTTGGCAGTTGAGTAGGGATGGACTTGAGTGGGGAGGGGCTTCAGGCAGGGAATCCAATTATGAGGCTATTGCATAAGCATAGATCAGAAATAATCAGTTCCTAAAGGAGGAAAATGACTCCGTGTGTGTGTGTATGTGTGTGTGTGCATGTGTGTGTATGTGTGTGTAGGTGTATATGCGTGTGGAGAGAGAGAAGAGGGGGTAGTGGGGAGTCATATTCTGAGAAAGAATTAACAAGATTTGTCAACTGACTGTGAGTATAAGGGAAGAGTCAAGTAGGACAGCAAGTTGCTGATGCAGGTGAGTGGCAGGAGAGAGGTGCCCTTAAATATGTAGGGAAGTTTCGACGAGGGAAGGTTTGGGGTAAAAAAAGATCATGAGTTCTATTTCATACACGTGGGGTTTGAGATGTCTTTTGTATTTGCAGCTGGAAATGTCCAGTGACCAGCTGGACATACCTGACTGGTGCTGCCCAGAGTTCAAGAGAGAGCCTAGCTCGGCTCAGTGCGAGTCATCAGGACACACTGCATGCTGGAGTTTATGGCAGCTTATGCCATCATCCAGGGGAATAGCACAAAGAGAAAGGAGAAGAGGGGTGAAGTCTGGGGAGGGTACTTATAGTAGGCCTGACGAGTAAGATGGATCAGTGAAGGTGAATGACAAAGAGCGATCAAGTGAGAAAAGAACCAGGAAGAACAAGGTCTTGAAAACCAGAGAGGAGAAAGTACGCAGAAGAAGAGGTTCAAATTTTGGATGGGGAAAAAACAACAAGGATTGTGAAAATGACTACAAGATTCGGTGCTTGGGATCTTGTTGGTAACTTAGGAAGGGACAATTTCAGCTGAGCTTGAAAGCCACATGGCAAGAGGCAAAGAAAAGAGTGACAGGAGGGGAAAGTGAGGGGCCAAGAGCAAATGGCTTGTTCAAGAAAGTTGATTGAGGAGGGAAGAGAGGCAGAGGCTGAGTTTGGAAAGATATTAGGAACTAAGAAGGACTTTTCAAGGATGAGAGAGATTTGGGTATGTTTGTCAACAGTTGGGAAGGAACCAGCAGACAAAGCTCAAACAGAAAAGAGTTAGACTGAGGGCAATGTGCTAGAAAATGCAGGAGGGAAGGGGACCAAACCATTGAGAGGGTACAGACAAGGGGTATTGTTCAGGGCATGAGAAGAGGAGAAAGGAAAAAAGAAAAGGTTGGGCCAGCCATTACACACCGTGGCCTAAGGAAAACATTAGCGGCATTGAAGACTCACCTGACTTTATGAAACATACATTCGCAATGGATCCTGTCAAAATGGATGTAGGATTTTTTTTCAGTTCTGATCAGCAAAATATGAGTAGAAGAGGAAAATCAATGAAATATTTCTGGATTGGGGTATGGTGAGGAAAGAGCAGTGATAGGAAAAAGAAAGCTGAGCATTGAAGCATAGAGAAGGTGGAAAGCTGTTTCACCTACAGATCATACAAACTGCAGAGGGCCGGCCACGTCATCTGAATGCCAAATGTACCTTTGCCAAAAGCCTTTTAATTTTTTTAACGGTGAACTCATGCAAAGCAAGCACTCACATGGAGGGCAGAAGAAGTGAAAAAAGGACAGTCTCAAGGACTCTCTGAAGAACATTGTAATCAGTTTTAAGGTGGGAGATGAGGCAGGCCTGTCCAGAATAGTGTGCTTTCATTAAAGGAGGCACTGCGCTCTTTGAGCAAAGCAAAATGCAGTCAATAACGGGAAATGGGAGACGCTGAGATTTAGAGCCCTCTGCACTCCAAATGTTCACATGGGCCATTTGTGCCTGAGCTGTGTACAGCCCCTCAGCTTGTCTTGGGCTTATAAGCCCCAGGCAGGCTCCTCGTTGTACCTTGACCCCGACATAGGGATGCCATTTTGGTCCTCCTCAAACGTGAAGAACAACCAGTCACCAAGGGGTGAATTTGGACAGATCAGGTCGTGAGGAGCATGAAGTCAGAGGCACTGTTATGGGGTGAGGAAGTATTAAGGGTGGAGGAAATGGAGCTCATGATGAGGATACAGAACAGGCCTGGGAGGAGGGAGGCAGAGGGAGTTATGGGGGATTTCAAAAACATGTTGGAATCACAAAATTCTCCACGAGTGAAGTGTTAGTGCCCTTCTGATTGTGGCCACCTCTGCATGCAGCTGAGGAAGAATTATCTGACTTAACTAGCCAACCACTGGAGAATCGTGGGTTTGCTTTAAAATCAAATACAAAATTCCTAAAATTAAAAAAGTGCATTGTATAGGGCTGTTATAACAGGTCATTCCCTTTACCCATTGTAAACTCAGTGATTACTCTCTCGTATCTGGACAACTGAGCCATGCCTTTCTTGTGTCTTTAAAGACTTGAAGGTCCTCAGAGCATTGGGCTTGAGAAGACTGAAAAGAAAGATCAAGGCCAGGACATTCCCCCACCTCTTCCTCCACATCAGATCCTACTTCCATTGGAAGAGCGAGCCACCCACTTCCGAGACATGCTTCTGGAAAGAGGGGTAAGTGGATTTTGCCTCAGTGGAAAGTTAATAAGTGATCAGTTATATTTCTTTTCAGGAAATTTCTAATGGAATGTTTCCTCTTGTATTCCTGCAATTTTGTTTTCCTTTTTCAGCAAATATTCATCAGGTACCTTCGAGAAGTAACATTAAAGAGTACGCAGAGTGTTGTACCACAGTCCAGAGAGACCTGGGTTCAAACCCTGTCCCTGAAACTCAATAGTTAAGTAACCCAAGATGTCCATCCACTGCTGTCCAGTTACCTTCCAAGATGTGAATGGTTAATTAGTGGAGAAGAGGCTGGCCATGTTCTACTGGTCTGGGGCATAAGAACTTGAAATTCGGGAGACTGATTTAAGTTTTAGGACAGAAAAAGCTCCCACCAGTTAGAGAGATCCTCAAGTGTGATGGGCTGCCTGTCAGGAACATGTCCTCACTCCCTGCCCCCACTGAGGACATGGAAGTCAAGATCAGATATCCATTTGTCAGGTTTAGCTTCACCCACTTGGTCTCTGGAGTCCCTTTGACGCTAAAATTATATTTCTATAATACTTATTTGAGACTCAATTTTCACATCTTCAAAAAGGTAATGGTAGTTACAGGATTATAGATGTGATCACTGTAATGTTAATAGGATAGATCTTCCCCTCCCACTAATAGATCTCACCTGAAGCCCATCAAAGATAGCTTGCTTGGGGGAGGCTTGCTTGGAGGAAGGCTTTCACACCTTGGGTTAATTTCTAATTAGGCACTGAATCAGGAGGATTGGAAGTGTATAAATACTCTGAGTTGGCACTTAGCTTTGGGGGCTGCTTTTGACAAGGGTCTTGTGATTCCCTGGTGGAGATTCTGAGGTATGTTCAGAGCTCCCCACCTGCTCAGATGTAAAGGCTCTCTCAACCCAGGCATATAGTTGATTAAGGCAGTCAGAGCCCTGTCTGTTGGTCTTCATTTCTGTTCTTGCATTTTCTCTGAAATTCAGGGTGCTGCCTTTTCCCCTGAACTAGTGAATGTGATTAAAACAGACTGTTGACCCCTTGAACAGGTGTCTTTCCTAGTAAAGCAGATCTAATAATCTGTGCTAGGGGCTGTCCTGGGGATGCTACTGTGGTTGCTGCCAAAATCAACCTGCTGGTCCTAGGTGTACAATGACTGAAAACAAAGCATAGCTTTTTTAATGAATCTGTGGTGTCAATGAGACAAAGGTTGCAGACCCACACATATAAGTGATATAATGAAGAAAGTGGAGGAGAAGAGGGGGTACAGCAAGAATCTAAAGAGGGGGAGAATGCTATGGGCTATGCAAGGGAGGGCGATTGCCCTCACAGAGAGGTGGGGGACATCTGGAATTTTTAGAATTTCTGTAGCATAGGAGAAGTTTGATACTTTGATATAGGCTGGGGAGATTGGCCATGAATATGTAATGGCGTGGGAAGGGCAGGAGATTGAGACCAAAACAGGCATGAATTCATGTTGTGTCTTATTACCCAGTTTGCTTACTTCTATCACGTAAACTATGTTGTGGTGGTGGTTTTGTCCAGAACACACATTCACATTTTTTCAGTTAGAAGTAAAGCTACCAAAAAAGGATTGGCCCCACATCCCCATGGGAAATTAAAAAAAAAAACCCTCCCATTCAGAGGCCAGGGCTTTCCTTCTGAATCTGCAGAGAGGACACATGGTTGTATCAGCAATGCCATATTCACAATGCCTATAGAGATTACAAATATGCTGATATAATTATCCATTACAAAATACGTCATGTTTGCCATATGAGGAAATAAACTAGAAAATTTATTAAGATACCAAAAGACTGAGTCCCAAAACCAGAAAGTGAGAGTGAAATCCTCAATTATCTCCCTGGACTCTGTTTTGCCTCGGTGGCTCTCCTGTCTTCTTCTTCGTATGGGGAGAGCTTCTACATTAGAAGACTCCTCATCTAACCTTGCTCCATTCTCCTCACACACATTCTCCTGGAAGCTGTCAGGGCAACTCTGCCCAGCCTGTACAAAAGCTGCATGCACATTCGTTCTGCTAGTTTTTTGCTTCCTTTTAGCTACATGAACAGTAGCTTGCTCCTGGACCACATGAGTCCCTCCAGTTTGATCTTCTGAGTGCTGTGACACAGAAGAATCCTCAGGCAAACCAGCTGACTCCCTAGCCATCTGAGCTCTTTCCTTCAGCAGCTTATCCCTACTTTTACACATAAGGCGATAACTTGTTAGCAGCACCCAGCCTCTCCTGCACACTCCTGCCAGTTCTTTGCCTGGTTCTGTGGGTATTGCTTTCAAACATCTTTCCAAATCTCCAGGTTCTCCCTCTTTTAGCCTTGGTTCCCAGTTTTCACAGGGCCCCACCTTGTTGGTTTTGTTGCCCAGCCCCCTCTCTGTGCTTGGAAGCAGGGGCTGGAGCTGTGTGAGGGGAAGGACACTCCCCTCCCCCCAGAACTTTATTTGAACTCTTGTTCTGAATTGAAGTGATAATGCTATGTACTTTGTGTTTGTTTAAGGCCCAGTGGCCACTTTGGTAACTTTAGTTCTGTACTTTGAAAATGTGACCTAAGAAATGTTCAGTGCTAATTCAAAAGTAAATTGTCTATGCTATGGGCATGAAAGATCTTGGGGCCGAATGTAATGCGAATGTAAATTTTAAAGATCTTCCCTGCCCCTAGGCTAAAGTGCACCAGAAGCCTGGGGAGGGAGGCTTGTTTTTCAGTAGATACTTTTTGATTGGCCAGTGGGTCAATAAGGTTGTTACATTCTCTGAGCCAGGAGAAGACTATATAAGCCCTGATGTGAGGCTTTGTTTTGGGACTCACTTTGAGAAGTGTTCTGTGATTTGATCTGAATTCTGGGAAGCCGTTGTTGAGAGTCCCCCGGCTTTGAAAAACCCAGAATGTGGAAACCCAGATGTTGACTGGGTATGGATGTAATGGTTGGACAGTTTGGAAATCTGTCTACTTGATGTTTGTGTCTTGATAATTATGCCTGTATACTTTGAGGTTCAGGGTGCTGACCTTTTCTCCCGGACAAGGTAAACGATATATGTCTGACTGATTAAAGTAAGCTTGTTAACCCATTTTGAGTTGCTTTCCTTTAACAAAGCAGATCCAAGAACCTGGGTGAGCAGCAAACCCTGAGGACGTGCTTGGGGTGCTTGCTGCTACAATGGTTTCTGGGAATAAGAGTGCAAAGGGGCCAACCCAGTGATCAAGAAATGTGGTGTTATGTATACATTCTGCTGTGACTAGCCTTGTGGCCTAGACCACATCTCCTCTACAGGCTGCAATTTCCCCACCTTTAAAATCAAGAGGATGGACAAGATAATTTCTGAGGAGCTTTCTGATCCTAGCAATCTATAAGCCTGGAAGGACCTACATGCATGTGCACATGCACACACATGCATGTATGCATATGTCTAAATGTGTATATGCATATGTGTGTACATATACATTATACAAACATTCCTCTATCTTCAGGTTTGTAAGTGTAGATAGCTACATGTATGGAAGCATTTCACGATGCCAAAGGCTCTGACATGTCTGGGTTCTTTAAAATATTCCGGCCAGAATTCCTGTAGAGGATGAACCCTCATTAAGGAATAGAAGGTCATTTTTGATGTGCCGTACTCAAAGAGTACATGGTGACCATTTTTTTTTCACCCTAGTGCCCTGAGCCTGAGCACAGGCCTTCATTCACACTAAGTCTCTTTCAAGGGGAAGCTGAATTGGATTTCATCTTTTATTTTCCCTAGGAATTTGTATAGATAAAGACACTGATTTAAACAAGATGAGGTGCTGTTTTGTGCTTTGGCAAATTTAGAGCTCTATTTTCAGTTTAGAGAGGGAAGGCAAAAGCCACCTTTTTCCTCAAATGTTTTTCCAATGCCTCTGATTTCCTAAGTTGCCTTTTGGGCACAAAAGCAGCCCAGACACTCTTTCTGCCCAGCTGGATTTCTTCACCAAAATGAAAAGGGACACAGAAGGTGATCATGGAAACGTGCATGCCACATGAATTATAATGAACACTTTCAATAGCTCAGAGAAATATAGCAACCAATGCCCTCCAGCTTGTGAAGCACTACACCACAGACTCTCCCCATTGCCTCCCTCCTGAGATGGGCAGAGATGGGTAATGGAAGAGAGAAGAGCATAGTTGAGGGCAGCAAGGTCACTGCTGCTTGGTGGGGCTCCATTCATTTGGACACACAATAGAAATTCAGGGCTCTGCAGAAGGCAAAGTGGGAAGGTATACCTCTCAAGGCACTCTGAATAAAAGACCTACAGGGATATTTCTTGCCACATAACTGATTGCAATAAGTAGGTTCCTGTGTCTGTGTGTGTGTGTGTGTGTTATGCATATGTATATCCTTTTTCTCAGAGGTAATAGGGAGCAACTGGAAGATTTTGAGCTCCAGAAGCAGTGTGCAGGCCATATATGGACTGTAGAGGGAATTGCTTGGATGTAGAGGGACTTTTTAGTAACTTACCTGAAAATAGATGAGGGTCTACAAAAAGGCAGACTGAGTGGAAGTGGAGAAAAAGGGCTATTTCGCGAGGCAGATTTAACGGATCAGATGAAATAACTGGTTGGGTACCGGGATATTACAGAAAGGGAAGAAAGTAAACAGTGCCCAAGGGGATCAAATGCACTGACTACGCGGAGTGAAAGAAGAAGGAGCTCCGGCCCCTGCTTTCAGTATTGGAAAGCTTACACGAGCGAGATGCAGCTTAACTGTCTAAACTCACGCTCTTCTGCTCCCCCCCTTACTCTACACTTGAGCCAAAGTGCATTGGGGTTTGTCTCCAGGCCCTGTCTTCCTATGCTTTGCCCCATGCTGTTTCTCAGAGAGTCTCCCATGTCTTCCCATATGCCTTCCTTTCCCTACTTCATCACATTTTTGTGTCTGCTGTTGTCGCCACTCAAGTGTTCCCTTCACAAAAGGAAGCTTCCTTGATTTTCCATGGTAGAAATACCTTTGCATTTTACGTATATCTGTCTCTGTCCAGATTCCTACTCCATCTCCTACCTCCCTCAATGCTCTGGGCCCCAGCCAACCAAGTCTAATTCCTAGGACATCTCTATGGGAGAAGATGAGCCCCAAAAGGCAGTGCTTTCGCAGTTCCTTCCACCAATATTCACCCTCCTCCCCTTTCCCCTAACGCGAAACATGGCCATATTTGTGTAGAAGCCATTCTATTCAGGCAGCTTCCAGAGAACACAGTTTTGACCTGTGTCTCATTCTGATTCCCAGGGTTCTTCTTAATAACTCTTGGATTGGTGAATCATTAATTATCATCATCATCTCATAAAAGCTGAGAAGAATAAGAAAATAAGATCAATTGAACTTGCTCCTACTGCATAGGGCCTCCAGATACGCATGTATTTTGTTTGTGTGACCCTTAAAGGAGTGATTGGAGGGAGAGGATAAAGAAAGAAAGGAAAGACTCCATGTAGAGCTACAACACTATGCATACATATATACACACACATGTACATGTGTGTATGGGAAAATATATGTATATATGTCTCTGTGTGTATATTTGTGTGTTTTTCTTTAACAAAATTACAAGATCATAAACATTGAGCTCAGACTGCTCTTATAGGTCAATTGACCAAACCTGCATATTGAAAAATGAGGAAGCTGAGTACTGGAGTGGTTCATCAACTTATCCAGCGTCACACGTTTCCTGGGCACCAAAGTCAACATTCTGAGTAATATCCACTCACTCTAAATGAAGCCCTCATTCTTCTGTTCCACAGTGCCTTTCAAATGTAACAAGACATGCATGTAGGTAGCAGAATAGGACCATATAGATTAGGGATTTCAAGGCCTTTTAGAATCCTGAAATGTAAATATTTGAAGAGAGATCTGTCATGGAGTTAAACATGTAAGAGACATTAGGTTCCATATGATATGCCTCACTATTGGTTACCCCAAGGTCAGCTGGATACACACAGACTTTTTTTTTTCCTTTTTTTTCTAAAGCAATGGGGGTTAAGTAACTTTCCCAAGGTTGCACAGACAGTTTTTTTTTTTTTGTGGGTGTTAAGTATCTGAGGCCAGAATGGATCCTGGGTCCTCCCGACTCTGGGGCCAGCACTCTTAATCACTGCACCACCTAGCCGCCCCCACGCAGACTTTTAATGAGGGGGAATCCAGTCTTTTTAAGGTAGCTGTAAAGCCAAGCATGAGCATATTTTGCATAGGACTGCTGCTGTGGATTGCTCTAAGGATCTGATCACATAGTATATTGAACTCTCTATTCAATAGTAAATTAAAGCAAAACAGTCACAGAAACCAAAGTGCAGCATCCAGAGTGTTATAACATAACAACTTATCACGAAAGTGGCCACATATTTTTAACCAAATATATCATTCAGAAAGTCCTTAACTCAATCATCCTCAAAGAGTAAGCCTCCTTAAGGGACACAAAGTACAAAGGTCAAAGTTCTCCACCTCTAGGTTACATTGCTTAATCTCTCAGACAAAAAAAAAATATCATCTTTCTTCTAGATTGGAGTTTATTTTCCAATCATCCTTAAGAGGTAGGAGGTATAGAGTACAAAGTTCTCTGACCCATAGACACAGTAAATCATGATCTTCTCATTCCACATTAAGTACCCAAGGAGAGGTCTTTTCATCTTGACACAAGGCTGGCTCTCAGATTCCATGGTTCCTCTTCCATGGTGCAAGCTTTTGCCCGAATTTGCCCAATGTCACCTGGATCCAAAGGTAGGCAGCTCTCAGCTCTTTGTCCAGCTCCTTGTCCAGCTCACAGTGTCCAGTCCACCTCAAATACTGTGTAGTTTCAGTTTCTGGGAAGACAAAGCTTAACAGAGCCATGAAAGAATTCATGCACATTGCCAGCAGCATTGTCAATTCACTATCTGCCTGTCAAGTCAATACAGACTAGCCAACATGGTCTGAGAACTCAACACAGACCCACAAACAAGGTCTGAGAACTCAAAACAAGTCATAAGTACAGTCCAAGGACTTCTGAAACCCTCCTCCAGGACGTCTGTGAACAGACAACCAGAAAATCCTCTTTCAGGGCTTCCAGGAAGGTGCCAGGTCTTCTGTACAAAGTATCACAAACAAAACTCAATAAAGACAGAACAAACAGAGTGCCTGGTCTCCCTTCTCAGGACTCCCCTTCTCAGTTCCACTCTCTCCACATTTGGGCTTCTCCTTATATGGTCATGAACTCCTCCCTGTTCCTGTCTTTGGCAAGTCCCTCCCACAGTGGGTTTCACAAATTCTATTACCTTTTTTTTTTTGCTTTTTGAGGAGGTTAGGCTGGGCAACTGGGGTTAAGTAACTTGCCCAAATTCACACAGCTAGTAAGTGTTAAGTGTCTGAGGCCAGATTTGAAATCAGGTCCTCCTGACTCCAGGCATGGTGCTCTGTTCACTGCAGCAACTAGCCTCCCCATCCCAAGTCCTGTTTCTTAACAAAGACGATATAATAAAGGGCAAGACTAAAAAAAAAACTTGAACTGAAACAAGGTGCTAAGTATTTCTTTGCTTGCCATTAGAGAAGCCCATTATGACTGAAATCTCTAATCAATTCAATTTTATAAAGACACATTAAGCATTATACATTTTGTGAATATAATTATACATTATACTTTCTGCCAGGTGGGGTACCAAGAACAGAGGATACAAGGAAGAAAAAGGAGGAAAGTTCATGCTTTTGAGAAGCTTACAATTTATTTATTATTTAACTTTTTTAATTTATTTATTTATTTTTAGTTTTTATCATTCATTTCCACAGGATTTTAAATTACAAATTTCCTCCCCATCTTTCCCTACACCCACCCCAAGATAGAGAGCCTACTCAATACCCTTTTCCCCAATCTGTTCTTTCTTATATCCTTCCCCATCCCCCTCTAACTTTCTAGGAGGGCAAGATGGATCTCTATACCACAGTGCCAGGATATCTTATTTCTCAGTTGCATGTATAAAATATTTTTTAAAACATTTGTTTTTAAAACTTTGATTTTCGGGGGTAAGGACCGGTGGTTCTCGTGCCTTCTCTACCCCCTCACCCCTCTTCCGCACACCCCGCCCCTTCCCGGTCCGGCAACTTCCTCGAACAATGTGTAGGATCCCCGGCAGCCCAACAAGGTGCTCAGGTACGGCTTGTTCTCCACCAGCCACGGAGAACAACCCGGCCCTGGAGGATCCGACCCCGGACTACATGAATCTGCTGAGAATGATCTTCAGCATGCGTGGCCTCATGCTCAAGTTGAAGTGGTGTGCCTGGATTGCTGTCTACTGTTCCTTCATCAGCTTCGCCTATTCTCGAAGTTCTGAAGATACCAAGCAAATGATGAGCAGCTTCATGCTCTCCATTTCTGCTGTGCTGATGTCCTACCTCCAGAACCCCCAGCCTTTGACACCCCCGTGGTAAACACCAATCACCTTAGCTCTTCAGCCTGCATCTCAGGACCTGAGGGCTCTTACTATTTGTCCTGGGCCAGAATAAAGAAAAGCCAGAAACTGATTCATTCCTCCCTCCCAGCGTCTGCTCCAAATCTGGGGCCTCAGACTGCATGGTGGAACATCCCCACTCTGACCTTACCTCTACTGAAGGATTGCCTGCTGTTGGGCTCTGGCCCTGTCAGAGTCCTCCAGCCCCAAACTTTTCTCCAGCTTCCCTGCCCCCAGAACCTTGGAAAGAAGAGGATCCTGCACCTGCCTGGCCACTGACCACCGTGTCTTCCCAGGAGGCCGAAACTGAGGATGGACATCTCCGGGCTGGGGCTGGGGCTGCAGCCGGGGCTGGGGCTGCAAGGCTGGACTGCTTGTAACTACTTGTAGCAACTAATACAGATGGATGTGCAAAAAAAACCCACTTTGATTTCCAGGTTCTTTCTCTTCTTCTCTCTTCACCCACGTCCACTGGGAAAACAAACAATTCAATATAGGTTTTACATGTGTAGTTACGTGAAATATTTTCATAGTAGATATATTGTGAAAGACTAACCATATTTCCCTCCATCCTATACCACCCCCACTTATTCTATGTTCTCTTTTAACCCTGTCCCTTTTCAAAAGTATTTGCCTGTGACTACTCTCTGCTCTAAACTGCCCTCCCTTCTATCATCCCAGGTCTTATCAACTCCCCCCCTACTTTCCTGTAGGGTAAGATAACAATCAAGTGTGTATGTTATTCCCTCCTTAAGTCAAATCAAATTAGAGTAAGATTGATCCATTGCTTTAACCTTCCTGCTCTTCCCCCCCCCCATTGTAACAGTTTTCTCTTGCCTCCTTTATATGAGATTATTTACCCTATTCTATCTCTCCCTTTCTTCCTCTCCCAATGTATTCCTCTTTCACCTCTTAATTTTGTTTTTTTTAGATATCATCCCTTTATATTCAAGTTATCCTATGCCATCTTTCAATTCATGCATGTATGCACATATACATACACTCGCATATATATTATACACACATACACCCTCCTATACATACACATGTATGTACACACATATATACATACATACACACATATATTCCCTTCAACTATCCTCATTTTGAGAAAAGTCTCATGATTTACAAATATCATCTTTCCATGCAGGAATGTAAATAATTCAACTTTCATATATTCCTAATGATTTCTCTTTCCTGTTTACCTTCTCGTGCTTCTCTTGCTTCTTGTATTTGGAAGGCAAATTTTCTGTTGCGTTCTGTTTTTTTTTTTCATCAAGAATGCTTGAAAGTCCTTTATTTCATTGAATATCCATATTTTCCCTTGAAGTATTATGCTCTGTTGTGCTGGGTAGATGATTCTTGGTTTCAGTCCTAGCTCCTTTCATCTCTGGAATATCATATTCCAAGCCCTTCCATCCTTTAAGGTGGAAGCTGCTAGATTTTGTGTTATCCTGATTGTGTTTCCACACTACTCAAATTGTACCATCCTGGCTGCTTGTAATGTTTCCTCCTTGACCTGGGAACTCTGGAATTTGGCTATAATATTCCTAGGAGATGTCTTTTGGGGATCTTTTTCAAGAGGCGGTCCGTGAATTCTTTCAATTCTTCTTTTACCCTATGGTTCTAGAATATCAGGACAATTTTTCTTGAGAATTTCTTGAAGGATGACTTCTAGGCACTTTTTTTATCATGGTTTTCAAGAAGTTAAGTAATTTTTAAATATCTCTCCTGGATCTATTTTCCAGGCCAGCAGGTTTGCCAATGAGATGTTTCACACTGCCTTCTATTTTTTCATTCATTTGTATCTGTTTCATAGCATCTTGTTTTCTCACAAAGTAACTAGCTTACATTTGTTCCAGTATAAATTTGAAGGTATTATTCTTTTCAGTGAGTTTTTGAAATTCCTTTTCCATCTGGGAAACTTGGCTTTTTAAGGCATTCTTCTCCTCATTTTGTTTTTGGGCCTCTTTTGCCTTTCAAGTTAGTCTATTTATTTATTTATTTATTTTTAAGCAATTGTGTTTAAGTAACATGCTCAAGGTTACACAGCCAGTTATTTTTGTTTGGTTGCCGAGTATCTGAGGCCAGAACCAATACCAGGTCTCCTGACACTGGGTCCAGCACTCTTACCCACCAACTGGCCGCCCCTAAGCAATTGGGGTTAGGTAACTTGCTCAAGGTTTCATGGCCAGTTATTTTGTGTGGGTGTTAGCCCGGAACCAATCCCAGGCCTCCTGACTCTGGGGCTGGTGCTCTTACTCACTGCACCACCTGGCCGCCCCCAGTCTATATTTTAAGGTGCTCATTCAGGCTGTTGACTCACTTTTCATGGTTTTCTTGCATCATTCTTATTTCTCTTCCCAATTTTTCCTCCAATATTCTACTTGATTTTCAAAATCCTTCTTGAGCTCCTCCATGGCCTGTGAGTACTTCATATTTTTCTTGAAAGATTTTGATACAGAATTTTTGACTTTGTTGTCTTCTTCTTGTTCTATGCTTTGATCGTATTTGTGCCCACAAAAGTATTCAATGATCTGATTGAACTTCCTCTGTTTACTTATCTTGCCAGTCAATTACTTGACTGTTGAGTTCTTTGTCAAGTTAGAAGTCTGCTTCCAGAGTGGAGAAAGCTGTGTCCCAAATTGATAGGGTTTTTGTTGTTGTTGTTGTTGTTGTTGTTGTTGTTGTTTTGTTTTTTTGGAGGGCAATTGGGTTTAAGTAACTTGCCCAAGGTCACATGGCTCACGTTTGTGTTAAGTGTCTGAGGTCGGATTTGAACTCCGGTCCTCCTGACTCCAGGGCTGGTGCTCTACTCACTGCACCACCTAGCCACCCCTCACTGTGCCACCTAGCTGCCCCCCAAATTGCTAGTATTTTTGCAATTGTCAGAGCTGTTGTCAGAGCTATGAGAATGGTGCCCTCTCTACAGACAACACAAGCTCTGAAGCACTGGAGTTCCTCTCCCCAGGAACACCACCAAAGACATTGACCCAGATCCAAGCAGGTCAAAGCAAGAGTGATTACTCACAGAATGGTCACTTGCTGCCTAACAATCTGCATGCCAGGAGCTCTAGAGGAAGCCACTCAACAGCCACAGCATGACTTCCATCCCTGCTGCCCACAGGGCAGGGGACATACTGTGCTTTTTCTCAACCAGTTCTAACAGAGTTCCCTACTGACCTTTTACTTTCTCTTTGGCATTTATTGGTTGAGAATTCTGGAAACTGCCACATCCTCCAGTGATTAAATCTCTTGAAATCTGCTCTGGCCAGTCTGGGCCACAAGTTGACTAGTGAGGCTCATGCAGGACTGTGCTCGGCTCCCAGTCAGTTTTGATAGACGCTTCTTGTTAGCTTGCCCGGCTTCCTTCAGTAGGAGATTTGTTTCTCTCTGTCACTTTGTGGGTTTGATAACTCTAAAATTTGTTTAGAGTCATTTTTTTAGTGGTATTGGAGGTGGTTGGAGTGGGAGCTCAAGCAAGTTCCTGCTTGTATTCCACCATCTTGGCTGCACCTTGAGGAGATTACAATTTAATGGGGGAAGAAAATGCATAAAAGGAAGCTGAAGGGGTAGGGGCCACTGGGTTGCACAAGCATGAACCAGTGATGGAAAATAGAGTTTCTTGGAAAGTGCTGAATCCTCTACAAAAGAAGTCGCTAGGCAGGGTTTAATGCTCTTCCTTCCAGCCCTCCACTCAGAGGATAGGAGTTGGGAAAGTATTGAAAAGTAAAAGTTAAGTCAATCTACAAAATGCTGAGATTTTAGGTCCTCAGTTTCTCAGATGCCCTCAAGTGAGGCAAATGTTCATGGCCCTAAAGCCCAGGAGAATCACTGATGGTAATGGAGCATTAATCATTTGGGAAATTTTTCCTTTAATCTATATTTGCCTTTTAAAGAGAAAAAAACAAGTTCTACCTATTGATCCAAGTTTTTCCTTGGGGACTCAGCAGGATGGTTCTAATCTTTTTTTCTCCATGATGACCTTGGAAAGGTCTGAAAACAACTGCCCTGAAGCCTCAAGGTCATTTCTTCTCAAGGCTGAACATCCACCATTCTTTCAAATGACCCCTGAATTCATCATGCACTGATTTCCATATGTCCACTGACATTATAATATTTGTAAAATTATTAAAGATAGCATCTGTTCCATTATTCAAGGAACCCCTAAAATGTTAGATGTCTCAGAAGCCAACACAGATGCCTTGTCAGTCATCTGGAGGCCTTCTTCTGAGATGAGCAGGGATTTTGATGACTTTCTTTGGAGGAAATGGCAGCCATGCATCTTATTACAAGTCTGCTCCCTTGTGCCACCCTCTAGACCATGTCTTCACATATTTTCCACAGGCATAGTATGAGTCACTTTATCAGATTTTATTTTTGTAGAAGTGTCTATTCCCCTGGTTTGGGAGTTTAATAACCCTGAGCAAAGAAAGGAAGGAAGGGAAAAAATCATGGAAGGAAATCTCTTCATTTTCCATGATATAATCTTGATGAAGATGTGCAGGATTTTAGTGATCATTCCATCTTTTCTAGACATTATGAATGGCCTCTCTAAAGATATATTATAGAATTTTGTCAGGCACTAAAGTTAGAGTTGTTGACTACTTCTTTGTAGATTCAGAACCTAAGTTCTTCTCCAGTCATAGCATAGCTTTCTTGTTTTCCATGATCTCTCAAAGGTCACTTAAAGCAGCTTAGTAACTCCACCTACCAGTTCTCTCATTCCTAATAATATTCATTCAGTGGTTTAATATTTGCTCATCTTTTTCCTCCATTAAGCATCTTTGTTCCTAGCTCATTGTTAAACACAGAGAAGGTACAAATTAAATAATTAATAATTCACTGATATAGCAAAGACATCATTCCTTACTCTGAAAAACCTAGCTCTTTCCTGAGAATTCATCTGTGGAGAAATGAGGCCATAGTTTGTTTGTTTTTTCTTCCATTGTTTTCTGTCTGTAAACAACACAATGGAACATGTTTCATAATCCAATTCAATTGAATTCAATTGAATTATTTTTCCCCTACAGTTTCCAAAGAACTGAATTTCGCCCTTGTTTTGGAAATCACTCAGTGTAGATAGCCTCTCACTTTAAATCATGGTGTGTTTATTGACGATTGTATTGGAATGCATGAGTTTATCAATCAGTTTTAACCAAGTGTGCATTCCTGATGGAGCAGATTGTGATGAGCGGCAGAATTCTAAATTTCAGAATACATTTCAGTAACCTGCCTCTCACTGCCTTATTCACCTGGGGCCATGACCCACCCCCTGTAAGACATACCAGCGTTATTAACATCTGAGGAATGTAAGAGAAATTTCATTTACCTTTATTAATGCCTAAGCTCTCCAGCTCTTTATGTTAGAAGCCAACCCCAAACATCAAATAGAGTATTATATTAATGTAAATTTGATATTAGCTCTGCTTGAAAGGTCTGCCTATCTGCCATATTGAAAAGAGACAGCTGGCTAAATTTCTGCCATTTCTTTAACGTGTCTGTGATTCCTTGGTTGGGAGATTTTTGCTAATGCGGATCCTAGTACCTTTCGTTTTCATTCGAGTTGGGTGTTGATTTTCATCCTGGCATTCCCACATGAGAATGGATACCAATGACACAGAAATGCAGATGTCTGCTCCCTTCCATCCCCCCACCCAACCACCCAATATCTGGTCATTTTCATTGATCTTCTGAGCAGGTGAACATTAACACATATGGGTTGTTGATTGTTATTTGTGTCCATTCTCATGATGAAATGCTAAGATGAAATGCAGCACCTGACACTAGCATTGGTAGTCATTATATTGATCAGAGTTTTCTTTTTGCTTTTAACTTTAAGAGTTAATTGCTTTTACATTGTTGTGCTACATTATAAATTGTCATCTTGTTCTCAATTCACTCTGAATTAGTTGATATACATTTTCCCGAGTTTCTCAGAAATCATGTATTTCATCATACATTATACCACAACAGCATTCCATTTAATTCTTCTTCCATACTTGGTTCAGGCATTCCCCGATTTATGAGTAGGGGGGGCATGGAGGGGAAACGGGGTGTGATTCTGCAACTCTCACCCTGCGCTGGCGTTCCATGGCCAATCTAGGGTCCTCATCATCCACTGCCAGTCACTTGGGTTAATAGTGTTCCGGTGTAATTTAGCTCATTCATATTAGCTATTATACAGGGTTATTTACTTAGAATTCACAGCAAGAACTGACATCCAGACATTTCCTAGCAATGTCCACAGCAGTGTCCTCCCTTATACCACTTGCTTCAGTTCAACTAAGAGCTGTTGACACCAAACATTCACCTCCTCACGTTCGCCCAAAGGAGCCAGGGTCTTGGCTGTGGGGCTAGCCCGTTTCTTGGCTGGGGCGTGGATGTTCCTTGGGGCTGTGCTCATCCGCTGGGCTCAGCTGGCCATGATCCCTGCCATGGACTCCGGCTTCCGGGTCTTGGATGACTCCTCTTTGGGATTTTTCAAAGCATAGAAGGTTTCAGTCTAGTCCTCTACATCTCTAACAGCAGGAAGACAATGTACTCATGGTTTCTTGCCAACCATACCAGGAAGGGTAGGCTTCTGTCCCTGGTCCCTTCTCCCTACCCAAAGCATTACTGTCAGTTTTGCCTCCTTAAGTCAAATTCATCAAGGAATTATCCTCATTTCAAAGATATTTCACAACATGAAGTGAGCAGTGACCAGCCTAGAGTGACACAGCTAGTCTCTCTGAGGTAGGATTCAAAGGCAAGAAGCCCTGACACTGAGGCCAGTCAGACTCCCTCCCATGCTGTCAGGAAGCCGCCTTTGCCCTCTGCAAGTCTCTCACTGTGTTTTCACTTCTCTCCAGTTGTGCCACTTAATGTTTAATTCTGCCTCCACAGCTAGCAGAATAACACTGGTGTGCATTTATCAAGCCCTTTAAGGTTTGCAAAAGGCACTGTAAACATTATATCATCATCAGTCAGCCTATGAGGTCATGCTTCTAATGATCCCCAGTTTACAGGTGAAGATAGTGAGGCTGAAAGTGCTTTCTTGACTTATCCAGGGTCACACAGCTTGTCCGTGACAGGGAGGATATTAAAACTGTGATCTTCTTCAGTCCATCTCTCACAATCTATCCATCCTGGCAGCTCCCTGAGCAGAACTAGCTGATCCAGTCTAGACAAATGGGGATAATAGTGGCACCTGCCTCCCAGTGCTATTGGGAGGATGGAATGAGGTGCTTGTAAAGCCCTTGGCACAGGCCTGGCATACATTAGGTGCCAGATACACTTATTTCCTTTTCTGAAGAGCAGACCCCTCTGGTTGCAGAGGCTGAGCTGAGTTGGGGAGGAGGCTACTCTCTGGGCATCAAGGCGGGGACAAAGCCCCCCCTTCTCCCCTGGGTCTAGACCCTGCCTGCTCAGGGACTTCCTGTCTACCCTGGCTCCAGGAGCCAGGATTCTTTCCAGCCAGATGGGCCCAGACACCAGCAGAAGCTCAGATTAGCTACTGAGACCGAGGTGTAGCTGGAGCTGTGCTTCTCGCCTGCCACATGAGGACCTTGGAAACATTCCGAGGTTCTGCCTTGTCTCCCTTTCCAGTGTCCCAGCAGTGTTCATGCCCGTCCAACTCTTTTTTAATGGTCTCTGACATTGCTTCTCTCTTTATGTCATTTTGGGGGGTGAGGTGGAGTAGGGATGTTCCCACCTGCGATTTCATTGATGCAGAGATGACCTTCACTGAGGCAAATCAGCCATGTGTCTGCAGCATCTGGTGTTAGAGTGGCCTGCAGCGGGCAGAGACGTGGATTGACTTGTCCAAAGTCACACAGTCTATGTGTGTCAGAGGTTTTTTTAGCCAAATCTGGCCTAACAGCCACTACCCGACATTAATCTTCAGCACTTTAGGAACAGGGGAAAAGGAGCCCATTAAAGTGCCCCGAGGTGGTAGGGACTGAGTAGTTCAGCGATGACTGCCCCCATTTTACAACTAGGGAAACTGAGGTACAGAGATAAAGAAACTGGATGGGACTAAAGTCCTGGGCTTTTTGCTTTGGACACTTTACTACTTTATTTTGGGGTATCTGGTAGTCCAAATTGTTCTATATTTGTGAATGTGGGTATGTGTGTGAGTGTGTATGTGACGTGTTTTTATGTCCGTTCTCCCCTTCTGAGTATTCTCAAAGCTCAGCGGGCGATTCTCAGGGCATACGTGGCACCTGTTTAGAACTTGGTGCACTAGGCTCGATTCAAAGCTTCCTCAGAAATCCTTTGGGAAATTCCTTAAGAACAAAGTCCTCCATGTATGTCTGTGAAAGCACTTCTGGCCTGACTGTTCATAACACTGAATATACTTTTGGAACTAATCTTCTTACAGGAATTAGCTTTTCAGTGAGTTTTTGATCCTCCTCATCAGAAACCAAGATGTCTCAGGGTTCAGGTACTTTGAGAATGTTTGCAGGGCATGGGGGCCGCCTCCTCCCATCACCTTCCGCCTCACAAAAATCCGACCTTCCTTCTAAACCCAGCCTGGGAGACCAGACTCTGGATCTTACTCCCAGTTATTGACTCTCTCATTCTTTTGAAATGGCCTTTATTACCTTTTACCTACTCGGAATTACTTAATCTATGGGCTGTGTCTCTCTCGGAGGATGTAAGCTACTGAATTGGTGGGGAACCTGTGGCCTTGACGTCGCATGTGGCCCTCTAGGTCCTCAAGGGCAGCCCTTTAGCTGAATCCACATTTCATAGAACAGAGCCCCTTAATAAAAAGATTTGTTTTGTAAAGCTTGGACTCAGTCAAAAGACTGCACTCAAGGACCTAGAGGATCACATGTGGCCTTGCAGCTTTCTCACCTCTGTACTAAAGGGGAGGGTCTGCTTTCCATGTTGGAAACCTGGTGCCATACTCAGTGTCTAGTTCTTGAGAGACGCTTCTACGTCCTCATCCAGTTGCATCAGATGGTTAATGTTCCAGTAAAGATGTTCTTATCAGGATTCTCCCTGTATCTGGAGAAGGGTCAGAGAATTCCCACTTCACCCTAGTTCTAGAAGTGCTTGGGAACCCCAGTGTCTTCTGGAGGACTTATTGAAGAATCAGAACATGGAGCATTCAAGGTTTTCCCTGAAAGTTTTCATTATTTCAAGATGCTAGATTTCCAAATCATCATCATGAGTCAATACAACACAGCTCAAGCGGGCAAAGCCATCCCTGTGGGCTGTAGACAGCACAGAGGGCGTGGACATTGGTCACAGTGAAAAGCATCATGGGTACTGGCCCAATTGAAATGTTGCTGATCCCTCAGATCTGACTTTCTGAGTAATTCTGGTCTTCTGTGACCTTATTTGTATATGGTCTTACATAACTGAGATCATTTTCTCGTAGTATTCTTGGACACTGCTGAGTAATTCCCGTAGGTCTGC
Organism: Petaurus breviceps papuanus; assembly: GCF_028583685.1. Lineage (NCBI taxonomy): Eukaryota > Metazoa > Chordata > Mammalia > Diprotodontia > Petauridae > Petaurus > Petaurus breviceps. Next base: position 3,882,668 of record NW_027186352.1, read on the forward strand.
ACCCGCTAAGTCCTGACCCCATGTCTCTCTGATACTTCTCATCAGGTGTCAGCATTCTCCACTTGGGAAAAGGAACTGCACAAGATCGTGTTTGACCCACGATACCTGCTCCTCAACTCTGAGGAGCGCAAACAGGTGAGACATTTATGTGGCCGGAGAACTCTGAGCTACAGAGATTATGCATGAGGGGATATTCTAGACTCATCATTTCTTCCTGGGTGGTGCCTGTTTCTGTGTCTTTGTGTCTGGGACTGTTTTGACCAACCCCTTTGGAACCTTGCAAGTGGGAATCCCTGCTCTATCTCATGGAAGGAAGTAGAAAGAATGGTTCTCTTCAGGAAGCAGAGGGGCAAAGGGCAGTTGATAAACTCATTGAACCCCTGTTCCTGCAGCTATGGGAAGGGGTGGGGATGGGTTGGAAGGGCTTCCTCAATTGGCCAGACTCAACTAAAGCTTCTGTGGAAGACCCTTATGTGATTCTCCGAGGTAAACAATAACCTCACGTAACCTAATTGGTAAATTGGTGTCCAAGTTTGGCCAGTATGCTTCAAAAGGTTGTAGAAAAGCAGTGTTGAGTCTATAAACCATGGACAGTTCATGGGGAATAGTTCTTGTGAGGAAAGATGAGAAGTAAGCCTCTTTCTTCTCTTTACCTTCAAAAAAATGAATGTAGACACTCAGTTGCCCAAATGGTTGACTTAGAAATTGTATAACTTCCTTGTAGGGGACTCAAATAGCTGTTTCTTCTGTGTCTCTCTCCTGGCCCACAATCCTATGAGATGGTTATCTATTGGAATCCTTATTAGAAAGGATGATTTTATTTATCTTTTCTATGCCTTCTCCTGTCTCCATTACTCTGTATTCTTTCATGGAGAAAACAGTCAGCATTACTTTTCAGGACAGCAGTTAACTCAGAGGCAAGGGACTTGGCAACAGAAGCAAAAATAAAATAGAATTAAATGACTTACCATTCCATGGTTAGATCCTGAGCAATTGCATCCTAACCACATCATTTTGGCTCATTGGGCCTCTGTTTATTCATTTTTAAAATGTTAAACTCACCTTATGTTGTTTTGATGAGGAAAAGGTTTGTAAGCCATGAAACATCATTAAAGTGGAAGCAGGCATCATCATCACCACAACTGATATTTTATTATTGCTGATTATGATGATGATGGCAATGTCTGGGACTGTGATGGAGGGACCTCGAGATGTTGAATGAATCAATGATCAAGTGAATGAATGGAAATCATGTTCCTACTCTGTTAGCCATTGTTCTAATGTTGTTGATAAAAACACATGACCAGTTATGACCTCAAGGAACTTTTCTTCTAATAAGGGAAAACTATTTTTTTAAAAGAGGGAATATAGAGCAGGAGGGAAGGTAGTAGGGTCTAGTGAAATTTCAGCTCTTGGGGGCGAAGTCTGAGATTTGGTTCTAGAAGGCTGGGGCTGACGGAACAGGAAGCCTGGTTTGGAAAGGAGCGGGAAGAGGCAGACTTAGGAGAGAAAGAGAAAGAGAGACACAGAGACACAGAGAGAGACAGAGACAGAGACACAGAGACAGACAGAAAGAGCAGAGAGTACAGACATTTCTTCAATTAGACAATGGGAGAAGGACTTTTTTTAGTTTCTTAGAAATTGAATATTTCAGGCAAATCTGGACCACTATTCCTCCATCAATACTTTCTTGTTTTATCAAATTTTCCTTCCCCTGCCTACCCCAGAATGAGATATTTGACTGTATTTTTAAAAATGCTTCCATGGCTAAAAATGAGAGTTGTTGTATTTATCTGAATTTATCTTAATATTTGAATTTCCTCCCAGGCTAAGGTTGGGGAGGGTTGAGGGGCGGGGGCATAGGTCACTAATGGTAGAAAGTGGAATTTTTCCAGGAATATAATAATAGTGAATAATGTAGATGTAATTTATTTACCACAGCCTGAGATATATGAGCTCTTATAGTCTTTAAAGTTTAATAGACATGAAAGACATGCTTAGGCATTCATTAAAAATATGCTTACACATATTTAAAACTATTTGTTTATATGTGTATATCAACACACATATATGAATTTGTTGATGTATATGTGTATCTGTACATATACATGTGTACATAGACACACATTAACATCACCCCTAGAAATGCACAGTTTAGAGGAGATGTTGTCCCTTCCCACATCAAGTTTTGTCTAGTATGGGCAAAATATCCTCCCAGATAATCTGTATACATGATATTATACATTAATTGCATAAGTCAAATGTGAAACAAAATGCTTTCTGAGATGAAAGTTAGGTAAGAATCTAAGAAGAGAGGGAGGATTCAAAATGGCACAGTAGAAACAGGACTTCTGCGGGACTCCTGCTCCCACCTCTTCCAATTCATGTAAAAGGGGACTCTGAACAAATTTTGGAGCTACAGAACCCACAAAATGACACAGAGAAGCTCACCTCCCACTGAGGACAGCCCTGCAGGCTGGAAGAAATCAGCCAGTGCAGCGCTCTGTAAGCCACCCCCAGCCCTGCAAGAGCCAGAGGTTTTATCCCAAGGGCAGGCCTAACCAAGCACTTGCTGGAAGGACTCCAGATCACAAGCAGCTGTGGCCATTTCCAGAATTATCAACACATAGATACTAAGGACAAAGTGAGAGGTCAGTGCAGTGTGGACTTTGGGACCCAGTAGTTGGGAGTTTGGTCAGCCTCTGCCCCCTGGGGCGAGAAGCCACTGAGGGCTGCGGCATAGCTGACATGTGGCAGCTTCAACTCCTGGTCTGCAGATTGTAGGGGGATCAAGTGAGCAGTATGAGGGTTAACCACTCTTGCTTTTATCTGCTTGGATCTGGATTGCAGTCTAGGATGGAGGTCCTGAGGTGTGTGACCAGCTCGCCAGAGCATGTGTAGGCTTCAGAGACAGCACCCAACTAATACCTCTGGAAGCTGAGAAAACCCCATCATTTGCAATGAAGCTTCCCTGTCTGGTGGCAGAGTCCTACTGTGGCAAAAAGTCCCAAAGTCAAGTATTTGAGTGGCAAAATAAGCAGGCAAATGAAAAAAAAAAAACAAGAAAAGAAATCCAAAATTGGACTCCTATTTTGGGGACAAATAGGATCAAAGCATAGAATAGGAGGAAGACAGTGAAGTAAGAACTCCTGAAGCAAAAGTTTCCAAGAAAAATATGAGCTGGTTACAGGCTATAGAGGACCTCAAGAAGCAGATAAGATAAATGAAGGAGAAATTGGGAAAAGAAATGAGAATGATGCAAGAAAATTATAAAATGAGAGTCAACAGCCTGACTGAGGGAAATAATACCTTAAAAAATACCCTAACTCAAATGGCAAAAGAGGCTCAAAAGGGAAACGAGAAGAAGAATGCCTTAAAAAGCCAAATTTGCCAGATGGAAAAAAAAAGAATCTCAAAAGCTCACTGAAGAGAATCATTCCTTCAGCATTAGATTGGAGCAAATGGAAGCTAGTGACTTTATGAAAAATTGAGATGCTGTTTAAAAGATCCAAACAAATGAAAGAATAGAAGACAATGTGAAATATCTCATTTGAAAAACCACTGACCTAGAAAATAGATAAAGGAGAGATAATTTAAAAATTATTGAACTACCTGAAAGACATAATGAAAGAAAGAACCTAGAAATGATCCTCCAAGATATTCTCAAGTAAAACTAATCTGATTTTTTTAGAACCAGATGGCTAAATAGAGGTTGAAATAATCCACTGATAACCTTTTGAAAAAGATCCCCAAAAGAAAACTCCTAGGAATATTACAGCCAGGTAGCGGAGTTGCCAAATCAGGGAGAGAATATTCCAAGAAGTCAGGAAGAAACAATTTGAATATTGTGGAAACACAATCAGGATAACCCAGGATCTGGCAGCTTCTACACTGAGGGATAGAAGGGCTTGGAATATGATGTTCTGGAGGTCAAAGGAGCTGGGTTTAAACCAAGAATCACATACCCAGAAAAATTGGGTATCATGTTTCAGGGGAAAATGTGGTCATTCACTAGAATAGAGGACTTTCAAGTATTCTTGGTGAAAAAACCAGAGTTGAATAGAAAATTTGACATTCCGATACAAGAAGCAAGAGAAACATGAGAAGGTAAACAGGGAAAAGAAATCATAATGAACTTATCAAAGTGGAGCTATTTACATTCCTATAGTTAAAAGTGATAATTATAACTGATGAAAATTTTCTCATTATGAAAATAGTTGAAGGGAATAGAAATAAACACACACACATGTATATATATGTCTATACAAGAGGGTATATGGACATATGAATACATATGTGAATGTGTGTATATGTTTAGAGGTATACATAGATAGATGGTACAGGACCAATTCAATAGGAAAAGATGATACTTAAAAGGTGAAATTAAGAGATGAGAGAGGAATATGAGAGGAGATGAGGAGAGACAGAATGGGGCAAAGTACCTCATATAAAAGAGGCAAGGGAAAATAGTTACAATAGAGGGGAAGAAAAGGAAGGCAAAAAGGCAAAACCTTGTTCTCATTGAATATGGCTCAGGGAGAGAATGACATACACACTAAATAGGGTATTTCACCCTACAGGAGAGTAGGGGGGAAAGGGATGTGAGGGGGGATGATTGAAGGGAGGGCAGGCTTGGGGGGGAGAGAAGTAGGAAGCACGCACTTTTGGAAAGGGATGGGATCAAAGTAGAGAATGGAGCAAGTGGGAGGTGGGATAGGAGGGTGGGAAATAATAGTCAGTCTTTTACAATATATCTACTATGGTAATGTTTTGCATAGCTACACATGTACAACTATACTGAATTGCTTATCTTCCTAGTGAGGATGGGTGATGAGGGAGGAATGGAAGAATCTGGAATCCAAAGTTTTAAAATCAAATATTTAACAATATATACATATTATTATTATTATTATTAATTTACATGTAACTGGGGGATGAGATATACAGGAACTGGGGCATAGAGATCCATCATGCCGTACTGGAAAAGTGGAAGTGGGTATGGGAGAAGATATGGGAGAGAGCAGATTGGAGGAGGGGTTATTCTGTGGGACCGCTATTTTGGGGCAGTAGGTAGGGGGAAAATAGGGAAAAAATTGAAACTCTAAATCTGGCTGAAATGAATGAGGTAAACCAGAAGTTAATGAATTATTTGGAAAAGAAAAAAAAGGACCTCAGAAGATCATGCATTCTTCCTAGGAGGCAGGGGGTCTTTATGGGGTGGGGATTCAATGGGTGAAGCATGGGAGCAGGGAACTCCTGGGAACAGGAAATCGTTTGTGGAGGCAAGAGACTGCAGGCACTTCTCCCACACGAGGGATGATTTCACTTTGGATGAAGCATTACTTGTGTAAAGGGAACTAACCTGGAAAAGTCTGTAAAGCGTGAATTGTGCTACATTCTGGTTCTTTCCTGGTTGGCAAACACTCATCATTGATCGTAGATCAACCCTCTTGGACATTTCTTCTGCTCCTGATCTCGATTTGGAGGTACTTTATTGGAAGCTGGCAGTGTTTTTAAATAAAGCAAAACAGAGAGAAATGGGATAAAATCCATGCTTCAAAATGAAAGCAGGAACACAGTTTGTTATTTTAATACTCCAGCAGATTCCAATTGGATAGAACAGAGTCAGAGGCTTTAGATGTGGGCATGGAGGAGCAGTATTCAGTTTGTTTTTATGATCAGTATGACCTTGGACAAGGTGCTACTTGTTGTGAGTCTGACATAATTTCCTCTGTGCTCTAGAATAGATAACTTCTGAGGGTCTTCCAAGTTCTAGACACAATAATCAGTATGGTTCTATGAACAATTCTGCTTTTATTTGTAGCTGTTGGCTGGTTGTTCCTCAATGGACATTAGCTATATTCCTCTTGGTTCATCTGATTCATTAAAGTGGTTATTACCCATCATACTTGAGAACCAGGATGGTGAGAGGGATTTCTACCTTGTTTGTAGTGGGATTCATTTATTTATGGACAGAATCTTGGTTTCTTCATCTCCCCCATAGAGATTGGTCATTCATTGGAAAGAATTTGGTTAGATTAACATATATGATGAGTTAAGGGGGAAGAGGTCAGTTAAAAGGAATATGTCTTGAGTGGGTTGAGATTGCTGATGAACAATGTAAACTTTATTTCCATGACAAGGACCATCTAGATATTGGATGTAAACAGCAACAACCACTAAACAACAGAAATTAACAACTACAAAAGACAGTAGTTAGAATTTGAAGCAGGTCATTAAAATGGATTTGATTCTTTGGCAAATAGTTAGATTTTTAAATTGGAATATGCCAATAGGTAAGAAACAATGGCCAAGCACTTAGTAAGTGCCTCTACATGGAGCTGGTCTCTCTGGTTCCCAATCAGCCCTGGGCCAAGAGTCCCTTGTGTCCTCCTTTCCATTTGCCATGGTCAGACCCATAGACTCATGGGTATCAAGCACATATCAAAAAAAAAAAAAAAAGCTCACTACCCACAATCTCATCCAACTGAGCAGGGAACTAATAAATCAATTAGTATTAGCGTTCTCTTGATCCTCCACCCTCTGCTCTATGATTGAGCTTATGTGTACTGCTGTCCACTTGCTGAATGTGAACTTGTCATTTTCCTAACCGGGAGAGAGAGGGTCCAAAGGCATGTTCTTAGGAAACCAGAGACATCTGTATAACTCCCATCATGCTCAGTGAATGGAGCCAGACCAATGACCAGAGGGAATGTGGACCTCTGGAACCTGAAATGTGAGGAGTCAGTTAGAGCTGCTTTTATTTTTTTTTTCTTTTTCATGTTATTGTCACTTTGCAGAAGAAAGTGCTGATTTCCTTTGTCAAGAAACTATTAAATTAGGGCCTTTTCTTTCACAGGGAAGGAGTGGGAGGTGTTAAATACTGTAATTGAGTTTTGGTACTTCAGGAGGAACTGAATGCTTTGGCAAGATGATGTATTCCTAAATGATAGAAGTTTTTTTTTTTTAATCCCAAGATCAGAAAGGCTCGGATATAGAAATACATTTTTTTTTTTCTGAGTGAACAAACAGCTTTTTGTTTATAAGAAAATCAACTTCTAGAGAAGGTTGACTGCATGTCTTTTCAGGAGAACCAGACTCCAGTGATGACTCTGTATTCACTAACCTGCCCAAGTAGGGAAGGAAATACCTTATTGCTGGCCCTCGCCCAGGGGAGGGTCCATCCACTTGGTGAAGGAGTCTGCCTCTATCGTCTCAAAGATCCATGGAGCCCCCAGCTTCCACATAATGGAAGGATTCTCAACCTGTCTCACCTTGTCTGTTGGAAAGTCCCTTTCAGACTCAGGGCTAGTCAGATCCTGCCACACCAATGAACCTTAAGACGTTGAGAGTGGGGAACAGCAGTCTTATTAGGCCACACTTGTGTCATTTGAGGTCTCTATCAAGCACGCAGGATTAAATTCTAAAGTTAGAATCATTATTTTTCCTCTTTTGTGTGGTTTTCCAAAGATATTTGAACAGTTTGTCAAAACCAGAATAAAGGAAGAATATAAGGAAAAGAAAAGCAAGTTGTTGCTGGCCAAAGAGGAATTCCGCAAACTCCTGGAGGAGTCCAAGCTGTCTCCCAGGTACGTGCAGAGCTGTTCTCGGCCTCGGCTGGGGCGGGCATGGGGAGGAAGCCGAGGCAACTGCACCACGAGGCGCCAGGCATGCCAGGCCCTTTCAGGAAGGCCAAGTCTGTCTCTCTTCTCTTCGCTCCAATCTTTGAAGTCTGATTCTGCTCCTCCATACAGTAAGTGGCGAGGAAAGCATGAATTGAGTTTTTAGGGTCTTGTTAAAGGATTAAGAAGGATGTTTCTTCCCTCTCCAGCTCTCCAGCTGTCATGTACAAACTGCTTAGCCCCCTCCTTCCATGTGTCCCTTGAACTCACCAGGGAAGGAAGAGGCCCTTACAACTTTGCTAACCAAATCTGAATTAGTTAAAATAGAAGCACAAATAACTCCAATGCTGAGTCTCACGTCCAACAACTCCGTGATGGGACAGTGGGGTCGACCTCACAGGTATGGGCAAGGATTCAGTTACATTCAGACGTGGATCATATACAGGCTCTGTTCTAGATAAAGGGGTGCAAAGATCAAAAAAGAGCACCAAATGAAGGGTAAATATGCTTGTTATCATCCATTGGTTGAAAGACATGATTTCCTTGGGTCCTCTGTCTCTGTAGCCTGCCCACAGCACTCCTCACCCAATGAAGTTTGAGGCAGACAAACACTACTATATTTCTGAGAATAACTTTATCCTATTAAGGAGGTTTTGCAATCAATTAAAGCACTGACTTGGGTATCCAGAGACCTCCTCCACCGGTCTTGGACAAGCCACTCTATTTATGGGTGCCTCTGTTTACATATTGAAAACCTGGAACAGTTATTCTCCCAGTCCATCCACCTCAGAAGACTCTTGTGAAGACAAAAGAAATCTCTGAGTTCTGAGAGTATGATGGATGTGTCTCATGGCACATCCTGGGGGTCCTAACAGCCATCCAGGTGAAAGGAAAGAGTCTCACATGATCTGAAGGTCCACCCAAACCCATTTCCCATCCTGCCCTTTCTCAGAGGACCTCTGGCAATGATGGGTATGGGATCTGAACCCCAAAAAGGAAAGCCACTAGATATCCCTGTGTGGCCCAGGGCCCTGGCATTCACCCCTTCCTTTGGGGTTAAGCTCCCATCCCCATCAGTACAAAATCAGTGCATCTATACTGTGCTTTATCCATTATTACCAGGTGCTCATGGCAATGGAGAAAAGGAAGAGCCCTGGTAGTGGAGTAGACACCACAAGCCTCTAGATAAATAGCTCTAGCCTCCCCTCTCCCTCCCTCACCAGCTTCAGCGGACACCTGGGAAAACCCTAGAGCACTGCTCATCAGGAAAACCTGACAACACAAACTTCACCCCCTTTGCCTTGTTCTGCCTGGCTTGCTTTTAAGGGGTCCAAGGAATTGAGGCTGGCCCAGGGAAATAAAGGCCAGCGATGCCTCCTCACCCCCCTCCCATTTTGGGAGCATGGCCTAGGGGTTAACTTGAGTGAACATTTCTAAAGTAAATTCCACAATTTGTGAATTTTGTTGCTTGACATGAGATGTCAGAAAATCTGCAGGAGACTGGCAGACACTGAAGGGAAAAGAGAGCCACTACTCTCCAAATCCCCTCTCCCCAGTCAGAGGCCTCCTGAAGGGTGAGCGCTGCCTCCTCTGGTCAGGGGTCTCACCTACCTAAAGCTTTTGTGCAAGCACTGGAGGATCATCTGGTGAGGGGAAGGGCGAAGCTAAAAGAGATTCTCACTTAAATATCTATTTGAAAAATGAGGTCATTTCCTTCTGTCCCTGAGATACTGCATCTTATCTCCAAAGTCTGCCTTACTCCCTCAAGCCCTCCCTGAATGTTCCACAAGACCTTCCAAGGCTACAGATACGGGATAGTGATAGGAGTCCTGTTTTATTTTTCTCTTGTACTCTATTTGAAGACTAAGAAATTGAGAATTTCCTAGTTTTCATTAAGATCAATTAGTTCAACCCCTCCATTTAATAGAGAAACAGGGAAGAGAAAAGATTTTCCCAACAGGTCAGACAGGCCACACAGAGGCCAAATGAGTGATCCCAGCACAGAGACTCAAGGCAGTGAGCTCTGAGGAGTGACCCATTCCTCCCTGGATCCAGGCTTCCAGCCTCTGACCCCCTTGTTCTTTCCACCAAAACAAAAGTAACCAGACTTTCCAGAGAACTTCTGTGTTCAAGAAAAGACAATAAACCTTCACTATGGCTTTGAATAAAGACTGGCCCTTAGTCTGGACTTCAGAAATAGAATCTCTATTTGTCTGCCACTGATTTTCTTTTTCAGATTCAATTCATTTCAGTTAAAATTTATTAAGCACCAATGATATGCCAGGAATTGGGCTGGAGATGCAAAGACAGAGAAACTGTGCCTGGACACAGGGAGATTATAGTTTTTCAGTAGGAATCAACATCATCCACAAGGAATGGGGAAGCTCAAAGACGAGGAAATAGAAGACACTGAATATGTGGCAATGCAGGGTCAGTGAGGGGTCCCAGGGCCTGCCACAGGGTGGCCAAGGTCAGGCAGTATGAAGAGAGGAAGGACTTCCTGACCCCCACTGAGGGGACTTCTCTGCTTTCTGGGCCCACTTAAAATCCCGGGTCAGGAAGAATAATGAATCTGGAACCCTCTCATTTTGGTGTCATGATTGGGCTTCCTGTGCAAATGAACCTGGGATCAGAAAACACTCTTTTCTGGCTATTTCTCTTCTATGATTGAATGATTTACTATAACAAACCACAGTAACTTCCTTGGATTGGGTAATTAGCAGGTAGGACGAGACACACCAAGTGCAAGCCTTGCTGCAAAACAGGGTCATTTCTGTCTCCTCCTAGCAGGAAGACTCAAATCAGTCTGGGTTGCCTCTGCTCCTCTCTGTCGGGCCATGGACTCTGGCCATTTAGAATGGGTCCCTGCTGGCTTTGGGGATGACTTGGATGATTCAGTTGTTAAATCAGCAGAAAACTCGCAATCTTCTAGAAGAGAGCTTGGTTTTCTGCCCCTTCTTTTGGGGTGGGAAGTCAGGGGCCCTTTTGGTAATCAGTCTGGTGAAGCCTCCAGAACCCTGCTAGAATTTCGTTGTTTAAATGTAGAGCACACATGCCCAACACTTCAAAGGAAACCAAGCACAGTAAAATATAGTCAAACTATGAATAGAGGGAAAATAAAATTTATTATATATTAAATATAATAAATAGAGGGAAAGAGCAGGCCCCAAGGTCAGAATCCCTGCTCTGGAATACCAGGTTTCCTGGTGGTCCTCCACATGAACCCAAGGGGCAGCATTAGACCCATTTGAAAGACAGGAAAGTGGAGGTCAGAGAACCCAAGAGATTCCCCTTTGCCCTTGTGATGGAGGGAGCCCACATGCAGCACCAGGCTCAGACTCAGGGCTCCCTCACTTAGGTGTGTATCTCCCTACAGGGTGACCTTCAGGACTCTTGTGAGAGCTACTGAAAAATCTGAATCACTTGGGAACTTGTTTTTGTATTTTTCAGAACCACGTTCAAAGAGTTTGCTGAGAAATACGGCCGAGACCAGAGGTTCCGGCTTGTTCAGAAGAAGAAGGACCAAGAACATTTTTTCAACCAGTTCATACTGCTCCTTAAAAAGAGAGACAAAGAAAACCGAATCAGACTCCGCAAAATGAGATGAGTCTGGCTGGAGCTGCCGCAGCCCCAGGTCATCCTGTGGCTTCCTGAGAGCCCAGGGAGAGCCAGCTTCTGGCTCCAGATTTCATCCTGGAGAAGAGCCCAGGACTTGAGGAGGAAAACCTTTGGGCCTCAGGCCTCCCTGGGCCCTTCTCTTCTAGGACCACGGGGAGTCCAGTCTCAAAGGATCGCTGTTTCATATTGAAGCTCTCTTTTGTACAACATTCAGCGTCTGATGTATTTCTAATTGCCATGATATGTCAATCCCTTAATTGATTTAATTATGCAAATATCTTGTAATATACACAAATTATAAATCCAATGCAGATTTGTAATTGAGCAGAAACAGATGCTGTCTCTGCCGTTCTCCAAACTCTTAACCTTTGTTTGAAGAGTGCTCTGCATCCACATGGTTCTTGGGAAGGGCGGCCGTGCTCTCGGGGCCTCCATGACTCCAGCGGCCATAGGTCCATGTCTCATTTTCTGAGTAGTCGTCTTAGCGTCTTAGTCGTTAATCACAGTGATGAGCGTGCCCGTCTTGACACATGCCCCTTGGAGGACGATGGCAGTTTACAGGTGATGGCTGTCCCATTGTTTGGAAAGGTGCTTTCAAGCCCAGAGAGGGAAACAAAACCATCCTTTGGATTTCTTGTTTAAAATAATTTTAAAATGGGTTATTTTGTAAAAAAAAAAAAAATCATCATGTGAATATTTGTGTTATTTTTATTATATGCCAAGTGTTTGCATGAGATTTTTCTCATCATCTTTGTATAAATAAATATTTTAACTTTTTTTAAATTAATAAATATTTTAAACCAGAGTTGTGTCTCCCTCCTCCCCCCCCCGCGCATTCTCTGGCATCATCACACACAGTCTTGATGCCTCCAATAACAGAGACTATTTTTTCCCTTTTCCTCAAAATTCAAATGAAAATGATGTTATTTGCACAGAGGAATAGAATAATCATCCATATTCCAGAAGAAACCTCACTTAGCTTTAATCTGAATTTCAAAAGATGAATCTGACTTAATTGTGATTTTAAAGACTAAGCAATTTCAGGTTTCATTTCTATATTTCAGTTTCTGCTTCATGAAATTAAGCTGTGAGATTTTGTGCAGGACATGAGAATTGGGAGGATTGAGAAAAATAAAATGAAATGAAGATGTCCCAGAACTCCAGTGGAATTTTCCTTTCCACTCCTTCAAGGTAGAGAGAGGCTTGGGGCCAAGAGAGTCTCAATTGTCATGTTGCCATGTGGATTTCTTGTGCCTAAGTGGAGATTGCTCAGTGATCTCACACACACACACACACACAAACACACATACATCTTTCCCTTTGCCACTTCTCATATTTTCTTGTCATTTCAAGGCAAATCAGTCTAACTGAGAATCAAAATAGCTTGGCAGAAGTAGAATGATGAATAATTCCAAGATTCAAAAGGTAGGGAAGCATGGTTAGACGGCAGTCTGTTTTGGTCCACTGGAATGCCTGTGTTTCCTGGGGCATCCAAGAGAAGCCACTGAGGACGCGAGGCTGCATGAAGAGAGGCAGGCGCCCCACCACAGAGGGGTGAGACGCCCTCTGGTGCCACCCATCGGAGGGCTTAGCCCTGGAAGCTGCCTTTTAAGGAGACTCATGAAGTGTCCATGGAGGGGCAACCAGAAAGCATATGGGAGTTAGGTGCAGACTCAGGATTGCTCAGCCTGAAGACCATGAGGTGGGGAGGCTGCTGATAGCTGTCCCAAAGCCTGAACAGACTCTCATGTGGGGGAAGAATGTACATACTGGTTTTTCCCGTCCACTTTCAGGTTTAGAAGAAATGTTCATGTTTTAGAAAAAATGGGGAAATTCTATATCCTGCCTTCAGCAGGTAATTCTTCCTACAATTCTGCTTACTCAGTGTGATCTAATTCGAAGAAGACTTATCAAGGCCCTGCAGTCTGTAAGGGTCTGCCTTCAGCCCTGGAGAGAAATGACAGCCTGATCCATCCTGTTTGTGAGGGAAGTGGGCACAGAGGAAAGAGGGAGCGACTGACACAAAGCAGTGTGGACCCTGAGTCTGGGAGAAGCACAGGAAGCCCACTTGGCTCTTTGAGGAGGGAGGGGCTGCTTTCAGCTGGGAGGGCCTAGACCTGCTCCAGGAGGCAGGTGGCGGCTTACCTGGGACATGGACAAAGGGCTTCAGCAGATGGAGGCAGGCTTAGTAGTGGAGGGATGCCCAGTCCTGTGTTGGGCAGGGAGACCCAGGGCCATTGGATCGAAAGAGCAGGGAGAGGGGAGGGAAGGGAGTGCTTCTGGTCAGTGAGAATGTGCACTGCACAGCGGGAGAAGGATGAATCCGCGTTTGAAACGCAGATCAGGGTGACCCTGTGGGTGACTTTGAAAACAGAGTTTATACACTTAATACATGGAGGGAGGTAACTGAGGAGTTTTGGATTGAGGAGTGATGTGATCAGAGCAAGATCCCATGGCAGGGGGTGGAGAAGAGGGAGACTAGTGAAGGGGTGATGGGGATGACTTTGCTAAAAGGATCAGAGCCTCTGCCCTAGGGCCTGAAGCCCTGGGGGTTGGAGGCTGGGGTGGGATTTGGATGCTCCTCATCTCATTCCATGACTGCTGATTGAGGACACTTAGAGTGTCCAAAATCTGTCTGACATGTTATCCAGGGCTTGGTGGGAGAGATTCAGTAGGAGCCATGGGACAGATACAGAAGATATGGCCTCACCCTGCATGGTGGTACAGCTTTGCAGGCAGGAGGGATCTGGGTTCGAGTCTTGCCTAAGACACATACCTATGTTTGAGCACATACAAGTCACTCAGCCGTTTAGTCAAGACCTGAGGAAAATCTCCCAGGCTCCCACCATCACCTCCCCACTCTCCTCTGACTGTTTTCTGTCTAGACCTCTTTACATAAGGCTGGGACTACCTTCCAGTTTACACTCCAGTCAGCATCTGGACACAAAATGAAGGCTACTTGGTCAGCTGGGTATTGTGCACTGCCTGGTTGTCTTTGTGAAATAAAAGTCACAAGCTCTTTCTCATCCTGATTTGGATGCAGATGCCCCTACCCGGGCCGTTTCCCTGCACAGATCACTTCAGGAATGCATCATCTTGGCAGTGGTAACCTCTCTGCTGTGGAGCTGGCTGACTCAGGCTCCTGGAAGCATTTGGCAATTAGTGGGTCCTCAGCGGTCCTTAGGCACCAAACAAGCATGAGCCAGTTGGGAGGAGGGAGGCCCCCATCCAGTTTGGACTGTGGGGACCGTTAGCTGTTTGTTTGCGCTGTTCCCTGAGCTCCCAGGCAGAAAAGCCCTGCCCCAGCAGGGGGCCCAGGCTCAGCTATTGGTTTGGGTTGATTTTGTAAAGCCTGTTGTGGCATCTTTGTTTTGTTGAGTTCCTGCTCTCCCTCCTAACTCTCAGAAGTCAGATCTGCTTAAGACTCCAGTTATCTGGAAGAATTGATGGAATTAGAGAGCTTACTGCTAAGAAGCTATGAAAATCCACCAGAACACAAGCTCCAGCTTCTCAGTGGGATATGTTTGTACCCACCCATCTCTAGACATTGACCAGGACCTTTGGACGTCCTCTGAACAGGGATAACACCTCAGGGCACCGCTCAGAGCATTCCCTTAGGGAGATGGAGGCCAATGGCAACGAGCCCCCTGCTAGACTCAGATAATGCTTTGTCCCCTCCAACGTGACTCCATCTTTGCCAAAGCCCACATCCCTTTGCTGGACTCACCCCCGTTACTTCTGCACA